>NC_140489.1:20295122-20630122 GCF_964271855.1 Acomys minous
GGATCCGGGCTGTAAAGTGTTTTTCGTAAAAGAACAAAGAAAGGAGTTCAAAAATTAGATTTCTAGAAGTATTGATTGATGTGTGTATAACTGACAAAATCTTGGGGATGTCAGCAGACTGCAGAGGGATGGGAATGGCCTATCAGTTGTTCGTGCATTTTTTTTTTGGTAGCAGATAGGTAGGTAGTCGTTATATTGGCCTTTAAAAAAAAAAACTTTTCTGGGCCGGGCAGTGGGGGCTCACACCTTTAATCCCAGCATTCGGGAGGCAGAGGTAGGTGGATTGCTATGAGTTCAAGGCCAGCCTTGTCTACAAAGCGAGTACAGGACAGCCAAGGCTACATGGGGAAACCCTGTCTTGAAAAACCTAAAAAACAAAACAAAAAACTTTTCTGTGTCCTTAAATAAGTCATAACAATTTTTAACAAGTATTATAAAAAATTCTGACAATGATTAAAACTGACTTAGTTTTTATCTTATTTACCTAAAAAGCTGTAGCTTAAGATCCATGGTATAAAGGATTCCCCAAATCGATTGATTGGCCTGTAATTTTCCTTTTAATTCTCTTTACTGTTACATGTCTTTCTACCAAACATGAGTAGAAATAAAACTGTACTTGGAACTGTGGACATTTTAAAAGTAACCCTTTCGTGTTTTGTGACTCAGGGGGAGGATTAATTGGAAGAAAAGGCTACGTAGGCACTCTGGGGAGGAGTGACACAATGATGTGTGCAGTGTACGGGTGGACTGAAGAGATGGCCTTTTCTGGAACATCCACAGGAGATGTGTGCATCTGGAGAGATGTCTTTCTTGTAAAAACAGTTAAAGCCCACGATGGACCAGTGTTCAGTATGCACGCGTTAGAGAAAGTAAGTAACCTAGGGAAACTAAGTTACATGTAGCTATCATGGAAGAAGCACTGCTTTTTACTTGGCTGGGCTACCTGACTATTCACCGTTTTATTTCTTCTCTCCAAATCCCTAAATATGATATGAAATAGTATGCTGCTTAAAAACATGTTGTAACTGCCAAATAGTGGTGCATCCCTGTGACCCCAGCTCTCAAAAGATGAAGGGAGAAGGATCATAAGTTCAAGGTCATCTTTGGATGCATAACTAGTTCAAAGCCAGCCTGAACTACATGAGACCCTGCCTGAAAATAAAAAAAAAAAAAAAAAAAAAACTTTAGCTACAAGTGGTGGCTCATGTCTGTAATCTCAGAACTCTGGAGGATTATGAGTTTGAGGCTAGCCTGGGCTATAGAGACTTGCTTAAATAAGAGAGAGAGAGAGAGAGAGAGAGAGAGAGAGAGAGAGAGAGAGAGAGAGAGGGAGGGAGGGAGGGAGGGAGGGAGGGAGGGAGGGAGGGAAGGGGAAGGGAGGGGAGGGGAAGGGAGGGGGAGGGGGAGGAGGGTGCAGGGAAGGAAGGGCTGGTGAGATGGCTTGGCCTGTAAGATATCTGCTGCACACACACTCCTGAGATCAGTCCTTGGAACACACAGTGGAAAGAGAGTTGTCCTCTGTCCTACACAGAAACACACTCCCCTCCCCCCTGTGTTGTGTGACTCCTTCTTCCTCTCTGTGTCTCTCTTTTCCTCACTCTCTCTCCCTTACTCTTTCTTATGCACACACAAATTATTCTGAAAGGAAAATAAAAGCTTACTACATTAAGTCCCTGCTCTGTGTCAACATTATGCTAAATGCTCTCCTATTGATCATATCCTACATCTCTGTATAATTATAATCACACTGAAGTACCGCTGCTGCGTTTTTGAGGTAAATTAGGAGGCTTTAGAAGGATATTTGTGATTGCAGAATGTGGCTGGTGTAGCTCATCATCCACTATATTAACGGTTCTTCTGGCATCCTATTTTATTACCACTATAAATACCTTTATAAATTTTATGTTGATGTTTGGACACTGTAGTAGATGCTCATGCTGTTATTGAAAAGCTCTGATTTTTGGCTATATTCTTTCTTGCATGGTTTTTTCAGTATAAAGCATGTAACTGGTTTTGATATATTTTGGTCTTTACTAACTGGAACCCTTTTTTTCATAGGGTTTTGTAACTGGAGGAAAAGATGGTGTGGTAGCTCTTTGGGATGATTCCTTTGAAAGATGTCTCAAGACCTATGCTATAAAAAGAGCTGATTTAGCCCCGGGATCTAAAGGTGGTTTCATATTTAGTCTTTTGTTTGGGAAAAGACTAATTATTAATCAATATGCTTGATCACTGAGGTGGACCACAAGAAATATATTTTCCCTTCTTGATGAGCATCAGAGTTAAATAGAAATCACTTCACGTGATACCAGAGTTGCCATTCTCATTTCTCTGAAGTAGTTGATGATATACAAACTAACTAAGACACCCTTAACTTTAACTCCCACACTTCCCAGCACCCAGGAGCCTGCGTTCAGTGCCTGGAACCCCCTATGGGAGAGTGTGCTGGCCTCCTCTCCAGCCTCACAGGTCCTTAGTTATCTTTTCATTTCTTCCATTCAAGGTCTGGGCCACGCTCCTGACCTCAAGGTCTTCACCGCAAGCTTTAACTTGCTCCTAGGGTGTGGTCTTCCCTCCAGCGACAGCACCATGTGCTCACTTCTCAGATCCCAGATGCTTTACTCTGTACAACTTCATCCTCACTCTCCTTCGGAAGGGTTAATTTGCTTCTCAAGTTCACCTTTCTAGTAACCTCCTCACATGAGATCTGGGGCAAGAGTTAGATCTGCTGTACTTACAGTGCACTGCCTAGGCCTTCTTAGGATGCCCTGAGTGAAGGGCTGTATCTTAAACTGTTAGAATTCTGATCTGGATGTTATAAGTAACCTAAGGGGAACAGGAAGCAGAGGACCATTTGCTGATGTATGAGGCAAAGACATAGTGGAATGGTAGTGTGGGATCTGGGTAGAACAGAATTCTATGTTGTTATGTTCTGAGATCAACACATTGGATGACTAAAGGAAATACAGTGCATTATTAGAATTTCTAAAATAAAAAAAAACTTCATGTGATTTTTTTTAAACCATCAAAACAGCATCAGTGGGGGAAAAAATACGTATTCTTGAATCATCTTAACTTGGTACCTTCAAGAACTTCTCCACTTAACATTTCAGGTCTTCTCTTAGAAGATAACCCATCTATCCGTGCCATATCATTGGGACATGGTCATATTTTGGTTGGCACAAAGAATGGAGAAATACTAGAAGTGGATAAAAGTGGCCCAATAACACTTCTGGTCCAGGTACTCCCAAATGTTAATATATGCACTTTCTTCCTGTGTAGTTCATGTTTTCATTCAGGCTGTGAGAAGCAAAACTGACACTGGTGAACACAATGCAAGATGAGGTAGGGAACTATGTCTTAATGTTGATATAAAGTGAGAGAACTAGCCCAATGGCTAGACATATTCAGTAAATGAGTACACATGTTCTCATGGAGAATTGTTGCCAAAACTTAAGTAAAATTCTATTATTATGATTCAGTGGGACAAAAGCTAGTTATAATTGATTTGACCCAGACATTAATGTCACATTTAATTTAATTTTTGAAGCCCATTTGTTAAAAATAAATTATTTATTTTCTGAAATGCATTGGTTAAGAAGTCTTAAGTTTATAGCTTAGAGAGTGAAAAAGGAGAGCATGACTATATACTAAAATCATATTCCTGAAAACATTTTATCAGTGAGAAAGCGAATAAAAAATCAGAAATAAACTTTATTTTTATTTTTATTTTTTTAGTTTTTCGAGACAGGGTATCTCTGTGTAGCTTTGACTGTCTTGGACTCACTTTGTAGACCAGACTGGCCTCAAACTCACAGTGATTCGCCTGCCTCTGCCTCCCAAGTGCTGGGATTAAAGGTGTGTGCCACCACACCCAACCCTAAACTTTCTTTTAAGACAGAGTCTTACTGTGTTCTTCTGATTTTCAACTTGCTGTGTAGACTAAGCTGGCCTCAAACTCATGGAGATGCACTTGCCCCTGCTTCTGCGTCCTCTCTTAATAAGATGTATGTCTTTAATTCTGACTCTTTCTTGCTAGGATACCAAAGAGCAACACAGATAGAGTCCTGTTCATGCTTTACCCAGTGCTTTTTGTTAATACCCTGCCAGTGAAATTGTGTAAGGGGAACAGTGTCGACTCATGATCGTGTGTTAATGGCACCTACATAATAGCCATCATGAGGTTTCATGTGTGTGTGTGTGTGTGTGTGTGTGTGTGTGTGTGTGTGTGTGACTGACTGACTGGCCTTGCACTTTAGCTCTTTTTGCTTGGGTAATACACTACATGTCTTGATTAGTCATGGTACTTTAGCTGTCTATGAGATATCAGACAGTATTGCTACAAATACTCTTTTGGACATGAATACAGATGAATTACTCTTTACATTTATGTGAAAAGATTTAGAAATCATAAATGATATCTATTAAGATAGAAATATTGTTTTTTCAAGATATGGCTACTCTGTATAGCTTTGGCTGTACTAGACTCGCTTTGTGGACCAGGCTGGTCTTGAACTCACAGAGATCCACCTGCTCCTGCCTCTGCCTCCCTGCGTGCTGCATTACAGGTGTGCGCCACCAGGATCTGTCCTAATGGAATCAAGTTTTCAGGAACATGAAACAGCTGTTTAGTCACTGTTATCTCAAACTTACTGGGAGCAAGGAATTGTGGTTTTCACTGTACAACCTTATTTTGTGAAGCTTGTTCCTATTTCTTGATGCTATTTTAACAGCTTTTTTCCAATTTTATTTTCAGATCATTCTTTGCTAGTATATAGTGCAGTTCATTTTGTACACATCCTGTTAATGGAAACAGGGCCTATAAATTTATATGTTTCATTTATTAGTTCTAAAAGTTTTGCAGTAGATTTTTTTTTTTTACCATTTTTTATATACAAGATTATGCCATTTGTAAATAATTGATTCACTTGCTCATGTCAGTTCTGGGCAGCTGTTACTTCTTTTTCTTGGTGAGCTACCATGGCTAAAACCTCCAGTGTAACATTGAATGTAAGCAGTGAGAACAGATGTGTTTTTGTTCCTGGTCTAAGGAAAATTTTACGCTTTCCATCATTAAGTATAGGATTCCCCCTCCCTTCTCCCTCTTTTCCTTTCTTCTTCCTCTTTCTCTGTCCCTCTTTCCCTCTCTTCTTTCCTTCCTTCCTCCTTTTCTTATATGGAGACTTGGTTTTGTAGGTCATCCTGGCTTGACTGGAACTCACTATGCAGAGTAGGCTAACCTTGAATTTGCAGCTATCCTCCTGCCTCAGCTTCCTCAGTAATGGTAGTATAGGCATGTAGATTTTAGGTTTTTCACAAATGCTCTTTACTAAGATGGGGAATTATGGTTTGATTCCTAGTTATTAAGTAGTTTAAATCATGAGTCAGAAGGGATTTGTCAAATGCTTGTTTTCTTTTTCTTTCTTTCTTTCTTTTTCTTTTTCTTTTTCTTTTTCTTTTTTTTTTTTTGTTCTGTTGAAATAATCATAGTGTTTTGATTTCCATTGTGACAATTACTACATTAATTGATCTTGAGGTTTGACACCATTGCTTTCCTAGTTGCCTTGTATAATTGTCTTTACATATGCTGAATTGAGTTTGCTAATATAGATTTTTAGTGGTCTTGGTTAGAAGAGTTATTGCTTTATGTTTTTCTTATCTGTTTGTGGTATCAGGCTTTAAAATAGAATTTAGAAAGTAGTGCCTCATGGTTTGAGAAGAAAGCCATATATATGTACATATACATATGTAATATTTTAAACATATATATATATATATATATATATATATATATATATATATATTCTAATCTTTTCTTAAAGAAGCTAACTTTACAGCAGAATGTAGAAAGCAGTCATCTCTAAATGTACTCTGGACAACAGGGAAGGCTGTGATGAAAGGAAACTGGGAAGACTTTGACAAACTCTGATGGTGTGCTAATGGAAAACAGACCAGTGAGTTTGCTCGGAGGCAGAATCTCAGAGTCAGGTCTCTGGAGCTGAGTATAGGAGAGCGAAGGCTTCTGGGTGTTGCAGGCTTTAGGAGGTAACTGCATGGAGCAGAAGAGACAGTGATCTCAGGTCTTGAGTTAAAACAGGGCTTCATTGTTATCAGTGGCACTGCACTGGGGGTAGAGTTGACATTTGGAATAGAGACTTGGGGGGAAAAGAAGCTTCCATTTTCCATCTGTGCACGACAAGAGTTTATCCTCCCACCGGCAGCTGTGGCAGGATGAGAAACCAATCCACTGCCCTCCCCGGAAGCTGACCCTCCAACCAGGAGCTGGGGATAGAGCCAGGTGTTCTTGGTTGTAGGAGTCTGTGGTTTTTTCTGTGTGGATGAGCTGGGACCAGAGAAGCAGGACTGGATTCCAGTACACATGCAATCACTATGTTGACCAAATCCCACCAGGTTTTCTTGAGTAAAACTTCCTTCGTTTGTTCTGTTTCCTTGAAGCCACGTCAAAGCGTTACTGAATTTAAGAGTTCTTTTTCAAGTTTCACTGGCAAGCGAGTCTGCAGAGTTTCTCCTCTGATTCATGTATTTTCAGGCTACGCTGAGATTAACTGTGTTTTCTTTATAGGGACACATGGAAGGAGAGGTGTGGGGTTTGGCCACACATCCTTATCTGCCCATCTGTGCTACTGTAAGTGATGATAAAACCTTAAGAATATGGGATCTCTCTCCTAGTCATTGTATGTTGGCAGTCCGGAAACTGAAGAAGGGTAAGAGGCTCTCAGACTTCAACAAAGATTAAGCTGTCACAGCTGCAAATAGCCATGGAATTCCCTCTTCTTCTTTAGGCTGAACCCATGACATTCCAAGGGCAGGGTGATGGGAGAGATCCAAGGCAGGCTTACTTTATTCAGTTTTATTATTTTAGCTTACCTGCTCTTTTAGCAGTGTAATACCAATTGGAGTGAAGTTAGTGTGCCCTCACTTGTCAGTAGTGTGCCCTCACTTGTCAGTAGTGTGACCTCACTTGTCAGTAGTGTGCCCTCACTTGTCAGTAGTGTGCCCTCACTTGTCAGTAGTGTGACCTCACTTGTCAGTAGTGTGCCCTCACTTGTCAGTAGTGTTGCCCTCACTTGTCAGTGGTGTGCCCTCACTTGTCAGTAGTGTGCCCTCACTTGTCAGTGGTGTGCCCTCACTTGTCAGTAGTGTGCCCTCACTTGTCAGTGGTGTGCCCTCACTTGTCAGTGGTGTGCCCTCACTTGTCAGTGGTGTGCCCTCACTTGTCAGTGGTGTGCCCTCCCTCGTCAGTGGTGTGCCCTCCCTTGTCAGTGGTGTGCCCTCACTTGTCAGTGGTGTGCCCTCACTTGTCAGTGGTGTGCCCTCACTTGTCAGTGGTGTGCCCTCACTTGTCAGTGGTGTGACCTCACTTGTCAGTGGTGTGACCTCACTTGGCAGTAGTGTGCCCTCACTTGACAGTGGTGTGCCCTCACTTGTCAGTAGTGTGCCCTCACTTGTCAGTAGTGTGCCCTCATTTGGCAGTAGTGTGCCCTCACTTGGCAGTAGTGTGCCCTCACTTGGCAGTAGTGTGCCCTCACTTGGCAGTAGTGTGCCCTCACTTGGCAGTAGTGTGCCCTCACTTTGGTAGTAGTGTGCCCTCACTTGGCAGTAGTGTGCCCTCACTTTGGCAGTTGCCTCAGTTCTGACTTGTAGTAATTGCTTCTGGAGCTCTTGGTGAACAGGTGGCATTGCTTGGCTTCCACTGCTCTCTTTGCTTTTCCCTACCGCTCTGTAGTTTACCAGCTCTGAGCATGTGTCCGGTGTACTTGGAGTCATCCTGCTTTATGCTTCCCGAGTATGTGGCCTCTTATTTTGTGCTAGTATTGAAAAACTATCTGCCAGTGCTAGCGGCGCCCACATTAGGTTGCAGGCAGGACTTGTGATTCTGTATTTTTAGGTTTAAATGCTCCTACTTAGTTATCTTTATTTTATTCCACATTAGTTTAAGAGGAGAAGTTGGTTTTTCTAATTTGAAAGAGATATGTGTAATTTTTTTTCTTCTTTGAGACAAAACCTTCCTAGCTGCCCTTGAACTCAGTACAGACCAAGCTGGCCTCAAACTCACAGAGATCCACCACCTCTGCCTCCTGAGTGCTGGGATTAAGGGTGTGAGCTTTTACACCTTGGTGGTATTGTGACAACTGCTTAAGTTAATGTAATAAGATTATAGGTGTCATTCTGAGTTTATTATGAGACAGTGATGTAAATGGGCTGTCATAAAAAATTTTGACAAATGTCTCAATTTTATAGCAATCAAAGAATAAATAAGGGTAAATATACAGTATGGCTTAATTGTTATATTCTTAAAGTCCAAGGAGTGAATTATTCTGAATTTTACCAGCCTTTTGCGCTTCTCTCTTTAATGACACATGGGAACCTTCCTTCCCATTAACAGCTTCTAGTGCTGTCATGCTAGTGCCCACCTGCAGTCAGCAGAGGTAGCATGCTTTCAAGTTTCAGGCCAGGCGGGCTGTACAGTAAGACCCCGTCTCAAAAACAAAACAGAAGCTCTTTTGTATCTGTGGTTTCAGATCTTTTCTTTTTTTAATTGTTAACTCAATCCTTTATATTCACAATACACACCATATCTGAAATGCATAACACAGTAATTTGATATTCAAACAGCAGCTGACCTCAACATCAAGAATGTTCATATTCTTTAGCCAGCATCGTGGTATCTACTTTTTAAAAATTAATTATTTATCTGTTTTACGTCTCTATCACAGCTTCCCCTCTCTTTTTCCCTCCCAGGCCCTCCACCTTACCTCCTCTCCACCGCCCTTCCCTTTCTCCTCAAGGAAGGTTAGGCCTCCCATGGATGTCAACCCTCCTTGGCATATCAAGCTGCAGTAGGACTAGGCTCATCTTCTCCTAATGTGGCTAGACAAGGCAGCCCAGTTAGGGGAAAGGGATCTAAAAGCAGGTGACAGAGTCAGAGATGGCCCCTGCTGCTGCTGTTGGGAGTCCCGCATGAAGACCAAGCTGCACAACGGTTACATGTGTGCAGTGGGTCTAGGTCCTTCCCATGCTCTCTGGTGGGCAGTTCAGTCTCTGTGGGCCCAGGTTAGTTGATTCTGGAGGTTCTCTTGTGGGGTTCTTGACCTCTCCGGCTCCTTCAATCCTCCCTAAACCCTTTTCCTCAGGATTCCCCAAGCTCCGCCTAAAGTTTGGTGTGAGTCTCTGCATGTGTCTCAGTCAGTTTCTGGATGAAGCCTTTCAGATAATAGTTTTGCTAGGCTTCTGTCTACAGGTATAGCAGAATATCATTAATAATGTCGGGGGTGGGCTCTCCCTCACCACATGGGTCTCAAGCTGGGCCAGTCATTGGTTGGCCACTCCCTCAATTTCTGCTCCATCTTTACCCCTGTACATCTTATAGGCAGCACAGATTTTGGGTGGGAGGTTTTGTGAGTGGGTTGGTGTCCCAATCCCTCCATTGGAAGTCTTGCCTGGTTACAAGAGATGGCCATTTCAGGTTCCGTACCCCCCATTGCTAGGAGTCTTAGCTAGGGTCACACTTAGAAATTCCCAGGAGTTTCCATTGGCTTAGGTTTCTAGTCCCAGAGATCCCCCAGCCCCCACCATTGATTCCAGTTCTTTCTCCTGGTGCTGTCTTCCTCTGCCTTCCCCAGACTTGATCCCTCCTGTTCCCGTCTCTATCCTCTGCCCTCTACCTCACCAGTCCCCTCCATCCATCCACCCCTGAGGTTTATTTTAGTTCATCAAGTGCACCCCCTTGGGCCATACTTGCTATTTAGTTTCTTTGGATTTGTGGATTATAGTATGGTTATCATGTACTTTATTGCGAATAGCCACTTAGATTTTAATTATAACCAATTCTGAATTTTTGTAGAATTCCTGTTTTTTAATCCTTGCTATCTTTTCACGTCTTTCTTCATTCCAGCCCCTCTCTCTCTTTGTAACCCCACATCTCTGTGGTCTTTAATGGTGAGCTCACGTTTATAAGCTCTCTCCCATAGTTATTTAATCTGTTAGCTCATTTTAGTATTTGTCATTTTTTTTCCTGCATCAAAGCCAAGAATCATGGGTTTACTTAAGTTGAGGTCTCTGAAAATAATTTCTCAGGCTATCAAGGGTGACAGTGTGGAGCTATGTCTCTCTGTAACAAAATAGCCAGAAACAAAATAGCATATAAAACACTAGCTTGGAAAGGTCTGGAAATTGGAAGTAATGAATGTGAATACGTAGCACAAATATTTTCACACATTGCTGATGCAGAAAATGCTTTTTCAAGAGGAGCTAGTATGAAGCGGAGTTGTGTTCTGTTAAGGGATTCTAACATGGCGTTAAGCACAGGGTTAAGAGAGGGGCACTTGGGAAGAAAGACACACCCAAGATCATGATCGTGGGCTTCTCTAAGGGAGTCAACTTCACTCTTTTCTTTCTTCTCTTTATGTTTTGTTTTATTTTGCTTATTTGAGACAGGGTTTTTTTTTGTGTGTGTAGCCATGGCTGTCCTGGAACTTACTCTGTAGATCAGGCTGGCCTCAAACTCACAAAGATCCACCAGCCTCTGCCTCCCTGAGTGCTGGGATTAAAGGTGTGCGCCACCATCTGGTTTCAACAGCTCTATATACCATTTTGGAGTTTGAAGCTGTTATGTGCAAAGACTTGCTAAGAAACTTCATAATCATAGGGAGATTCCTGAGGGACCCAACAGGATTGCAGTTTATAAGGTAAAAGTTCAGGTCACAGGGATGTAGGGAAGTAGAAGCAATAGTCTTGTTTGAGATTCCCAGAAGGCATCTGGGGAAAGACTAAAACCTGATATGAGGCCGTATAAGGTTCAGCTTTAACCTTAGTTCATTGGTATTTTGACTTGCTTATTTGAAAGTATTCATTAAAAAAAAAAAGAAAAAAAAAGGAACACTGTCTCTATGTTGACAACTCACAGCAGGTGGCATCTATTGTGCTGGAATTTCACTTCTTAGTTGGCAAGAGGCTTTAAGGAGACTCTGGGCTTAGGGGCTCCTTTTCCTTCCCACATCCCTGAAGTGTTCCTTGTTTTTGTATCATGCTTCAAACCTATGGATTAGGTTGAGCTCACCTCCTCCTCTGTTCTCCTCACAAAGGATGCTTTGTACTCTCTGTCTGTCCCTCCTGCCCTGGCTTCCTCAGAGCTAAAGTCATATCAAGTCACCACTTTCAGCAGAGAATACAAAGGTGAATTGGGTGTCCCCAGGCCCTCTGCCCTGTGTCATCTATACCCAGGCCCTCTCCATTGTGCTGTCTACAATGGAGGCGAATGGTTTGGATGGCTATTTTGTGGTTTACAAACATGAAAATCTTTTTGTCCATCTTTGCTCTGGAGAATGTTGTATTTTGACCCAAGCTCTATGACAGACAAGACAAGGTGGTTGTGGGAGTTCTTCGGAAAGATGAGCATTTCTTTCCACAGCAGCTAGCTGCTTCAGGTCAGACTTCTCGGATACAGAAAATAAATAAATAAATAAATAAATAGCAAATTGTGAGTGCTGGCAAGCAAGACTCAGGATCATGAAGTTTGAGATCTCAGCCTTGTCAGAGTCCAACCAAATGTTCACATTCAAAATTTCAGTGTTTCCATTTAGTTTTCATAGAAGAAATGTGGTGCGGATGTGTAATTAAATTGGCATGATCATTTACCAGCAAAGTTAAATTTGTGTTTAATTCTTTTGGACCACTGGGTGTCAGGAATCCTTTGTACTTGCTGTGGAAGCTTTGACTACTCCAGCTCGTGCTGAACCCTTTAGACCCGATCTGGTTACTTCTCTCTGTAAATGGTTGATGTGCTCAGAATCTCTTGCACTTCACCGTGTAATCGCTATTAGCACAGTGTTCAAAGGTGGCAGCTACTTAGCCCCCCAAGGCTTTAGATAGCAGCCAGCAGCTGGACATAACTTGGCTAACTGTGGTGCTTGTGCATGCTTTCGATGACTAGCATTTCATTTCCGGTTGGCGAGGATTCAGACTGCTCAGCCCAAAGGTTATAAAAGGCAGTTAACTACTGAAGGCATGAGAGAGGACTCTGGAGGGTGTAAAAGGAGCAGGTGAGGAAAACAGATGTCCCTGTAGGGACAGAAGACAGTGGGAAAAGGAATGAACATAAAGAAGCACGGGCTGTCTCAGGGTGAAATTCAGGTGTCTCTGGAGAACCGGCCTTGATGCCACTACACCCTGTGCCTCCTGCCAGTGGTAAAAGAGTTTCCAGAAGATGTGGGCCAGGCTAGTCTGGGAAAGCCTAGTCTGGGAAAGCCTCTGCTGTGATACCACCCTTGTTCACAGCCCCACCCCAACCCCTGTCAATCTGTCTGCAGGCTCTAGTGCTCTAGAAGAAAGAAGCAAAGCCCCTTTCTTCAGTTTTGCCCTTGCTGTTTCCCTCTGGTAGTGGACTAGGGACCGAATTAGTGTAGAAGGAGTCAGGCAACAGGAGGAGTAGCCTGTTAGATACATGGCAAAGGTCAGCACACTGGCCAATAACTAGAGTACTATGTGGAGTACAAGGTTGTGGGGAGATGTCTCCAGCTTCAAGTCCTTACACGGTTGGATTGAGGGCAGTCCATACTGGCTAGCGTACAGTGTAGGGGTTCGTATGAGGCCCATTGTGCTTGCAATTTCCAATTATACAATTTCTGCCATACAAATAAGGGCAATACAACTCATAGTCATGCAAATAAGAGCAGTCCTGACCAATCAAATTCAGTCCTTGTCCTAGTTTGGATTCTATTACTGTGATAAAGACCATGACCAAAAGCAGCCTAGAAAGAAAAGGGTTTACTTCTGCACACAGCAAGGATAGTCAGGGTAGGAACTGAAACAAATCCATGGAGAAGTACTGCTTACTGGCTTGTCCCTCTGGCTTCCTCAGCCTGCTTTCTTACACACTCCAGAACCACCTGCCTAGGGCTGGCACCACCCATAATGGCCTTGGCCCCCTACATCATCAATCAAGAAAATGCCCCACAGGCTTTCTCACAGGCCAGTCCAGTGGCAGCATTTTCTCAGCTGAGGTTCCTTCTTCTCAGATGACTCTAGTTGGTGTCTAATTGACAAACTAACCAACACAGTCTTGACCAGAGGTTCAGTCAGTCACACAATAACAGGTTTCAGCTCTGTCATGTCAAGTAGAAGGTTCAGATTTCTGGGCCATGCTTGTGGGAAGTTCCCAGTGGAGATCACTGCATCATCTGCAGAGTCTCTTATTAATGGCTTTCCCTCCAGAGTACCATTCTTAGCCAAACCAAAGTTGGCTGACAAAGCAAAAAGTGTCTATAGGATTCCACTTTAATATCATGTAACGGGGAAAAGAAGCATGGATTTGGGGTTAGCTGGTAATAAATGACCACCACCTACGTACTCTCCAGCTCCCATGTTTGTACCTCTAGTCTGTCCTCCCGAGAGGTATTAATATGTCAGACAGCTCTCCTGATGCCTTCCACTGAAGTTCTTTTATGCATCCTTAACCAAAGGGATACACAACACGTGTACTCATCTCAGTAAACGACATCACTGTTGAGGAAGAAGTGTTATCTGGACTTTTGTCTTTTTCTCTTACTCCACACCCCTTACTCAAGTCCCACCAAGTCTGTCTGCATACTTGCCCGTTCCGGTTCCTCCCACTGCCGCCATCGTACCCTAGGCCATCGCTGTCTCTTGACGCTCGAGTTGCAGCAGTTATTCCTGGATTTCTCATTACCAATGCGTGCTTGATAATTAGATGATTGACCATTCCCAGTTCAGTCAGATTTCCCTTCTGCGCCAGCCTTTTACATGCTAGTACTGAACATGTTGGGTTTTGCCTGAGTTTGCCATATCTCTTACTATCAGGATAAGGATAAGCACATTATTATCTTTTTATTCATCAGTGTAGCTCTGATGAAATGAAGAATAACATCATTAATAATAAATGATATTAATATTACTCATGTATAGTTTTGAAACAGATCTTTCTAGCTTAAGGCAATAGTTGCCTAGCTTCCCTTTTAGTTTCTGAAGCATTTTTACAAAGATGGCCTCATTTTTAAATTTTTGATTGGATAGAACATTCAGACAGCACTCACCTCCCACTCCCACCCTCAGTCTTTTTTTTTTTTTTTTTTTTTTTTTTTTTTGGTTTTTTGGTTTTTTGAGACAGGGTCTCTCTGTGTAGCCTTGGCTGTCCTGGACTCACTTTGTAGACCAGGCTGGCCTCGAACTCACAGTGATCCACCTCCCACCCTCAGTCTTAGATCATTGGCTTTATATTGGTTAAATTTTCTTCCTATTTTGCATCACTTTCTGTTAAGGTAAAGAACAGTACATTTTTGTTAAGTTTAGAAGCCAGTTTGTTTTTAACAGAGTTTCTTGACTTCTTTTTTTATGTTGATTTGAGGCCACAATGCATACAGGTTCCTCTTTATAATTAAATGTCGTTAAAGCACATACTTTAAGCATACATGTGATAGTAATTCCCTGATGGCTTCTCTTCTTTTTCAGGTGGGAGGTGCTGCTGCTTTTCTCCCGATGGAAAAGCTTTGGCTGTCGGTCTCAATGATGGGAGCTTCTTAATGGCAAATGCAGACACTCTAGAGGACCTGGTGTCCTTTCACCACAGGAAGGATATTATTTCAGATATCCAGTTCTCACCTGGTAAGATTGTGTTGACATAATGTGTAATGTTTTTCTAACGTTACCTCAGACCATACTTTCTTTGTCTCTGTCTGCCTGCCTCCCCGCCGCCCTCTGTGTGTATGGTATTTCAGTGTGTGGTGTATGTGCATGTGTTGTGTGTGTGTCCTCATAGAGGAAGGAGGTGTCCTGCTCAGTCATCATCCACTTACTCCTCTGAGGCAGGCTCTCTTACTGAACTGGAAGCTAGGCTAGCCAGCAAGCTCAACAGTCCTCCTGTCTCTATCCGCAACAGTGTTGGGGTCACAGAGTGTAGCCAGGCCCGGCTTGTTACATGGGTGTGAGGGTCCAAACTTAAGTCCTCACGTTTGCACTGACTGTCTCTCCAGGCCCAGAATTTGACTTTTTGCTTCAGCAGCAGGGTGAGGTGTAAGAGCCCTGTACTTGCCAGATGCAAATGTCATATTTAATCTTAATCGTTATGCCACTATTTATCCATAGAACTTGGACCAGGACACTTTAGGTGGACTTTAGTTTTCATATTTGTAAATAGGGGTATATAGCTATTTTTTGGATATGGTAATTCTTTTGAAAGTGTGTAAGTTTTATGTTACTTTGATTCCCTGTCTACTACACAGCCAGCTACAATTTAGGAGTTACTAATTATAAGACAAAAATATCTTAATCATTGATTTTGGTCCATTTTCTTAAATGGGAGAAGGATTGATTGTATCAAAATTGGATCATACATGACTCTTTAAATTTTGCTGTCTACTAAACCTATGTGTTATATTAAAATATACTTATTTTGCTATTAATATTCTTGAAGAAATATATTGTCATTTGATATCAACATATATGCCTAATTGTAGTATAGCTTATGAGACACTTAAGACTTCCCTCCAAAATAGTAAAGTTACCTCTAGTTGTAGAGTTAAAAATATCTTGCTCAGATAGGAAATGCCAAACAAATGTTTCTGTTGTAGGTTCTGGGAAATACCTAGCTGTGGCATCCCATGACACCTTTATAGATATATACAACGTGATGAGTAGTAAGCGAGTGGGGATATGCAAAGGAGCGACCAGCTACATAACACACATTGACTGGGACACTAGAGGTAAGACTTGAAGTAACTTAATATTGATAAGAGTGTCACGTGCTCTGGTATCCCTCTTTAGAAGAACAGGAGTGATTCAGCCCAAGGTGAACGCTGTACAGGGTTAGACTTTTCAGTAGTCCATCTAATGTCATTCAAATGAGAGTACAGTTGGTGATACAATGTTAATTTTAAAGTAACCAAATTTTATACAATAAAGAGACTTAGTCAAATGCCCTCATTTTTGTCAGTTAAATTTCACTAATTTGGAAATAGAAATGTTAGTGAAGCACCTCTTCTGTTATTTAATTTATTTTATATAAAGTTTATTATTTAATATGCTATATGTTTTAAAAATCACTATGAGTTTATGTGGCACAGTATTTAATGAGTATTTCTTTGCAGAATGTATAGCAAATAACAGTGTTTTAAAAGTTTGGACAAATGCTAAATATTTTAAATGCCCTCATTTAAAGGATATCTCACATTTTTAGTTTTCCAAATTTCATGTTGTAAGTTAAGGTTCCTAAAGATCCTTAAACTGTATACTTTTATGTTTAAAACTTTGCAAGCAGTTTTAACAAAAAATAAGTTTCTTTCAGGGTACACACCAACTAATGTATCTATCTACATAAAAATAAACCTTTTATGAATGAAATTATTTAGTTGTAGGGAGATCAAGAGAATGAAGTTAATATATTCACTGTAGAGGAAGCTGACCTTGGGCCTTGCACATGCTATGCAAGTGCTCTACCACTGAACTGTGTCCCCTACCCCATTTCTTATTTTTAACTTCCAGGCGGAGTCTCACTAAATCCCACAGTGTTGCCTTGAATTCACTCTATAGTCCAGGCAGTCCTTGAACTTGTGAGCTTGCTGGTGTAGTGGTAGCCTCTTGAATGTCTCAAAATATAGGCCTTAAACTTAATTTTTCCTGTAAAAATGTAAACAAAACACAAGTATCCATTTAAAAAAAACATAGCTATCACTTCATAGGGAGTAAAAGACATTTGTTCTGGAGCTAAATATGAGGGACCATAGCCTGGGAACACAGACTCAGGTTACGCCTAATACCATGTTCCATGAAGTAACAGTTACATGAAGTTTATATAAAGCTTATATAAAGTAACTTTATAAAACAAACAGGACATTTTAAAAGTACATTTATTAGACCAGCACCATTTGTTGAAGATGCTTTCTTTTTTTTCATTGCACAATTTTGGCTCTTTGTCAAAAATCAAGTGTCCATAGATGTGAATTTATAGGGGCTCACAGAGACTGAACCACCAACCAACCGTGGAGCTTGCATGGGACTGACCTAGGCCCTCTGCACACATGTAACAGTTGTGCAGCTTGGTCTTCTTGTGGGGCTCCTAACAGTGGGAGCAGGGGCTGCCTCTGACTCCGTTGCCTGCCTTTGGGACCCTTTCCTCCTCCCATAGGAGAGGAGGTGCCTAGTCTTATGCAACTTGATAGCCAGGGGAGTTAATATCCATTGGAGGCCTGTGCCTTTCTGAAGAGAAGGAGGAAGAGGAGATGAAGGGGGAGGCGAGGAGGGTCTGGGAGGAAAGGAGGGCGGGGAAACTGCAGTAGGGATGCAAAAGAAAGGAAAGAAAGAAAAGAAAAAGAAATAAAGAAGGAGGGGCTAGAGATATGGCTCAGTGGTTAAGAGCACTGACTGCTCTTCCAGAGGTCATGAGTTCAATTCCCAGCAACCACATGGTGGCTCACAACCATCTATAATGTGATCTCATGCCCTCTTCAGCCCTGTATACATAATAATAAGTAAATAAATCTAAAATAAAATAGAGAACCAAATAAAGGCTCCAGAGGCCCTGCTTATAAAAAAAAAAAAAAGAAATAAAGAAGGAAGAAAGGAAAAGAAGGAAAGAAGGAAAGGAAGGAAGGAAAGAAAATACATTTGTGTGTAGCTCAGGTGGGTGGGTTATGCAGAGAGGGAATCCACTGCTGTCTGCAGACATTCTTAGTCTTTGGGTTAGTGGAAGCTAGGCTTCTGACTGCTTATTCTAAAATGATTTAGCTAATAGTCACAAGTAGGTCGCAGGCAGAGGTGAGGAGGAATCACTACTTAGAGGACTGAACAGCCCTTGATAAGTTGTCTCCAGACTGGGACGTTCCAGCCCTCCCTGAGGAATTATACAAGTTCTGATCAGCTACGAGAGGTTTATCACGTGTTATGTTCTGTTTTCTTTCTGGGAATGTCAGTTCAAAGTAACGCTATCTTCAATTTTTAAATTTTCTTTTAAGGAAAGCTTTTACAGGTCAACACTGGTGCTAAAGAGCAACTATTCTTTGAAGCTCCCAGAGGAAAGAAACAAACAATCCCCAGTGTGGAGGTAGGAAGATGGTGTTGCTTGTAGAGATGTTTATGTGACTGACAGTGGCCGCAAAACTGAGGTCTCCTTCCCGTCATCCAGCTGCATGTGCTGGCCATTCTTCCTCACATCATTTGAGTAGATCTTTGGGGAAGTTTATTTTACTGGGCTAGATAGAAACAAAGATGAGTAAGGGAAAAGAGATACTTTTTAAAAGAAGGAATATGGGCCTGATGGTGCAGGCCTTTAATCCCAGCACTCTGTAGGCAGAGGCTGGTGGATCTCTTATGAGTTCAAAGCCAGCCTGCTCTATGTAGTGAGTTCTAGGCCAGTCAGAGGTTACACAGTGAGACCCTGTCTCAAAAAGGAAATCAAATGAATGTGAAAATGTGTCTAGGTAGCTTGAATGGCTGTCCTAAAAGGTCAAGAAGCATCCCCTGGTAAATAGAGGACATGCATCCATGTGTGCAGCATATTTTGAAGCCAGTGGACCTAATATGATTGTTCTGGTAGGTGTGTATGGGGTGGGAGATGGGATGGAGGGGTCAGGGAGAGGAGAAAGGAAAAATCATTCTCAGTCTTGTACCTGATAATATCACTAATTTTTATTTGGCATGACCTAGGAAGAGATGCTCAGCAAATTTAACATGAAAGGGGCTTAAAGAAAGTGGCTCTCAGAGTCCCTATCCTAGACTGACTGGAAAACATGTTCATGATGAATTAGTAGAGGCTAAGATACTCAGTGGCAGTGTTTTTGGCTAATCTTTGGGAAGAAGCCGTTTCACGTATCACTGTATGCTCAGCAGCTAGGACATATATTATGCATAGTAAATGTGTCCTGAATGGTCTTGGTTTTGTTTTTGTTTTGTTTTGTTTTGAGACAGGGTTTCTCTGTGTAGCCTTGACTGCCCTGGACTCGCTTTGTAGATCAGGCTGGCCTGGAACTCACAGCGATCTGCCTACCTCTGCCTCCCGAGTGCTGGGATTAAAGATATGCACCACCACGCCCCTGCTGTCCTGAATGATCTTATGCTGAAATTCTCTGCAGGACACTGGGCTGAGAAGCTGTAAAGCTGGCTGAGGATTCAGCAGTTTTCCTGCTAAGTCTTTATTGTACCAGAAAAATGTTCAGACTTGGTATATTAAATATTAGAAACTTACAGCAGTTTTTTTTTTTTTTTAGGTGGAAAAAATTAGTTGGGCATCATGGACAAGTGTACTTGGTTTATGTTGTGAGGGAATTTGGCCAATAATTGGGGAAGTCACAGATGTAACTGCCTCTTGCCTCACCAGTGATAAAATGGTCCTAGCCACAGGGGATGACTTGGGATTCGTGAAGCTGTTTAGATATCCAGCTAAAGTATGTATTTCTCTTTAACTTGTCTAATGATGCTGTAATGAAAATGGTGGAGGGAGTAGAAATGTCATTGTTTTAATAATTATAATGCATAGATAGTATGTAATATTATATCACTAGAGGTTTAGAATTGTTTTCCCTGTGCTTGGCATCATATTTATAGCTTTTATCTAAAATAACTATTATAATTTACTAAATTGTACCTTGGTTTATATGTTATATTGTACAGTGTTTTCATTATTAAAGAAATAAATATCCTTCCCTCAGCATTCCTTTTATCGGTATTAAATAATTTTATAATAATTATAAGTATAAATTTAACTTAAATATATGACACCAAGAGTCAATATAAGAGCCGGGCGTGGTGGCACACACCTTTAATCCCAGCATTTGGGAGGCAGAGGCAGGTGGATCTCTGTGAGTTCAAGGCCAGCCTGGTCTACAAAGTGAGTTCAGGACAGCTAAGGCTACACAGAGAAACCCTGTCTCAAAAAGCCAAAAAAAAGAGGGGAGGCAAAAGAAGCTTTATAGATGTAGGTTTTACATTAGAAAAGAAGGCAATTAAATATTAAATATTTAAATACCTATAAAATTAAATAACATTGATTTTATGTGATGATTTTTTTTCTGAAACCAGATAGTACAGATTTTTTATAGTGTTATATAACCTGTCTTGTTTGTTGTTCAATTCCTTTCTTTTGCTAAGCTCTATTCATGCTATTGTAAAACATCAGGCTTCTGCTTACTATGAAAACAAAACTTATGTTTATAGTACAAGTTAATTTGCTTCCTAATTGCCATAAATTAAGTTATATACTGCAACCTAGCATTACTATGAACATAAGCAGTTTGAAGTGGGGTGCTGAAATAGTACCATGATATTTATTTAGTTCATGGTGGCCTCAGCTGCCCATACTAGCATTTGAAGATTCTGTTTGAAATGAAAACATAGGTTTGAAACTTACTGGGAGCTCAGGCGCTCAAGAAGCCATTCCAGACCTGGGGATGTCAGTTTGTAGTACGGAGTTTACCCAGCCGGTTTGATTCCCAGTAGGAGAAGTGGGGAGAGGAAGGACGGAGATGACTGTTGCAATAACCACAATCTTAGAGAAACCCTGGGCCTTGACGACAGACTCATCCTCCTTAGGAAAAAAAAATCTTTATTACATTTATTTGTGTGGCGGAGCGTATGTGCCTCATGGCCTTCGTGCATGTGGAGGCCACAGGACAACTTGAGAGAGGAGGTTCTCTGCTTCCTCCCAAGGGATTCTGAGAATTCAACTCTGAATACCAGGCTTGGTGATGTAACTTTATCTACTTAGCAATCTCACCAGCCCCCTAATTTCTGTTGTCTCCTCTGTGAGCCCCCCGAGAATTCACTAACTTTGCTACTCACTCACTATGTTTTAATTTGGTATTTATTTATTTGTGTGTCTGTGGATGTGGATGTGTGTGAGCATGTGTGTGCCATGGCCGTGGAGGTCGAGGACACTTGCTGAAATTGGTCCTCTCCTTCTAGAGATGCCACTCATCATCAGTCTTGGCAGTGAGCACCTTTGCCTACGAACATCTTCCCGATCCCTGGCCTTTATTTAAGAAACTTTGTTAACAACTTTGAAAAGATGTTCACTTAAAATCTGTGTATAGTGTATTGACTTCAAATTTACTTGTATAAATAAACTTTCCAGGGTCTAGAATTTATAGTTCTCTTGGTATTTAAAAGGGAAAGGCAGATCTGGAGCATGTGGTTCCACAGTAGAGTGCCTACTGCGTGCCTAGCAGGTGTGGGACACCAAAAGATGAAGCAAAGAAAGAAACTGTGTGTAGTGTTTACCAAAGGAAGCACAGCCAACTGAAATGAAATGTAACTGTGTGGACTTATTATAGATACATTATATATATTTAGCTCAAACTTGAAAAATAAGGCTCAGTACTACAATTGAGAAAGTATGTTTGAATTTGTTTTACCTTCAGGGAAAATTTGGAAAGTTTAAGAAATACGTGGCTCATAGCACACACGTCACGAATGTTCGTTGGACTTACGATGACAGCATGCTGGTTACCCTGGGGGGAGCAGACATGTCCTTAATGGTGTGGACAAATGAAACGGAGAGCTACCGAGAAAGAAGGTCCTGTGATAGTGAGGAGTCTGACGTAGACTCTGAGGAAGATGGAGGTAGGCCATTTTAAAACATCTTAACAAAAATATAGAAAAAAGGGCTCCATTGATTGAAACTACAGAAGCTAAACATCACAATCATGTTTGAACAATTGTATTATTGGTGTTTGAATCAGTTTTACAACAAAAGTGTTTTTGTGATTCATAACTGGCATATATTGATGACTTAGATATTTATTATCTCTAAGACAGGCAATCATATTTTAAGTAAGTGCTGTTAAAAGCTTTTATATCATTGAGCTTTATATTTTGAAATAATTTCAATTTTCTTAATGTGTCAGTAATATCAGTAATTATATACTTTTTTCCTTTTGGTTTTCCAAGACAGGGCTTCTCTTTGTAGCCAGTGCTGTCCTGGAACTCACTCTGTAGACCAGGCTGGCCTCAAATTCCCAGCAATCCACCTGCCTCTACCTCCTGAGTGCTGGGATTAAAGGCGTGTGCTACCAAACTTGGCTAATATCAGTAATTATAAATACACAGGATAGCTGGGCGGTGGTGGTGCATGCCTTTAATCCCAGCATTTGGGGGACAGAGGCATGTGGATCGCTGTGAGTTCAAGGCTAGCCTGGTCTACAAAGTGAGTCCAGGATAGTCAAGGCTGCACAGAGAAACCCTGTCTCAAAAAACCAAAAGTTAAAATAAAATAAAAAATAAAAGCACAGGATAAATAATTAAACCACTCACAGTTAGCAGTTGAGGGTATATACTAATGTATGCGTATATACTTATATACATAATATTTTTAATAAAAACAGAATAATTGACCTCATTTTTGTAGTTTCAGTAATGTACAATTAGTGATAATTAATAGACATCATTACATATTATTAAATATTCTTCACATAAATTTTTCTAGTTGCATATTTAGTAATGTGCCTTTAATAATTTATTTTATATTGTTGGAAGAAGATGAATTTATAGGATTGTAAGTGATCATCTATTATCACCTAATAGCATTTATTTTGATGACAGGCTATGACAGTGATGTTACACGAGAGAATGAAATTAGTTACACCATCAGAGCCTTATCAACTAATATTCGCCCAATGTTTGGAGTCAAGCCTCATTTGCAACAAAAAGAGCCATCAGTTGATGAGAGGTAATAATCAAGTTTAAAGATTTGCAAGGAAGGGCCGGGCGATGGTGGCGCACGCCTTTAATCTCAGCACTTGGGAGGCAGAGGCAGGCGGATCGCTGTGAGTTCGAAGCCAGCCTGGTCTACAAAGTGAGTGAGTCTAGGACAGCCAAGGCTACACAGAGAGACCCTGTCTCGAAAAACAAAACAAAAAACAAAAACAAAAAAAAAGATTGGCAAGGAAAAAGAGACTGATATAAATTTTTGAATTATATCTAAATAGGTTTCTTGTAGAAGCAGTTGTGATCCACTGTTAGAAATTATCCTTAAGCGACTTTGGTGTTGACACTCTTTGTAAGGAGTTCAGGGAATGTTACATAATATACAAGTACTATGATTGAACTAATCATTAATTTTCTGACTTTCGTCAGTGTGTGATAGATTGGGGAAGAGATAGAGGTGTGACTCAATCTTTAAAAGCCCTGTCTGCATCCTCAATGAACAGGTAGCTGTCATTATTTCAAAAATTTTACAAAAAGACAGTTTGAAGTGTAGCCTGCCTTTAATGGAAATTACTTGCCTTGATGTGGAATCAACATATGCAGATAAGTTTATGAAGTGTGTTTCTGTGCATGCATACATGTACATGTTTGTATGGGTGTACATGTATACACATGCCTGTAGAAGTTAAAAACAGACCTTGTCTGTTGGCTGTTGTTTCTCAGGAGCCATCCATCTTTTTCATCTTTTTGGTTTTGTTTTTGACAGTCTCTCACTAGCCTGAAATTCCCCAAATAGGCAAGTCTGGCTGGCCAGGGAGCGTCAGGGTTAACACCTGGGTCTTTTTCCTGGGTTCTGAAGATTGAATTTAAGCCCTCATGATTATAAGACACTCACATGGGGTGTCTCCCTAGCCCAGCACAGAGCTTTTTAGTAAAGTCTTCGCTATGAAGAGTTTAACCTAATGTTTTCCAAGTCAAGGAGAACAGTGAAGAGGCATTTGGGGGTTGGGGCTGTAGCCTGGTGATAGAGCACTTGCCAGTGCAAGTGAGGCCCCGGGCTGTGCCCTCAGAATCACAAACAGAACAAAATCAGCCTATGGCATATTCTCCCCTGGTGAAGAGGTTGAAATAATACAGTGCATTATCCAGAAACAGTGAGAAACACAGCTGTGACGGTGGGTGGGCTAGCAGTGACTTCCAGAGAAGCCTGTGACAGGGGAACTTTATTATAAGAAGTTCATATCTGATGGAGGGAAAGTGAAATGTGGGTTTAATATTCAAGAACAGGGATGAAGTTAGGGGTGAGCTGCACCTAATAATGGGGAAGGAGACTGTGAGGCATTCTGAGGACTTATGGTGCCACAATTCCTAGGGAATGCAGCACCTTTCTGCTTCAGGTATCCAGTGTCCATAAAATACCCTAGGTAACAACAGTGGGCAGACATCTGCAAAAGAGCCAGAGAGGGAGTGTGCGCATGTGCTGTGTTAATAGGCAAAGTATAAAAGCATTTTCAGGAAAGTCGTTCATACTGTGATCTGAATACTTGTATTACATTTCAGGATGAGGCAGCTTGTTAGAAGATAGTGTTTAGAGCTGGAAGGATGGCTCAGCAGGGTAAGAGCACTGTCTGCTCTCCCAGAGGCCCTGAGTTGAATTCCCAGCAACTACATGGTGGCTCACAGCTAGGATCTGATGCCCTCTGCTGGCATCTAGGTGTTTGGGTAGATAGAGCACTCATAAACAAACAAGCCTTTTTTTTTTTTTTTTCCTTTTTTTAAAGAAGATAGTGTCTAGTGCTGGGTTCATACATTTGGAGCCAGCCAAAAGGATAAAATACCCATTTATGTCATTTACCAGCTGGGTGACCTTGAAAAATATTCATCTGTCCTTAGCTGTTTTCACTTCACTCGCAGAATAAGAGCTGTAATACTTACCTGTGGATTATTTTCAAATGCTAAATAAAATAATCAACTCTTGAATAAGTCAAATATTAAGGATTAATAAATAAAGCTTTGCCACTGACACCGCTCTCATTCAGTGAGATAGAGTAGGCTGGGCGTGATGCTGCACATCTGTAACTCCAGCACATGGGAAGGAGACAAATCTTGGCGAATATGAGGATAGCCTGGTCTACAAAAAGAGGCCAGGCCAGCCAGGGCTCCAAAGTGAGAGTCTGTCTCATGAAAAAAGAATGAGTAACCTAAAATATTAATCCTCAAATAAATATTCACAATGTAACGAGTACTACCTAAATATTTATCAATTACAGGAATACATACAAATGAACAAATATGGGTTTTGTAAATGGAATACTTGAAGAATTATTATTAGTATTATTAGTATTTAAGGGAACTTCTGTATCCTAAGTAATAAAAAGTCAAAAGGGCCATAATCTATTTTATAATTTATATTGATTTTTTCAAAGAAATGTTATCATTCATCAGATCAGTTTATTATGTAACCTAACTTTACTCTAGAAGCCAGGAAAGCAGATTCCCTCTTCATTGGTGAATCAAGCCACAAGATCGCAGATGGAAATATTTTCCTTTTTTGAAGAACTGTTTAATGCTGTCATTACTGTAACCATTTCTGTTAGTTCTTTTTTTGTTTGGTTGTTTGGTTGGTTGGTTGTTGTTGGGGTTTTTTTTTTGTTTGTTTGTTGTTGGTTTTTTTTGTTTTTTGTTTTGTTTTGTTTTTGAGACAGGTTCTGACTTTGTAGCCTAGTCAGGCCTGGAACTCACTGTGTTTAGTACCCCAGGCTTTCCTCAAATGAATACTTTTTCTGCCTTTGCATCTTCTGGAAATATCTTTTTGTTTTGTTTTTGTTTTTTTGAGATAGGGTTTCTCTGTGTAGCCTTGGCTGTCCTGGACTCACTTCGTAGACCAGGCTGGCCTAGAACTCGGTGATCCACTTGCCTCTTCTGCCTCTGCATCTTAAAGGCTGGTATTACATGTGTAAGCCACCATGCCCAGCTCTAGTTTGGATTTTTTACAGCTAACTTCTCAGAATTATTTCTGAATTATTAATTTTTTTGGTGTTTCATTTTCATTTCTGTAGGTGCCAATTCTGCTATGTTCTTTTGAAAATGCTGAGACAGAGGTCACTAATATAGCTCAAAATAATCATTTTCCCAAAAAAGGATAAAATAAAAGATTAAAAAGTTACTTCTTTTGCCAGTTTTGAATATATTACTCAAAGTATGCTTTACTTGTTTAAATAGTTGTTTCCTATTTTAATGATAGTCATTAAATATTAGTCAGTTAGCTCAGAAGCAGCTAGGTAGCCAGTTATCCATTAAAGGAAATGTTTCTGATGACAATTGATTACTATTATATTTAGTTAATACTTGGTGGATTTTTTTTCTAAGTGATTTTAATAGTGATATGACTTTTTGAATAAATATAGCAAATATTTTATATCTGAGATAGTTAATTTTTAACTGAATTTCTAGTATTTTAATTAAAATATTTGAAATTGTTATAAAATTAGAATTTTTGTATTAAAGTTCTTTTGATGTTACTTTTATTCTGCTTACTTATTACTGTATATATTCACACAATCAATTTCTTGTGTGTTTCCCCACTCTCTTTTCCTTTCAAAGACAGGGAGTAGTAAGGTAAGTGATTTATTAAAGAACGTATTCTATTAAAGTGTTTTTTATTCTGTTTTGATCCTAAGAGTATTTTAAGATGTTAATTTTTCCTATAAAACATTGTTACATTTGACAAGCATAATTAGAAAATGAAATGTAGTTGTTATTAAGAGAGTAGGCCTTCATTATGAGTTAGTTTTACAAATGACTTTTCATGGACTGGAAAGATTATTCAGTACTAAACATTTGTTTTGTTTAATGGTATTTACTATACACATTCATTTTAAAAATTAAAATTTGGTAATTATGGTATTTTTATATTTAACAATATTACATGGATAAGGAAGGCTGTTGGAGTGCTGGCTTGCAGCTACCTTCAGTGAGATGAAAATCTCTTCAGAGCAATTCTAAAGGAGACAATATGGAAATGAGTCAATTTTAGAAGTAAGAGAAGATCAAAAATTCTAAGAAAGTGATGGGAGATGAGGATGAAAAATGCACTTAAGACCAAATTGTTCAGAAACCCAATTGGGTATCCTTGAATAAATTGACAGCAGAAATTATCTGAGAAATTCATTATGTACTTTCAACAGAGTAATATACGCAAAGATGAGTCCAGAGTGTGCCTTTGACCTCTGAAGAGGCCCACATAATTTTACATGAACTTAACAGAAATGAAACACCCGTCGTAGGCCTGTATGGAAAGTAATGTGTTCAATACTGAGCTCCAAGTTAAAGCAAACGGACAGTTCTGAGTACTGTAGAAGAAAGCACAGAGTGAAACAAAGTTGGAAGGCTGCTTCTGGGAACACTCAACCATTTATCTAGAAATCCCTTGTTTGCAAGCACAAAGCTAAGTAGAGATACAATTGCTGTGTTGGATGTGAACAGCTCCTTAGGTGAAGTAACCTCACCATCACAAGTGTGCGTGCTCCTGTGCTTGGACGTCCATCTGGCAGGGAAGTGTGCTAGGAGACTCCTGGGATCCTGTTCAGCTCTGATTGCGTTGTCATCACCCCCTCCCACCCCTGAGTGTGAATCCAGGCCTCAAGTGATGGGACACAGCTGCATCCTCAAACCCTCGTGGTTTTATTTCGTTGTTTTAAGACAGAATCTTGAAGTGTAGCCAGAGCTGGCTTGAGGTCCTTTTTCCTCAACTACCCAAATGCTGGGATTTTAGTCATGTCCCACCTGCCAGGCCTCATATCTTCTGGGGTGGGAGTTGGGGGGTTTTTTGTTTGGAGAGAGAGTCTTGATGTGTAGCTCTGGCTGTCCTGGTACTAGCAGTGCTGCTCAAGTTAGCCTTGAACTCAGCAATCCTTCTGCCTCAGCTTCCCAAAGTGTGCTGGCCTTAAGGAAGAGCACCACCGCAGTCAGTTGGCACTTTTCTTTTTAAGGGTATTTCCTTTGGTAGCCAAGTCCCAAACTCACAAAACCCTAAGTGACTGAGGCAGCTGCTTGAGTTGGTACCTGGAGAACCTTCTTTGATCTGACTGGTGGTCTCATTACGGTGTCCTTGAAGTGGCCCCGTGAGCCCTGGCTGCCGGTCTCTTTTCCTTTCTTCTTTTTCTCTTCTCTTCTCTCCTCTTCTCTTCTCTTCCTTCTCTCTCTTTCTCCTTTCCCTCCCTCCCTCCCTCTTTCTTTTTTTTCTCTTTCTTTCTTTCTTTCTTTCTTTCTTGCTTTCTTTCAGGGTTTCTCTGTGTAGCCTTGACTGTCCTGAACTTGCTTTGTAGACCAGGCTGGCCTTGAACTCACAGAGATCCACATTAGAAGCATGTGCCAGCCCAGCTACCTCTTTTCCTTTCTTCAGAACAAAGATAAGATTAAATATTTTTGCTTGAATGATGATCTAAAATTTACCACAGAACATTCTGAATTCTTCTATGTCCACTTTTTTTTTAATCTTCTGATTTCTCTGCCACTAATGGAATACTTTAAGCTTTTCTTATGTACAGTAATAAACTAAAAACAAACCATTAATAATATATGAACTATAGTTTATCTGTGCTAAACCTAGCAATATTTGATTATGTAAGATTCTGTAATAATGCTTAAATTTTAAATACATGTTATAATCCTTCTCCTTTTTTATTTGCTGCTGAATAGAGGATCCAGGTAACCCTCTCCTTGCTATGTTTACAAGACCAAATTTTGTTTTTATCATCTCTTCTATTTGCCATTAATGAACAATGATACTTTGTTCTTTGCCTCAGTTCCCACCTTCCCTCCCTCTGAAGAAATGATATCTTAATTATTTGGTTTACATAAGTCACTATATTACTAAAATTTTATGCATCCAAATTATATAATTTAACAAGTCAAAAAATTTTATTGTAGGCAGTAGTGTGATTTATGTAAATAATATGTATAATAATTAAAATATGCGGGCTGGAGAGTTGGCTCAGTGGTTAAGAGCACTGTCTGTTCTTCCAAAGGTCCTGGGTTCAATTCCCAGCACCCATATGGTAGCTCACAACTGTCTGTAACTCCAAGATCTGACACCCTCACACCAATGCACATAAATTAAATAAACATATTTTTTTAAAAATTAAAATATGCTTGTTATATAAGGTTATATAGATAAAACTTGCTAATGGAGTTAGAATTAAAACTATCAAATACTTAAACATTGAATAATGTTCACCAACTAAGTTGACTTGGGAGAAAAACCAAGCTTTCTATCTTCTTTGAGCTACTTCTCTGGGTAGCAATATTCTTAAATGTTAAATAGCATATATTTAGTTATGCTTTTACTTACAGAAGTTCAAAAATACAAAGGTTTGAACTTAAAATTTTTATGATAACATGGAAACTTACATGTTTCTGATAAAGATATTTTTATGACAGCAGTCAGTCATGCTTGACACATATTATTCATGTTCTATGTGACTATATACATTTATTTAACACTGTTTTACAATACTCAGAATCAAATGAAGGCTTTGCTCATGCCAGGCCACTATGCTACCACCAGACCAGATATCTCCAGCATTCTGAATTTATTTGTAATGCATGTTTAATGTGCAGCCCCAGGGCTGGAGAGATGGCTTAGTGGTTAAGAGCACTGGCTGTTCTTGCAGAGGACCTGGGTTCAGTTCCCAGCACACCATGGTAACTCACAGCCATCCTTATTTCCAGTTGTAGGGCGCCTGACACCTTTTCTTACCTCTGTTGGCCCCTGCATGCATGCGATGCACATATGTACACTCAGACATGTGCTAATGCACACACACACACACACACACACACACACTCAAATATTTTTTAAAAGATGCAGTACTTTTTTAGCTTTATAAATATGTAACTTGACAGTAATTTTGCAATTTGTGTGTTTTTAATAAATAATTAAATGTTGGAAGTTTTAATAAAATTAATGAGTACCCTTTCTTATTTAGTTATAAATTGAATATGTAAAATTTTAGGGAGGGGTTAATGAATAATTTAGATTTAGTGTTCAAATTATAAAATATTTAAATAATGGTTGAGATAGACTAGTAAGTGGCTTTTAAAAATTAAAGGTTTTACAAAAGTGCCTCCACAATGATATAATTCAAAATATGAACATGTGCCCTGTTGGAATAGAGAACATTTTAGTAGATTCTGAGAGGATAAGAAAGGGATTGATTCAAGACCTATTATGTAGGGAAATGTGATAAATAGTTCATGAACAGATTAGGGAAGAGAGAAATTTGGAGACAATAGTTATAGTAATGACCTTTTATGGGGTGTTGTATGGCTTACATTGCTTCGTGACTATAAAATGTCTTTCTTGAATAACTTTCTGACGTTGATGCCATTAGTGAGGGAATTCAGGCATCGGGGAGCATGTGAGGGCCATGTAAGTTTGAATTCATGTATATTAGTTTTCCAGCAATAAACAGTTCATGAAAATGTTACTCAAATCCACTGTCAGAACGTTTGTATGTCTGCTCTATGAGCCATAAGGGATGTGTTAGGGCTGTAGTGCAGGCGTTGATGGTAGTGCACCCATCCAGGAGTGTTTGAGTGGGTTAGACTAACGTTTTTATAGTTGCTTATTCTGATGCTATGTTATTTACATTATGAGACACAGGCCAACACTATTTAAGGTAAAAATTAATGTATATGTTGTTTCCTTCTATATTAGAAGTTGCAAAGATATAGAGAACACAGTCTAGTGGAAGGAAAGTGGGCTCCCTTTGGGGAGGCTGATGTTTCTGGAGGGCGGGTTTGGAGAGCCAGTGGAGGCCCTAGGTGACCTGCCTTTTCTCCTTCCCACCCCTCTGGTCCAGGCCGCCAGTGAGTAGGGCCCCACCCCAGCCAGAGAAACTTCAGTCCAACAATGTTGGCAAGAAGAAGAGACCCATAGAGGTAAGAAAAACAAATCTCCCAATATACCCAGGTTTCCTTTTTTTAAAAAATAAATCATTCAAGTTTTGCCATTAATTTTCATATTGAATTAATTATCTTTGAGTGGTGGTTGTAAAAGTTGGTTGCTTAATTCTTACGGAGGTCTGAAATCTGTATTGATACTTTTTCCTTCTATTAATTTCAAATGAGTCTTTTACTCTTGTTTAAACGATTGCCTGAACTGATCTGTATCTTGGAGAATCTCTAAGTGTAACTCTATGTGGTTTATGGCTCAGGGAAGCCCAGGCACCTTGGTGGTGCCTTATAGTTAGTAAATTGATTTTAAAAGTTAAAGATTAAATGCACAATTTCAGGAACTTTGTACCTCATGTGATACATTTAAAAAATAGAGATTGTTTCTCCCCTCTTCAATCAAAAAACCGTCTTACAGGCATTTCATAGGGCCAACACCGGCAGGAAACAAGCAAACTGTCCTAAGTCCAGCAGGAGAAAGGTGTGTGGGGATAGGAGGAGTGGCCATTGTAGCTCCCTCCCACCACCCGGTGAGGGCAACAAAAATGAATACGTCTAGTTGTAGGATTCTCTGTCAGAATTTTCCCATGACTTGTCAGAAGCAACTTTGGGTTCTCCTGAGTATCTAACTTGTACATAATTTTTCTAATGTAGAACAAATACTTGGACTAACAATGAGTACAAACTGAAAGAAAGATTCCTTTGGACATAAGACTGTGTCTATATTTAAGTCAAGTCTATTCTCTTGGAATGAGGTGGCCTTGTGATTCTCTTCTCCTCCCTATATGTTTATAGTGAAAAATATGGAGTGCGTATTTCTGTTGCTGAAAGCATAAAAAGACATTTCTAATGGCTGTTACACCTATGCAGTCACAGCAGTGGGGGTTACCAGCATTAGGCTGCGCCCACCAATACTCCACCACCAATAGGGAAGGGGCGCAGAAGCCCCTCTCCATGAGGAGCCGTAGACAGCTGGGGGAACAAATCATGCTCCTCACAGGTGCAGCCCCTGGTTAAGTTGCCCTTTCCTTAAGTAAATACCCACTACCCATGCATGTGCAGACAGCAGCAATCAAAGGCAGAGAGGCACCAAAAGCCTTGGGGAAGAAGGAGGTCAGTGGGATGGGAGGGTGATAAGAGGGTAGTGGGGGTGGGGTAGTCGGAGTGTGTGTGTGTGTGTGTGTGTGTGTGTGTGTGTGTATTAAGTCATGAAAAGCTAAAGAAAAATTGAAATGTCTAGCTTAATTTTGGTAAGAAATTTATGAAATGCCTAAAGCACATTCTCGCTTTGACAGAAAGTGCTAGCACTCTCTGTGTCACAGAGCGCCGGTGCACGGTTGGTCTGGAGAAGGACGTACTGAACGTACAGTGCTTTCTGTCATTGCTGCAGGACCTTGTGTTGGAGCTTGCTTTCGGCTACCGGGGCAGAGACTGCAGGAACAATGTGCACTACTTAAATGACGGGGATGACATAATCTATCACACTGCCTCTGTTGGAATCCTGCACAACCTGGCTACAGGTAGGACGTCTTGATTTTCTAGGTGCACGCTCTTTTTCATTTAGAAGACCTTCTTGCTCAGCAGCTTAAAATTGTTGGTTAAAACTACAACTGGACTTTTACTTAGTTTATTTAAATTTGGGGTTTTGTGTTTTTGCTTTTTGTTTTGTTTGTTTTTCAAGACAGGGTCTCACTCTGTAGCTCTGGAATTTTTTGCTGCTTTTTTGAGATAGTGTCTCACTATGTAGCTTTGGCTGTCCTGGAACTTCCTATGTAGAGGAGGCTGGCCTCTAGCTCAATCTGCCTACGTCTGCTGGGATTAAAAGGCTGTACCACAGCTGGGCGCGGTGGCACGCTCCTGTAATCCCAGCCCTCAGGAGGCAGGCAGATCTCTGTGAGTTCGAGGCCAGCCTGGTCTACAAAGTGAGGTCAGGACTACAAAAAAAAAAAAAAGAAAAGAAAAAAAAAAGCTTATACCACAACAACCAGCTTCAAATACTATTTTTAAAAGATGAAAGATTTTATATGTTCTGAATGGAAACCAGAATGGCAAATACTAAATGTCTAAGAGAAATACTGTAAAAATTTTAAATGTTTTATGTTGTAGCTGTTTCTATGTCTGTTTTGAGATAAAAGGTTAGAACTATTTGGTAGCCCAGGCTGGCCTCACTAGCCATCCTTCTGCCCTAGCTTCTGGAGGCTTATACTACTGTGGCCCCAACATTTCAGTCTTAAGAGAGTGTGATCGAACAGAATAATATTTCATATGCCAAGTCTATGCAGGTCTCTGTTAGAGGTGAGAGGTGAAGGCTCTGTGTTTAAAACAGTGTAACGAAAACATGAGTCTACTGTTAGGATTCTCTTTTCCAACACCTTCCTCACCAGCACAGACAGTTTGGGATAAACGTCTTTGAAAGTGGTTGGACAGGTGGTGGGTGACTAAGGTAGAAGTACACGGAGGCTGCTTTCCTGAGGCTGTGGAAAGACGGGTGAGAAATCCTGTGGCCCTACTGGTGATCTCTTGTTTAATCTAAGAAGGGGGAAAACACTTCCTGATGTTTACTTGATCAGTGTGATGAAGAGCAAATGAAGGTCTCTCAGTATCGTGTGATGACCAGTGTGGCGAGCTAGAGTGCCAGTCTTGGGTTTTGCTTTATTGTATGTAAGTGTAAGCTTCAGCCACTCTGCAGTTGGAAGCAACAACAGACGTTATCCAGCTCAAGCCCTTCTGGTGTCCCTCCAAGAGGATAGAGAGCAGGTAGAGGTGTGAGTCGGAGCCCTCCTTCCCTGGCCGGTGCTAACTAGGATACGACTCTATGTTTTGGCTTCCTGAAGTAAAAGATTCACAGGATCACAATCAATCAGTAGCAATTTTCTTTTTAGTATTTGGGGGCTTTAAAAAAATACTAAGGAAATCCTCTTTAACTGAGGTTTTCTAAGTCCTTTGGGAGAATGAACAAAAGCAAAGTAGGACAAGCATGAAGGAAATAGGTGTGTAGACAGGTGGCAAAGTCGTGTTTATTCTTGTAATTTCACTCTTAGGCTTCTGACTTGTAATGAATTTGAGAGGGAGGACAGGGCCAGGAGGCCCCGTTTTGGTTTGTGTGTTTCTCATCAGTTTTGGGGTACCTTGGAATGTTCAGAGTTGAAGGAGTCTCTGCCAGCTTGTTATCCATCAGTTTAACCAGCAGCCCATAATCAGTCACTTGTTCTTCTCACTGGACCCCCCAGCCCAGGACATACAAAATGTGTTTTAACTTGGGAAGATTTATTTTTTGTTTTGCTGGACACAAGTCCTCATGTTGCTCAGTCTGGCCTAGAACTCTGTGTGTAGCCCAGGCCTCAAACTCGTAGAGACTCACCTGCCTCTGCGGGCTTGCAGGTGTGCACTGCCACAGCCATAGGCTCTGAGAAAGTGTAAGTAGCATGGGTGTGTTGATGTAATTGTTGAGGTTGTGGAGAGTCCGATGTACGTGGTCCTCCGTAATCCACACCCAGCCTGCTGTCCTGACTTTACTTTCTCAGAGTTAGTTACCTCCTGGCTTATTTACAGTCTCCTTATCACCTTCATGAACGGACGTTGGGCTTTCGAAGGGTCTTCCCACTGTCAGTACTGCCAGAGGAACTGCCTTAGCTTTCCAACCAAAAAACACTGCTTATAAGATAAGTGTGAAATATGAATAAACATCGCCCAGATTAATAAATGAAAATTTACTTTTGTATTCTCTGTAGCCCTAGTAAATCTTTTTCTTTACAAAGCCAAAAAAGGAAGACAGGTGTGGTGATGCACACACCTTTAATCTGAGCACGCAGGGAGACAGAGGTAGGCGGATTTCTTTGAGTTCGAGGCCACCTTGGTCTACAAAGCAAGTCCAGGACACCCAAGGCTACACAGAGAAGCCTTGTCTCAAAAGAAAACAAAAAACAAAAAGCACAACGAAATAAAAACAACAAAAAAAGGGAAGATTATAGGTGACAATTCAAAATCTTCCATAAGTCTAGTACCTGTTCACCTTTCCACCCATATTGCTGGCGTCCATGGCATCCAGTTTATTCAGATGAACCGTGTATGTATGCGCAGTCAGGTCCATCCCAGCCTTGTCCATCAGTCTCTTGTGGTATTTGGTGTCTTCTGCTTATCTGTGTATAGTTCAGTCTTTTCAGGGCTCTATCCCTTTAAGATTATTGATCTGATTCATTGTCATCCTTTTGATACTAATAACTTACATGGTAAATGCTCAAAATAAAAACAAATAAATTAATTTATTGTGCTAAAAAAGCTCATTTGGCTGTTCCATCTTAACGTTTTTAAAGTTAATTCTCACTCTTTTTTTTTTATAGGGACCCAGAGTTTTTATCAGGAACATAATGATGATATTTTGTGCCTCACTGTAAATCAGCACCCCAAATTTATCAACATAGTGGCAACTGGCCAAGTAGGTATGTTTCTGTATTTCAAAAAGAAATAGTTTGAAACATTTATTTTGTTCTAATAATTTCAATACCCTAGGGGAAATTGCATGTATTGAATTGTGCATTACTCAGAATGTTTGTGCGCATATGGAACCTAGCCCTATTACCTTATGCTTGCTGCCAGGTAGCTTTCTATTTCTTACCTTTGGTTATCTGAGTTTACATAGGCAGTCTTTGGCTTTAGCAGGGATTTCTGGTGAGCCGAATACTTGCACTCAATAGTATATAAAACTCAGAGGGAGGATTAAAGGGGAGCCAAGACATTACCTAGACCAATGGGGACAGAGCCCTTGTTCAGCAAAGTTTAGCCTGCTTCACATTAGGAATCCCTTTTGCATTTTAAAGTGTTTGTTTGGCATTAGTATGGATCAGATTCACTAACCATTTGAAATGTACCTGTGGCTTATTTTTAACTTCTGTCCAAAACTTCAGAGATCATAGTCCTGTGAGTAGGAGAACAGGCAGTTAAAGACTACCGTGACATTCCATTACAGATGTGGCCAGTCTTGGGTACAAATCTAACCACTTATTCCTGTGACTTTGCATTGTAGCTTTGGAGACCATTGTTTTCCCAGTGACTTTCTCCTAGTGCTTTTCTTTCAGAAGGGCTGTTTTGTACATCTCCCAGCTGCGTTCTGTAGGAGTGGGGTATGCATGGAGCAGTCTCATTGCTTTCCAGCGGGAGCCTTCTTTGTACTGTACTATGTCTTGAGTGTTTGAAATTCCAGAATTCTCTACAGAATGGTTCTGAATCTACTTTTGGGCTTGCCTGAGCCTCTTTTCAGAGTCTGTCCATCCAGTTGTACATACGCACTCACCAAGGAGGGCCAGCTTTCACTGGGTGATGGTGGATGGAATTTTGGAGTTCCATGCTGGGATACATGTCTTAGCTCACTTTGGCTACTAGCATATTCCTGGACTAGGTGCTTTTAAAAGAAACAAATAGCACATTTCTCACTGTTTTGGAAACTGGAAGCTAAAGCTGAAAGTGCCAGCCAGGATGGATTATAGTAAAGGCCATCTCCCTAGGTGACAGATGGCCTTGTTATCTCCATAGAGGCTTTCTGTGTTTCTCTCAACTCCTCTTATTCTGATCTTCGTTGTGGGGCTTCATCCTCGTGTCCCAGTCACTCCCAAAGGTCGCGCCCTCTAACACCAGAGTTGAGATTAGAATCAGCCTAGATACTGTAGGCCCTCCATGGGGCCATGTGCACTTAGGGCCCAGTTGCACACAGTGGATGGAGTAGCGGGGCTAGATACTTGGGTGTAGTCTCATGGCCGTCCCTGCCCTCCTATGAGGTGATGCAAACATGCCCAGCTGCAGAGATGTTTTGCAAGTGGGCACAGGTGAACACCTCAATATGGCAGGCTTCTTCTTTTTTTTTTTTTTTTTTTGGCTAAGCAGGCTGGGTGGTTCAGTACAACACATATGGAAAGTCTTTAGTTATGATGAAGGACCCCTTTTGCTTTGGGGGCTATTTAATAAGCTTTGCTGCCATGTTCCTCAGACCCAGTTCTTTCCTACAGGCACAGATGTATCAAACTTCCAAAGTGGGTTTCATAAGCCCAGAATTAGGGCAGGAGAGATGGCTCAGTTTAACAGCACTTACTCCTCTTCCAAAGGTCCTGAGTTCAATTCCCAGCAACCACATGGTGGCTCTGTATGACCATCTATAATGTGATTTGGTTCCCTCTTCTGGCCTGCAGATGTACATGCAGGCAGAATACTGTATATATAATAATAAATACATAAATTTTTTAAAGCCCAGAATTATTACTGTTTTATAAATTTACTATTATTAACATATTATTTGTTAGATAACTTTTTCACTTATTCTTTATTATAGGTGATTCAGCAGATATGTCAGGTAAGGAAATTGAATACTTTCTGTTTTAGTTATATAGTGGTACCTGCAAATGTCATACTTCTCCCTAAAAGTCCAAATATCTTATTGCTCCATTATTAGCTTGTAGAATATTAATGGCAAATAACATCATTTTTAAATCTTTAATTATAATTATAATAATAATAATAATAATAATAATAATAATAATAATAATAATAATAATAATAATATCTTTTTAAAAGTGGTTTTGAGACTGGGAAGATAGCTGAGTCAGTAAAATTGCCTCACAAGCGTAAGGACCTGAGTTCAAGAACTCATGTGAGAACACCAGGCATGGGGGTACACACACTTAAATCCCGGAGGCAGGATTATTCCCTGGGGCTTGCTCATCAGACCGCACAGCCTAATGTGCAAACTTCAGTCTCAAAAGTAAGGTGGGTAGTACACAAGTACACATGTTTGTTCCTGCTCCCTCTCTCTCTCTCTCTCTCTCTCTCTCTCTCTCTCTCACACACACACACACACACACACACACACGTACTCACAAGTGTTTTGATCTCTCAAGTATGCTTGGAACTGTTCTGAAGATTTTTCTTACATCACACTATGTAATCATCACACAGATTATTCATGATAGCCACTATTTTGCTAATTAGCTAATTTGCTAACATCATATAAGCTATTTTTATTGAACATATATCAACAAATTATTTAAATGTTTAATAGTAAGTAATTTTTATGACTAATTTGACTATGGCTTTATGAACTAAGAAAGCAATTAAGTTAATAATATATATCTGTTTTTATGTGTCCATTTACAAACATATCAGCATCTAAGCCTATAAAAACTTGGGTTTTTCAACTATAATTTTTCTAAATAATAAGTATTAGCAGTTTAGTAAGAAAATATTCCCCAGGTATTCCTGTTTTCTGCTTTTCATAGAGTGCAGTGTGATTCTGTTCTCTGACTAGTCCACTGTTAATCTACCCAACACAGTAAGCTAGGGCTTGCTTCCTTGGTGACACTTGAGTAGGAATTACCAAATTGCCAAATCTAGCCCAGCACTTGCTTTATGTGACACATAAGCTAAAGATAGTTGCATTTTTCCTTCTTTGTTTTTCTTATTTAAACCAGTTTGGATAGTTGGAGAAAAAATAGAAAGCTCATAATAAAAATTCAAATTTCTGTATCAATAAATAAAGCAGTATTTGGTCCAGCCACGCTCTGCTCTAGACGTCATCTGCAGGAGCTTTGCGTTAAATGTGCAGCTTCCATATAACTTCTATGAAGATTAAAAAATGAAAATTTAAAATTTTCCACTTCAGAGCCTTGCCTGTTCTAAGCTGTGGTTTCTCGCTGACCGCTTGCTGCCTACAGTTCTCAAGCACACATCTTGTTTTGATGAGCTGTTTGAATTATTGCCGGTTCCTTCGTCTAAATGCTCTTTTCTTGAAAGTGCTGTTTATAATATATGCTGAAGGGTTTTGTACCCTTTCCTTTCCTCTCCTTTTAATTTTTTTTTAAATTTAGCTTCAGTTTTGAGCTGTTATAAATACATCCCTTTAAGTACATATTTCCATGCGTCCAACGTGTCCCATGCGTTTAGAGGAGGGAGTGTGGAGATGGTTGTAACCCTGGGATTTTATCTCTGTGCAGCTACAGCCCCATCTATCCATATCTGGGACGCAGTGAACAAGCAGACGTTGTCTGTACTGAGATGCTCCCACTCCAAGGGTGTGTGCTCCGTCAGCTTCAGCGCTACTGGGAAGCTGCTGCTGTCTGTAGGGCTCGACCCAGAGCACACGGTCACCATCTGGAGATGGCAGGAAGGTGGGACGCTTCTCATGTCTGTACTGAAAGCAAGAGCCCTAGGCAGCATGGGTACTGTCTTTTAGCCTTTGACTTAAGTTAGTGATTGAAACCATTTTTCGTTACAGTCCTACAAAACACAGCACACAAAAGCTCTGTAGCCATAAGCTCACAAAACATGAAACAGGGAAACCACAGTTGGTATTCAAACTGACTCGCTATGATTTCCTTCCAGTAAGAAACTGTGTCTGTGGTTTTGCTAATGGTTTGATTAGTTCTGAAGTATTTTAATAAAAAATGAAAACTGAGCCAGGTGCAGTGGCGCGTGCCTGTAATCCCAGCCATCAGGGAGGCAGAGGCAGGAGGATTGCTGTGAATTCAAGGCCAGCCTGGTCTACACAAAGAGAGTCCAGGACAGCCAAGGCTACACAGAGAAATCCTGTCTTGAAAAAACAAAAAACAAAAACAAAAACAAAACCCAAAACAAACAAACAAATCTGTCAGGTATGGGGGCACTTGCTTGTAATCTCAGCACTCAGGAGGGTGAGGCAAGAGAATGACCCTGAGTTTGAAGCCAGCCTGGACTACATATCAAATTCACGGCAATCTAAAATATATAATTGAGATCCTGTCTCATAAAATGAGTATTGAGATCTCATTGGCCTGAAACCCAGTGTAGGCGCGCACACACACACACGCACACGCACACACACCACATACTACACAGGTGACCTGCCGCTGAACTACAATCCCTTAACCCATGAAAGATACACACACGTTCTTTTTTGAGACAGGGTCTTACTGTGTAGCCCTGGCTAGCTTGGTATTCACTGCATAGATACCTGGCTGGCTTCAGATTTACAGAGATCCCCCTGCGTCCACCTCCTGAGAGTGCTGGGATTGAGAACGGAAGCCCAATAGACTAAATTCCCTAACATACTCTAGGGAGAACATTTAAAGTTAATGGTGCTACACAGAAAAGGGTATGGCCCTTAAATTGGCCTCCTAAATTGTCACAAAGTAGTCCATGAATCTATGTCACATATGTGACCCAGTGATTATAGGTCATGTGGACCCTGCTAAGTTGTAGAGCAAAGGTCAAGACCTTGTAAGCATTTGTATTGGGGTTTTTGTTTTGTTTTAAGCTATGTAATTTGAGGAAACTGTTCAGTCTTGTTAATTAGCTTGGTTCTTATATTGACCTGAAACATTTTGTTGTGTCTTCTGTATTAGGGGCCAGAATTGCCAGCAGAGCTGGACACAACCAACGGATTTTTGTAGCAGAATTTCGACCAGACTCAGACACCCAGTTTGTCTCTGTGGGTATAAAGCACGTGAAGTTCTGGACCCTGGCAGGAAGGGCTCTTCTCAGCAAAAAGGGGCTTCTGAGCACTCTGGAAGATGCCCGGATGCAGACGATGCTTGCTGTTGCATTTGGTGCAGTATGTCTGTTAAAGTGCTGTGTGATGGTGTGGTCTTGAAGCCGTCGTGTTGTATATTCATAAACAGCATTAATATTGTCTGGGGACCATAACCCGACATCCCAGCCAAGGAGATAAGTCTCCTTTTAAAAGTCCAGTCTTTTTAAACATTAAGGACTGGCAAGAAAGTGAATGCGGTCATTACTGTAAAACATTTGCATCCTTGGCTCGTTGCTGTTCTCCAGGGCTTCATTAGCCATGCATTTGCCGCCCTCCACATCCCCAGTCTCCGAGAGCTTCCCCATGCTCCTCACATGCGTTAGAGGAAAAGAAAGGGAACAGAGAAAACATGCTCAGGTGACTTGTGTCTGGGCAGACTTCCGTTTAGTGTCTGCTTTGCTTCCTGTCATTGGGGGACTTATTCAGGGAAGCTGGAAGCTGAGAGCAGAGAGCAGGGTCCCTGCCCTTAGTGGAGAGTTCAGGGGCCTCCTGTTTTTTCTCATACCACCCACCTGGGTCTGTACTTTAGACTCACATCTCTCCCTTTAATACCCTGCCCTGGTGAGGCTTTTTAGATTCTTCAGTTCCAAAGAAAACTAAGTAGATTTTTAAAAAGTGAGTATTATATATTTTAAGAAAGAAAGCTACAAGTTTAGAAGAGTTCAACACCTATACTTAAACAAATGAACAAAGAAACAAAATGACTAACAATATCAAATGGATGGAACCTCTTGTGTAATTTTAGTATAAGAATAGTCACTTGAGCTGGACATGGTGGTGCACTCTTTTAATCCCAGCAGTCAGGAGGCAGAGGCGGGCAGGTTGCTATGAGTTTGGGGCCGGCCTGGTCTGCAAAGCATATCCAGGACAGCGAAGGCTACACAGAGAAGCTCTGTCTCAAAATAAAAGAGAGGAAGAGAGAGAGAAAAAGAGAGAGAGGGGGCAGTGGGAGAGAGAGAGAAAACAGACACTTGTTTCCAAAAGAAAACCCAGGTTGGAATGTAATGACCTTGGTACTTGATCTGCCCATGCAAGTGAACTCTCTTTAGTGATAAAATTACTTTGTAGCTGAATGTCCATTCTTGGTTAAAGGGATAAGTAAATAAATATAGGAGAAACGTAGCTTTCTAATGTGTGAAGCAATAGTGTGACCAGAATATTTTCTACAAGATAGGTTTTTATTCAGTATAAGCATTTTTTAAATGCTATAACTATACATGAAAACATGAAACTACATACATATTTATAGGTAGCCATGTGATGCTTCTGTGCTAGGGGCTAGGAAAGGGAAAAGGAGAACAGTGCTGGCGTTCACAGCTGATGCACGCTCTCACTGCAGAGAGCACCGAGCAGTGCTTCTCCTAGGCTTAGCGGGGTCTCTGACTTTGCTGTGGGTAATAGACTTACTTTCTGTGATGGAAATCCTTACCAAGTGAGCTGTTTTCATCCCGTCCCTAGCTGCACCTTGTTCTCCTCCTAGTGTTTAGTGACCTTTGAAGTAGCTATTAGGCAACCAAAGGCACTGACCCAAAGAACAATGTGAGTGAGAGTTACAGTGCTTCAGGAGAGATGTGCCCCAGGCTGAGCCTGCTAGTAGAGGACAGATTCGGGAAAGGGAGCAGCCTCACTTCAGCCTCCTGCCCTGGGTCCAGCGTCCCCCACCATACCTCGCATGTGCTTCCTCAAAGCAGCTGAAGTAGCATTCCACTTGCGTAGCGGATGACATCTGTTTGACCTCTCTTTGGACTTTTGATGAGTTTGTCTCCCCCCTTCCCCACTCCTTTTCAGAATAACTTGACGTTTACAGGTACCATCAGTGGTGATGTCTGTGTGTGGAAAGACCACATATTGTGTAGAGTGGTGGCTAGAGCGCACAATGGGCCTGTGTTTGCCATGTATACCACCCTGCGAGACGGACTGATTGTGACTGGCGGCAAGGAAAGGCCGTGAGTCCTTTTTCATATCCTCGCTGACTGTTCGCACATGTGTTACCTACCCACGGCGTTCAGCTAGGATTCTAGCCTCTTTCTTTCAGGCTGCACAGATTGAGCTGTTCATGTGCTTCTCCTCCATTGCTACTTATGTATGGTTCTTTGGATCCTCTAAATTCTTGTCCTAATTCTTTTTTTTTTTTCATTTTATTTTTCATTTGTTTTTTGTGTTTATTTTCTGTGTAGGAGGTGGAGGAAGGTATGGACCCCAGCACATGTGTGGAAATCAGGGGACAACGTGTGGGATTGGGTTCTCTCCTTCCACCGTGTGCATTCCAGGGGCCAAACTCAGATCATTCGGCTTAGAGCATCCTTAGCCCACTGTGCCACTTGCCTCCCTACTTTTGGACATGTTACCTACACCTGGCCTGCAGCCAGAGTGTCACTTGTCTGAGATAGGCACGGGCAGTTGCCTTCTGACTGAGATGCTGCCCAAATCCTGTGTGCTTGCATCACTGCTGACAGGACAGAGAGGGAAACCCCTCCCTATAGAACCCAGGCTACATCTTCATCCCTTGTGGCCTTGCTGTAAGTGTCCTATAGCCAAATGAGAGAGGAGGGAGAAGGTGCTAGAGACAGCCTCATGACGTCATTGTTACAATCCCTCAAACACAACCATGAGGAGAGACCTTTATCTAAGTCACTTCCAAATATCCAGACGGTAACCAGCTACTTAAAGTGGATCTCTGGGCTGAGGTTGAGGACTTGCTGAGTAAAAGTGCTTCCTCCGTGTAACTGATCACCTGAGGACCAATCCCAGAACCCACATAAAAGCTGGAAAAGCTAGACCAAGTAGCACAAGCATTTGTAATTCCAGTACTCTCCCATGGGGAAAGCTCAGCCAGCCAATTTGGATCAGCTGCAAAGAAAGTCTGTCTGAAACATGGTGAAAAGGCAAAGGCTGACACCTGATGGAGGTGCACAGTGGCCTGTGACCACATACGCCCACAAACATAACAAAAAGTTAAAAAAAAAAAAAGAAGTAATAAAAATAAATAAATAAGTAAAATAAAGCTAAGACTGAGGGTTTGAAGAGACAGCTCAGCAGTTATTAGCATGCCCTGCTCTTGCGGAGGACCTGAGTTTAGTTCCCAGCGCTCAGGCTGCGTAGCTCAAAACCACCTGTCACTGCAGCTTCAAATGATCCAGTGCCCTCTGTGGACTCTGAGGGCACCTACATTCACGTACATGCGCAGACCCCTCCCCCCAAAACACATATGCACATAATTTTTGTTTTGTTTTTTGAGACAGGGTCTCTCTGTGTAGCCTTGGCTGTCCTGGATTTGCTTTGTAGACCAGGCTGGCCTCAAACTCACAAAGATCTGCCTGCCACTGCCTCCTGAGTGATGGGATTAAAGGCGTGTGCCATCATGCCCAGCTGTGCACATACTTTAAAAAAAAAAACTTAAAAATCAAATTAAGGTTAGGTGTGGTGGTGCACGCCTTTAATCCCAGCACCTAGGAGGCAGTGGCAGACAGGTTTCTGTGAGTTCGAGGCCAGTCTGTGTACATAGTTGCCACAGCTATGCAGTGACTCTGCCTCAAACCCTGTGCTTCTTCCCCTAAAGACAAAAACCATTTGCTACCAGTGTAAAGTCCCCTGTAAGCTAAAAAAAAGTGGCATACTGTAACTGAGAAGTGCAGTTCTTTCCCTGCAGATTGGAGCCCACAGGTAGCAACTGAGCACAAGTGGCCAGGCTGTTTCTTTCATGGGAAGGTGTATTTTCTCCTAATACAAGTAAAATGAAGGAATTATTTTTCAGCTCTTTGAAGAGAACATCCATAAGTGGCTCTATTTTATCGTTTATATATTTCTCCAGATACTTGTATTTCCCACACCGTCTCATTTCGCACACCTCTACTCACTAAGCGCCTGCTACCCTGTTTCAGCAGGAGGTTTTAGTAATTGTATAAATGTGCTGCCCTTTTGGCCCTTAGAAGTAAACTCTGCAGCAGAGCGTCTGTAACCGTCGTTCTTGCTCTGCCTCTCACTTACCTTTCTGATGTTAGCAGTGATTCTGTGGGACTGTGTGACGGCTTAGCAGGCTAAGATGTTCATCACGAGTGCCTGCCAAGAGTTTAACCCCTAGGTAAAGGTGGAGGGGGCAACAGACTCCAGAGCTGCCCTCTGCCCTCCATGTATACACCATGGTATGTGTACATATACACGACTGTTAAAAACAACAAAATCCCGTTTTGTGCATTTTCTTAGTGTAGAGCTATTATGAGAAATTTATTGTAATGTGTAGTGGACTAAGTAAAATTATGTTTTTGACAGAAGAAAATATTTCACAAAATAAAATTTACTGAACTGAGTGTACATTTGACTGAGATTTAGTATGTATTCTTAAATTGCTGGAAATTTAGAATTCCAGAAGTTATAAATAGAGTGTTTAAGATATCCTGACAACTTAGTGTTATAATGGAAATTATTGTAGCAGTCAGGTATAAGTACTTATATGGGTTTTGTTTTTATTTACCTAGGTCAAAGGAAGGAGGCGCAGTTAAACTGTGGGATCAGGAGCTGAGGCGATGCCGGGCCTTCAGGCTTGAGACAGGACAAGTCACAGATTGTGTTCGGTCTGTGTGCAGAGGCAAAGTAAGGTGTTCCTTGAGCCAGCGTGATGCAGCAGACAATAGAGAGCAGCTGTGGTCCCTGCGCTTTGTGACTCAATAAGCAATATTTAGTGATAGATAGGGCTGCTGTTATTTACTGTTTACTATACAAAAAACTTGTCTAAACACTACTTAAAACGCAGTTTTGTCTCGGATCTGCTGATTGAACTATGTTAAGATAAGGTTTGAAAATCACCATTGACTCGTTTTTATTAGAGCAGCTTTCTCCGTGGGTCTCCAGCAACAGCAGATCTCCACAGTGCTGCTGGCTGTGGCCTGAGGAATCCCTCCCTTAGGCCGGGGTTGGGCCTCCCTTAGGCCGAAGCAGAGAGGGGGTTGGTCGGGCACGAGAGGGCTGAGGGTTGGGGAGGTTTCATAGTACCTTGCTCAAAGGTTGTAACTTGGAGCCAGGGTCAAGGTTAAGCAGAGCTTGTTGTTTTAAGATGTGCTTGTTCTGTGGGTATGGGTGTTGTACATGCATGTGTATCTGTGTACTGTGTGTATGCCTCATGCCCACAGAAGCCAGGAGGAGGCATCATGTCCCCTGGAACTGTAGTACATGTGGTTGTGAGCTGTGGAACCAAACTGCAAGAACAATGGCTGCTCTAATGGCTAAACCGTCTCTCTAGCCGTTTATGCCAAGTTTTAAATTAAAATTTTACAAACCAAGTTTTAAAATGGGCTGGGACTTATCTTACATTAGCGAATCTCCCTTCGTAGATGAGATTGGCAGGTGGGTTATGGGACAGATGTACTGTTTAGGGTCATGGGTGAGGAATGAATGCTGATGAAGCTAAACTCAAACACCACCTCTGAGGGGGTCTTGCCTCAGCCTCCTGGGAGCTGGAGTTACAGATGTGCACCTCCACGTGCAGCTCAGTGCACCTGTCTCCCAGAAAAGGGTTACTGTCTCTTTTAGAAAGTCCTACTAGCCAGGCACTGCTTTTAATCCCAGCACTTGGGAAGCACAAGCAGTTGGATCTCTGAGTTCAAGGCCAACCTTGTCTACAGAGTGAGTTCCAGGTTTATACAGAGAAACCCTGTCTCAAAACAAAAACAAAACAAAACAAAACAAAACACAAAACAAACAAAAAAACAAAATAATCTCCCTGATAATTTGGGGTGGGGGTTTGTTTTCAGATGCATCCAATCAAATGCCTGAGGCTTTCTTTCTCTTTCAATGTCTCTTTAATTTTCCCTTTTATGCTTCTCTTAAAAGCAGCAAAACCTCCATTTCCGTAAAGACCGTTAATGCACTTGCACTGTGTGCCTTTAAGTCAGATGCATGTGTTGTCCTGTCTGTATACTTACATCTTAGTTAAGTTTACTTCTTTTCTTGAGACAAGTCCTGCTGTGCAGTCCAGGCTGGCCTGGAACTTGCAGTCAATTATTTCCGATTCTGGAGATCCTAACGTCATCATAGTCAAAGCCCAAGCTCTGATTATTGAAGAGGTTGTTTCTCTGCCATCAGTAGCCCAGGGATGCTATAGGTGTGTGTCCCTAAGAACAAAAATGTTTGCACAAGCTAATTGCCTTGCACCTTAGTTCAAAGCATGTGACTGTTGTATCACATTAAGTGTATTGGTCCCTTTGGTTTTCAGGGCAAGATACTAGTTGGAACAAGGAATGCGGAAATAATTGAAGTTGGAGAGAAAAATGCAGCGTGTAACATTTTAGTTAATGGTCATGTGGATGGGCCAATCTGGGGACTAGCAACACATCCTTCAAGGGATTTTTTCCTTTCTGCTGCAGAAGATGGGACAGTGAGACTCTGGGATATTGCTGATAAAGTAGGTATAAACACTTTTTAATGAGAGGTTGCAGATTTTAAGAAGTGGAAAACCTCAACTGCCAGCTTTAACTTGGTATTATTTTGAAGTTTGGGGAAAATTGGTTTCAGTTGTAAATGTTTCCTGTGACTCTTTCTTCTTATGCAGAAGATGCTAAACAAAGTGAATTTGGGACATGCTGCTCGGACAGTGTGTTACAGCCCTGAAGGGGACATGGTTGCTATTGGAATGAAAAATGGAGAATTTATTATATTACTTGTGAGCTCTCTAAAAATATGGGGGAAGAAGAGAGACAGGCGATGTGCAATCCATGATATCAGGTTAGTCAAGAGAGGGAATGGCTTTTCTAGTTGATTTTTACAATAACCAGTATGAACTTTAAAAACCTTCCTCATACATCCAGATTAGGTCCTGATCTTATTTCTGCAGTATGGGGGATACCTATGGCCCCAGCACTACAGATGTTATATCAGCCGTGTACTGGTGTGGCTATATGAATTCTGCTTATCAAAATTAAAAATCCCCATGAACAGCTGGACATGTTGGCACACACCTTTAATCCCAGCACTTGGGAGACAGAAACAGGTGGATCGCTGTGAGTCCGAGGCCAGCCTGGTCTCCAACAGCCAAGGCTACACAGAGAAACCATGTCTCGAAAAACAAAATACCAATGAACATCACCTATATACTGTCCTATGATACCAACTACTAAACATGCACAGTAAACTCAATGTGCTGAGGACTGTTTTGTACTGTTAATATAAGAGGGCCAGCAGCCGTCAAGAAGTTTGAAAACCTTTGCTTCATCTCAGCAAGGGTGTCACAGGTCAATTGTGGCCCTCCTCCTGACTGCCTTTTACATGCCTTCCCTGGATCTGCATTCCTGGCTCGTTCACTCAGCCAAGACTCACTGAATATCTATTTCCCAGAATTCAAATTAACAAAAGCCTTTTTGGAAAGATTACATTTGGTGGGTGTGTGTACACATGCACATACCACACACTGCACAAGTGGTGGGAAAAGGGCAATGCGTGCTCTCCTTCCGCCACATGGACTTAAGGGATTAGATGCAGGTTGTGAGGCTTGAGAGCAGACGCCGTTACCTTCGGAGCAGTCTCTGTGACCTCCGGCCCTTTCTTGATCCTGTGTTTCTTAGTGCTTAAACTAATTTCCATAATAGTTACCCTTCCAGAACATTGTGGTAAGATTATTGGGTCCAGGTCTCTCAAAAATGGGTGTTTTCAGCTGTAAAATCCTTTTATAAAGGAAATCTCAAGGAACTTGAACATGTAGAACTTTTAACAGTGGTTTTCCTTCACCCCTACATGTCTCTGATGTTACTCAACAGGACTCATGGGACATTTTCTAAAACTGAGTTTGTCCCCTACTGTTTCTCATGACTGACAGAGCAGAACTTTTGTTTTTTAACTTTTAACAAATATTCTTCCATCCTAACAACCTGAGTGAACTCATCTGGCTGTGTTTGGATATTAAGACACTTTTCTATCTTATGAAGTATGTTCACTTAGCAATTCTGGATTTTAAGTTATTTCGAAGACAGTTGTGGTGGCACACACCTTTTTAATCACAACACTTGGGAGGCAGAAACAGGCAGATCTCTCAGTTTGAGGCTAGCCTAGTCTTATAGAACAAGTTCCAGGGCAGCAGAGGCTACAGAGAAACTGTCTCAAAAGAACAAAAAAACAAATCAAACACAAAGTTCTTTTTAAATTAGAATTGGAAGACAAATATTTAATATGTAAGTAAAATGTAAAGGCCTTTACTATATGTTAATAGGCAAATACAGCCTGTGTGCATGGTCGGTTGTCTTCTAGGTGACTTAAAACCGTATGAACTGATTTCCAGGTGCTAGAGGAAGTCCCTGATCGTAAAAAGTTAAAACAATTCCGTGGAACTTAACACTTTTTTTTTCTTTTCTCTAACATCTTATGAACTCAGATTTAGTCCAGATTCCCGGTATTTGGCGGTGGGTTCTAGTGAGAACTCAGTGGACTTTTATGACTTAACACTGGGGCCCACCCTGAACAGAATCAGCTACTGCAAAGACATTCCAAGCTTTGTCATTCAAATGGACTTCTCTGCAGACAGCAAACATCTCCAGGTACAGCACCATTTCTGCACCCAGTTTGTAATGATGCTTGCTTGTACATTTCTTTATTGAATGCATTTTAAGCCCCAGATATGACAACACAACTCTGTATTAACGTAATAAATGTTATTTGTATAATTAGATTTGTATAAATTTAATTACTCTTAATTTCTGTATCCCATTCTTTGTGAGATTTTACTGCTTATGTTATGGGTTGTGTATATAATTATCATACCCATTATCTCAGAAAGGATTTTGTGGCAAGTGACTACAATCTTGCCGTCCAGAGGAGTTCAAGAGCCTGCGCTGGGTGTCAGCCCTTGGGACCTGCTCATTCTGCACCTACGTCTCATTTTCTTACCTCCACATTTTGCTGTAATTTTTGCATCCTCATGATGACACATATAAACATATCTGCTGATAACAGATTTTGCCTACACCTAATGAATTTTTCCTCTCATTTTTGAGAACAGGTTTCTATGGGCTGCTATAAACGGCATGTTTATGAAGTGCCTTCAGGAAAACACCTTATGGATCATGCTGTCATTGACAGGATCACATGGGCCACCTGGACTAGGTAAATGCTTTACTCAAGTAACTTTTGAGGTTAGGAAAGCTGGAAAACATGGAATGGAGACATGGCTCAGTGGCAAGAGTGCTTTTCTAGCATGAACAAGGCCACGTTTGAACAGAAAGCAAGAAAACACAGCCTAGGAATGGTGGCTTGACTCCTGTTGATCTAGCATGTGGGAGGCAGAGAGAATTCTTTCAAGGTTCTAGGCAAGCTCAATCCACATAGTGAACCTGAGGCTAGCCAGCAATCTATGCCCAAGACATCTCAAAAAACAAAAGCAGGAAATTCCTATTTTTGAAGTTATTACATGAGGGAACTAAGAGAATCACGAATCCTGACTCTTCTGACTAAACAGTCCCACGCTATCAAGTTCTTGAAAAAGACTTGAATGACCTGGAAGATTTCGTGGCTCTTTCCTAAACTTGCCAGCAGCACTGTACATCTAACCTGCACTGGGGAGGCGGAGGCAGATGGTGCTTTTGCTTAATATGACTGAATATCTGTGTTACTGATGTGTGTTTGCTTTCCCCTCCATGCAGTATACTAGGAGATGAAGTTATGGGAATCTGGTCCAGACATGCTGAGAAGGCGGATGTCACCTGTGCCTGTGTGTCTCACTCAGGAATTAGCCTTGTGACAGGAGATGACTTTGGCATGGTTAAATTATATGACTTTCCATGCCCAGAAAAATTTGTAAGTTTGTTTAGTATTTTTTATCACTTCAGTTGTATCTTAAGATGATTAATCTTTGTTTCATTTTTAAAATGTTATGGTTGATATAAAAATACTGTAATTTCTAAAGCTTTCATCAAACGTCAACACCCAAAGTAAAATCTATTAAAAATGAGTCTTCCAGGCCAGGTGTGGTGGTACCCACCTTTGATCCCAGCACTTTAGAGGCAGAGGCAGGTAGATTTATGAGTTCAAGGATAGCCTGGTAAGACTCCCTGCCTTCCCACCACAACCCAATCTTCCCCATAGTCTTTGGAAACTCATAGGAAAGTTGTGATGAGCTTAAACATCAAACCTATAATCAATTACAGGTTCTAATCTCTCCCTCCCTTTTCAGAGAAAATATAGGACTACCCAAAGTTGTTGTATGTAGATCTGTAGTCTTTACAGTAATCCCTACTCTCGTGAATTATGGGTTGGTTGCTCTAGGAACCTTTGTGTACATCACTGCTGAGAGAACTTTGCTTCCATTTTTAGGCAAAGCATAAGAGGTTCTTGGGTCACTCCCCTCATGTGACAAATATTCGATTTACCAGTGGTGATCGACACGTTGTCAGTGCCGGAGGCGATGATTGCAGGTCAGTACTTGGTTAGTATTAAAACAACTCCATAGAGCTGTGGTAATGGATACACTGCCAGCATTTATCCAGTGACTCCAAAGCCATTACCCTCATACAAACAGATGAAAAGGAGTGATTGTACACGTGAGATGAAAGATAAACTGGCAAAATTTCAAAATCTAGAATGTGAAGCAATCCGTTGTTACCTTTTTCTGATTACAGTTTGTTTGTCTGGAAATGTGTACATATGCCTCACTGAAAGGTATGACGCTGAGAAGTCTAAACAATCTCACCTCAAGAGACCAGTTTCACGATGGAAAAACCAAAACCAAACTGCATGGTCAAGTGGTGCTAATTGAAGACTGACAGGGAGCGATGTGCGTAACACAGTGACGGTCAGCTCAAGTGCTTGCTGTACGTATAACCCGTAACCACACACTGCCAGGGAACCACACTGCAATCGACGACTGAGCATTTGGTAAAAGCAATTTCCTCTTATTGTTGAGGAGCGTGGAATTTTGGCAGACTTGGCCAGAAGATTTTTAAGAGTACAGCAGTGTTTAAAAACAAAACCAACAACAACAAAATCCTTGGGGGGGGGGGGGGGGCGCGAATCTCATTTCTAACATTTTTTCTCAAGGTCTGTCCAATGAAATATTTTGCCCTTGTACAAGGAAAGGAATAAACAATCATCACCCTGAAGTATCAGCTTTCAAAATGCAAACATTTTTCTCAAGGGAACTTATACAGCTTTCCTGGCAAACGTGTCTATTCCTTAGGAAGGTCCTGCAAAGGGCACTTCTTACAGCCTAAACTAAGGAATAGATGCAAAGTCAAATATGACTCTTCTCAATTTTGCGCTGTCAATCTTCGTGTTTAGAAGCCATCTCTATAAAATTTTGAATCACAATTAAGGCCTCATAATAGGAAAGTGATACAAATGAACACTCATTTCCAAGTGTACAGTTTTCTTAAGGTTCTGTGATAGCAATAGCTCCTGAGTGATCGAGCTGCTTATTTAAAGGTATGGTCTAAATAATAAATGTTTATTGTGTAAACAGAAGCATTAAATTCATACACTAATTAACAGTGAGCATAAAGTTTTATAGTTTTTTTTTTTACTGAGAAAGCCTTTAGTTAGATGTATGCCACCCTATAAGGCTATTTTCCAAAATGAGTGGCTACAGGTTCATGTGAGGCACTCAGTCAGTCCTTCCACTTTAATGCTGCCAAAGACTGGGACGTCCTGCACAGGACTTTGCTATTTAGCCTGGCTAGAGTTTTCGCAAGATGAAAAATCCAGTAGATAGATGGCTGTGTAAAACTTTATTTTTCTCCATGTGAAGACCCTGCGGACGCTCTACTGGTTGTCTCCATTTTCACCTCACTGTGTGAGTTATCTTTGTCGCATAGATCCTTGCCCGCAGGCTTCTGAACCCTGTTTGATTTGGTTTGTTTTCTATGGCTAAAAAGTGTGAATATTAAAACCAGAAATGAACACATCACATTAAAGAATTTTTGTCTAAGCAGTGCTTGGAGCCTGGTCAGTTTTAAAGCTGAAGGCTGATGAAGAGACTGCAAGAAACTTAGTGTACTCTTCCATTGCTCTCACTGAATGGTCCATCTACATTAAATTAGGCCAAGTTTTAGAATGCATTGATATTATACAAAACGACAGTCAAATTAAAGAATTCTTATAAAAAGATAAAATGCTTCACATTGAAGCATGGTATAGTTCTAAGGCTTCCCTCTGGACAGTTTGCCAGCTTTTAGTTACAACTGTGATAAAGGTGACGAGTCAGAAAATCTGTCCTGTCGTTTTTACAGGTGGGTGTGTGCCTGCAGCATCTGAGTTTATAGCCCAGGGCTGCCATCAGCTATCGTGGACCCACTCGTTTCCTATGTAAATGCATGCCAAAGCACGCAGCACGCCCCAGCGCTCTGCATCAGCAGCCATGCCCATCCCTTCCTCTGTGTGACTTCTTCTAGTGTTTTGTTTAGCACAACTATCAGCAGTTGTTTTAGGGTCAGAGTAAGCTTGTCTATAAACCACAGAATTGAACAGTAATCCATTTAAATGTAGGGCTAGTGCTTACTTAGCATCCATAAAGCTCTGGACTTAATCTCTAGCACCAAATATAAGTGGGGCATGCCTATAATCCCAGGTGTGAGCACAGAATCATACATTCAAAGTCCTTAGCTACACAGTGAGTTTGAGGCTAGCCTGTGGTACATGAAATTCCCTACCTTAAAAAACATGGTTTTGCTTTGTGTAAGAAAATAACATCTAAGCCCTTACCTAGTTCGGTCTTTACTGGACAGTTGTGGGAACACACCTACACACATTCTGAGAAGGTAATAGTTAAAATTCTCCCACTGAGATGCAAAGCTAGAACGCCTTAAATTCAACGTACTTCAGAATGAAGACCTGCTGTTTCACTTGATTGAACCTATGCAGCAAGCAGCTTTAGGCCCTGTCTCCTCTGTTCTTTCTGATCTTTCATGGTCAAGGCCAGCTTGTCAAATGGCTGACTATTAGCTAATGCTTTCTCTCTCAGCGGGAAGGAATGACCACAGTAGAAGGCTGGCTTCACAATGTTAAACACAGACTTTTATAGATGTGACTTTATTATCCATCCTTTACGTATCTTAACAGTTTAAATTTGGTCCTGAAAATGTTTGAACTTTTATTATCCTCTTTGCTAACCACCTCTTACACTTTAATTTTTAAAACATCAAGTCTCCGTTCTGTGTTATTTAGTTTTAAAACATTTGATACTTCTTGCCTTAACAGTTTCAAAAAACCACACACAAAAAACTCCGTAATACAGTAGGCCAAGTTTCATCCTGTTGTGACGTTTACCCATACTATCTCTGCAATTCTACAGTTCTGTCATTTAAAATATGCCACTAAAATATCAACTTCTACATTTCAAGAATGATCTTTAGTAGTAACTTAAGTATATTTTCTGTGGAGTTATTTCTGACAATATTTTTCAGAATATGGGACTATATATGTATATTTATACCTGTGAGTCCAAAGTCTGTTTTCTGATACTTTCTGTATATAACTGTAAAAAGTTTTGTATAATTTTGTTCTCCCAAAATTATTTTAAAATGATAAGTTAATAGTAAATGGAAGCATTTCAAGGAATTGTTCATGTTTTTGCATTGTTATTCCAACGTTTACCCCATATGACCATGTCACTACTTAACTTTCACAGAAGGCACAAGACCTTAGTCCACTTTACCAAAGCAGAATTCAAACTGTATTTTGCTTCTCAAAGCAAACATTTTAAGCATTTAAATGAGGAGACTTAATGTCTTTTTACACATTAAAAAGAGAATTTAAACTAGCTGCTCAAAGCTGCCTCAGTATTTTGGCCACTCTTGTTTCCACGCTGAGTTACAAACATTGCTTTATCTTTGGGAAAAGTAAAAAGTGATTCTCTGAGGACACTGGCCTTCCTACGGCACAACAGCCCTGAGCTGCAGTACCATTACCAAAAATGATGTTAAACAGCAATGTACAAACATGCCGCAAATGTTTTAATAGAATTTGGCTTTTCTTTAAACTGTCTTCATAGTTAAAACGAACAAACAAAAAATGTTGAAACCACTTAATAAACTTACAAACTTGAAAAATTAGACACTTCAGTTAGGCAATAAAATTCATATTATGAAAGCAATATATTCTAAAATTCAAAGACGTGACAAGCTTTGTAGAACATCTTTCATCAGAAGACAAACTGCATGATCTTCTGTCAGGTAAGATTAGGGCATCATTCACTGAATAAATAAAACCAAAAATTAGAATATTAACAGCCTTACATATAAATACAAATAAGTTTTATGTTTAAATAATTCAATTATATAAAGCAGATATAATATAATAAATTAAGCAATTTAACTTCTAGACCACATTAAAATATTCTGAAACTTCAGTATTTTGCCATCACTAAAAGCCTAAGATAACTGACTTGGGATTCTTTTTATTTTTATGCATGTGGAGGCCAGCGGTCAACCTCAGATGTCATCTTTACAACACTACCCACCACCCTTTTGAAATTCAAGGTTACTGACTAGCCTGGAACTCCAAGTAGGCTGGCTGGCAGCTCTGGAATTACAAGGTGCTCCAAGGCGGGTTCTGGAAATCAAAGATCTCGGATCCTCAAGCGTGTGAGGCCAGCACTTTAGAGACTAAGCAGTCTCCCCAGCCCTGACCTAAGATTGTTCATCATCAGTATGCACAATACACACATGGACAATCCTGATGGCCTCGTGTTACGTTAACTGACGGGTGGAGCTCAGTGGCTGCCTATTATGCATTAGGTGCTAGATTCAATAATTAGCACTACAAAAAGAGAGCTCATCTGGAGATGATGTGGGTTAAAAAAAAGTTATCACATAGCCTGGTGGTGGCACACGCCTTTAATCCCAGCATTTAGGAGGCAGAGGCAGGAGGATCACTGTGAGTACCAGCCTGGTCTACAAAGTCAGTCCAGGACAGCCAAGGCTACACAGAGAAAAGCCTTGTTTCGAAAAACCAAGATAGATAGGTAGATAGATAGATAGAAAGAAAGAAAGAAAGAAAATAAAAGTCTTTCCTGGCTTGGTAGGAAATCATTTTTGCTAAGATATGCTTGTTTAATTAAATGTAAAAGCTAAGGGGAAGAGATAAATTAATACACTTAGCAGGATGTAATTCTAAATAACATTAGACTGTAAAAAACTCCTTACCTGGTTTGAGGTCGAATCCATTTCAAGGCATGTCTTGGTGGCACAGTAATGGTGGGATGATAAAATGTGCAGTCTGGTCTTGTACACTGAGTATTAAACCTACAGTGCTACACGGAAACAAAAGGAGCAGAGCAAAACTTCAGCAAAATGTGCAGGATACATACAGGTAAATAAACATACACCCTAACTAACACACACGGTAATGCCCCCTGGGAATACACCTCCAAAGCCCAGGACACCTGCCAACATGTGCACACAAAAAAGACATGCACATCACTAAAAATAAAACATACTAAAAAAACCCCAGACAAACCCAAACTTCAGAATGAGCGATTACCATTTTTTGGAGAATAAAGTCTTACTTTTGGGTGGTAGAAGGGACACTCCATCTTCTTACAAGCCGGGAAGTACCGGCAGAGCTGACCACTAGAGGACGGCGCCGGCGACGAGACTGCTGGCAAGAACCAGAACGAGCAGCACTCAGATGGGTTTGGCAACACCACTGCCAATGCAGTCTGCTGGTACTTGTAAAGAGGTGAGCCTCACTCAACCTAGGACCACCCCTTATCTATCAGTCAAGATCAAATATAGCAGAGTTCTAAAGGAAGGGCAGATTTACTCTTTAAATACTAAAATCATTTCTAAAACTATTTTTTGTTTTATTTCACTTACAGCCAAAAAATGTCATTTTCTGCTTTTCTTACCCCAATACAACAGTGCACAAAGTCACTAACCTGGTTTTGGAGTCAGTACTGGGATTCTTCTACTCATGTGAGTGAAGGGACAATCTGGCTTAGTGCACTTTGCATCATATTTACAATTTGGATGCACAAACAAACATTTTTCAGCAAATTTACAATTGGGAAAGGCTCTACAAAACAAAAAATGTATTCATATTTAACATCTCAATTACTATTATTTTTGTAGGATTTCACAAACACCATGCACAGCTGGAAGATAGCTCAGCCCTCCCCCAGTAATAATGGACTAGGCACATAGTTCAGTGGAGCACCTGCCTGATACACACGAAGCTCTGACTTCACTCTTCTATGGTGGGGATGGGGGAGGAGGTAGTTATCAAAAATTTTTTGAGGGGGGGGGGGTTTCTCTCTGTGTACCCTTGGCTGTCCAGGACTCACGTTGTAGACAGCTGGCTTCAAACTCAAAGATCACCTGACTCTGCCTCCCAGAGTTTACAGGGTTTACAGGTGTGAGCCACAGTGCTTATTTAATTTATTTATTTATTTATTTGGTTTTCCGAGACAGGGTTTCTCTTTTTCTGTGTAATAGCCCTGGCTGTTCTGGAACTCTCTTTGTAGACCAGGCTGGCCTCAAACTCAAGAGATCCACCTGCCTCTGCCTCCCAAGTGCTCTAGGGACAGTTACGATAAGTACCAAGTAGCATGTTTACTTATGTTTATTTACTTCCTTTCATCTCTACAGAAGTAAAAGGAAAAGTTGTAGGATGTGGAGATTACTATGGAGAAAGAATATCCACTTGATATTATTACTCACTTGCAAGGTGAAACGGGATGATGGTACACACACTCATCCCCATTTTTACATGCAGGCCAGTACTTGCAGCGCTCCAGAAGCTTTTCTGGTTTCTGTGCCATACTCAGGTCAGTCATCTCAGCTTCAAAGAGGAATTAAGACCATTTTGTTAATTAGGATTTCAATACAGGGTCTACTCAATACATCTGCCCCAAACCCCAGTTTCAATTTTTTATGTTCTTTAATGTTTGCAGCCCTACAAAATAACCCAATCGGTATGGCCGGTCCTAGTAATGGAGCCTACAATTAGCAGAAAGGAGACCTGAGTTGTCATGAAACCTCAAGGTACACGGGGATTCTACAGGTGCAGTTTTCACCAGAAAGTGTACATTTCAGTCTCACTTCAGAGCTGAAATACAAAAGTAAAGGATGTTAATTTAAAAAACAAAACAAAGCCATTGATGCTGAAAACATAAGCTGATAATGTGAATAATTTTCACATTCCAGCAAAATGACAAGTGTCCAAATTAAAAATAATGTCCATCCCCATTGATGAGGTATAGTCAGCAAAGGTTTGGGCACTAAACTCACCCTGATATCTAGGAAGAAAATAGCTTTACTTAAAATGAACCAGCAACAGCACTGCCTCTGGCATGGGGGAGAGGGTCATCTAACAGCAGGGCTGCAGTCTAGCTGGAAGATGCTAAGTAGACAGACTGGGGGGCCATGGCCTGAAGAACGAGCTTCACCGATGGAGTGTCGGTGAAGCATCGTCCAATTACAGTGCCCACCCACTGTGGCACATGAGAATGGGACCTCTAACTTTTCATATGACAGCTATATGAAATTAATTTACGGCACCAAATAAAATTATACATGAAGGCCATAATCCACTGCCTTTTGATCTAGACATCATCATTGAGTTTTATGTACTATTTGTTCACATTGTTATGAACCAGACTCTCACTTCAGTTGTGCTGCAGAAGGGTGTCCAAACTCTGGTATGTCAAATCTGTCTCTGCACATTAGACATCTTGGGTAAAAATCTAACATCTCTGAAAGTTGCTAGAATTTTTCGTTTTAGAATAAACTTAGTTCCAAATCAGATTCTATGAAGAAGGCAACATTTCTGTTCTAGTGACCCAAGTCTGTCCTCCTCCCTACACGAGAACTGTTACAAAGACCATCTCGTGGCACAGATGGGAGCCTCAGGAAATTATGCCTGATACAAATTTCTATGCTACTTTAGAAAGAGCAGAACTGGAAGTCAGTTCAGCAGTGAACACTTGCTCGGCATCGATAAAAGCCCTGGGCTTGGTCTCCTACAAAAAAAAAAAAAAAAATAAGAAAAATAGAGAGTAATTTATTTTAGACTTAATAATATAAAAGTTCCTTGAGAATTTCTAAAGAAAACCCAAGAGCACTGAGAGGGAAACCTCCCTGAACTGCCCCATCTACAAGACGTGGCATACACATCAAGACCCAGACCAAAGGAAAGACTAGATCCCAAAGAACAGTGCAACCAGGAAAATGAAATCGCTGCTCTAAAAAACAAAACAAAACAAACAAACAAAAAAACCAAAAAAACAAGACAAATTTCTCTTCGTGGTGAAAATGTGAAGCAATATACAGAAGTCATGGCTGTTTTCCTATGCTGACATGTTACTTCTTATGTGACTAAAACTCTTCACATTTAAAATTTCAGAGACAAATTCACTTTCTACTGAAAGCTGAAAGTGGGGAGTAGAGGTGTCTTAACGCAGATAGCGCCTTCAACCACCACCAAAATACCAACCTAAAGACAAAACTTCAACCTGCTTGCAGAGGTGAAGACCAGAGCTTCCAGGATCTGTAGGAGTCTCTCCAACAGCAAGTTGTTCTCACTGCTGCGGAGCGTCACAATGGCCAAGGAAGTGCTCTGCTCATCCCAATGTCCACAGCACTCACACAAGATAGGGATACCCATGACTAGCATGTTACCCACATTGTCACTGTTTCTTCCCACATTCCAACAAGGCCTAGCATGGAAACTCACCTTTAAATAAAATTGGGTAGTAGTAACACTAAACATTCCTAATTTTAGACAAAGCATGCAAGGTCAGAAAATGTGCATTACCAATTGCAGTTTTTACTGTTAAATGTTACTTAGGGTCACACTTGCAACTCGCTCCATAAACCAAGACTGTACCCCATGATACTGGCTCACAGCAGGAAGAGCCTCTCACAGTACTTCTCACTCTAGACTCATCTGTCTAGTTTACTGTGTTTTTAATAGCTGAGGAAAAAAGGAGCAATGTATTTTTATGTCTCTGCCAAGAAAATGATTACTTAGGAAACACTTGAAAATTTACTGTTTTACAAGCTTAAGCTGGGTGGTGGTGGCAGATGCCTTTAATCCCAGCACTTAGGCAGAGGCAGGTGGATTGCTATGAGTTAGAGGCCAGCCTGAGTCCAGGATAGCCAAGGCTACACAGAGAAACCCCGTCTTGAAATCCGCCCCACCAAAAAAACAAAAAACCAAAAAACCCAAACAAAGAAAATGTGCTGTTTTACAGCTTAAGAAGCGGTGTATCTAAATCAGGAGTGAAAAGTACTGGTGGGGGGATGGGGAGATGGATGGGAGGCTAAGAGCGCTGGCTGCCCTTGTAGAGGACATGGTGGCTCACAGCTGCATGTAAGTCTATTTCCAGGGGGATCAGACACAGCAGCAGGCATGCATGTGCTGCTGCACGTTCATACATGCAAGCAAAATACGGACATAAACATGAGTCTTAAAATAATAAAAAGAAAGAAAAGGCAGAGAATCGGTGGCAGCCCACGTGCTGCTAGTACCCTCAAAGCAAGCAGCGGTGGAAGCTAAGTTCACATGAGCACTGCTCACTATGAGCTTCAAGGTAAGGTCATTCAGAGTCCTCCAACAAGTGTCCTGCCAGAGCAGATAAGAAATCCCTTTCAGAGAACTCCTACTATGGTGTAGAAAACACCAGAATTGAAACTCATCTTTCTCTCAAGTAAATTATGAGAGACTGTTGCTGGTATATGGCATCAAGAATGATGGCCCATCCTTCAGCAATCACAGAACACCATGGAACAAGCACAGGGAGAGTATGAAATCGAACTGGTGGGATTGTATGACAGAAGAAAACAGGCCGCTGAACAGAAATGTAAATGAGGCCTCAAATCAATATTCACTCAAGATATCACAGGCCAAGATTCCCTTCTCAATGACAGTGGGCTGAGAAGGCAAAGTCTGAGTTCTCAACACACCGTTGGAAAAGCTACCATCTGGGTCCTCAAGCTGCCTGCTCATCAAATGCAACTGCTGTGGGTGGAGGAGACCTCTGAGTCCCTTGTTTGAGGCTGCAGTTTGGTTTACAGGTTTCATTCCTTCAAAGCACATCTCCTCCTCTTGATCTGACATGTATCCTGGGGGGCTGGGGACACCATCCAGCGTCACTATAAACTTGGGACTTGCAGGTTTATCTGGTTGTACAAGATCTCTGCCAGACAGATAAAAAATACCATAGAATTAGGGAAACAAACACAAAATGCTGAGCCTCCTAAAGTCGTCTTCAGCAGAACTGTTACTTTGCATTTGGTTCACTAAGATAGCCTTCCTATTATAGCAAAAGTGGAACTGTAACACGCAACGGCCATGGCCAGCAATTACAGCAACATCACCTGCTAGCCTGTACGTATTAGTAATGACAATATCCTCTCAACTTTGACTCCATTATCCATTTGGTCCTTACAGGGTCAGCATGAAAATAAACCAAAAGCCAAACCAAACCAAACCGGAGAACAATGAGCAAGGATGCTCAGAGCGTCCTGCCAGCAGCTCTACTTTACCCTGACGTTACCATCTCTACATGTGTTTCTTTACTGAACACTCAGTCTACTTTCTTAGGAAGAAACCATACAAGTAAGTCTTAGCTATTAACACCCTGCAGGATAATTTACTGATTTTGGTTACCCAGCTGTAAGAGTTTGACTCCCTGGGTGTACATTTAAAAACAAAGCAGAACACTCAACCCTGTATGGAGTTAAATTATACTTGGCTTTTATTTCTATTTAATAGATTTCTGAGCAAGATGAACTCGAATTTTTGAAAACTGAATTTGGCTAACTATTCATGGCCTAGCCAGTGAACCAATGAAAGCACCATCTATTGGGAGCTATAGGAACAGGGAAGCTGGGAACTAACAGCTGGCCTGCACTATCTAATCACACAAAGTAGCTACACAAGAAAAAGAAACCATCTACCGTGTCTGCATAAGGTGTCCTGAAAGTACCCGAAGGGCATCTGCAGTCTTCATCCCCGACTCCTGGTTTGGTGTCACTACTATTTCCTCAGACAGCTTTGGCTTCTTCAGAATAAATGATCTTGTGTCTGCATGGACCATGGATTCCATGTCATAGTAATCTGAGCCAAAAAAATTGGCCGTAAATGTTTACTTCTGAATATACCTTTTACTCTCAAAACCATACAAGTGAGAAGAATGTCAATCTCTTACAGAATTATAATTACTTTTACAGAAAATCAGAACTAATTCTACTCAGGAATAGGATTGTAATTCTATTCCACATATCTCTTCAGAGAACTCAGCTAGTCCTTCCACACATGGCACATTACAAATGACTTTCTTTGCCTACAGCAGAGAAAGGCTTTCCTGTATCACATCTGTTGGGATATTAACAACACAGTAAAAGGACAACAATTACTTTTTTTTTTTCAAAATCAGAAAGAAGAATCTTAGTGTTTCCTAAAATTATGATTCAAAAACTGCTGAACCACTTTTCCAAAATGAGTTCTGTTCATTTTTCAGTGATATTTACAGAAAACACTGCCTGATAAGAATTCAGTCAGCATAATTTCTACGTAGCTAGCTACACATAGAAAGCTATTTTGAAAGGGAATTTTAAGATGAATGTATGTCACACTAACCTTCAGTGGAAGCCACACAAGCTCAAGTTATCTACATTATCTGTATGGTGTCTACTTCACAAAATGTAGCAAAAACTGAGTTCAGAGTGGATATGAATATCAGTATGCGATCAACTGACAAGAATTAACTGGTTCTTTTAAAGACAACAAATAAGTAGACCAAAATTTGGGCTATTAGCTCACTGAATATTTATTTCCTGAGTAACTAAGGACTGTTCTAAGTATGCAGATAAAAAGGAAAAGAAACTCAGACATTTAGATACAACTCTAAAACAGCAAAGCCCAGAAAAGAGGTTGGTAGAACATGAGGTATCTCCTCTCGCTGAACAGTCAAAGAAACGCCAGCTGAAGATGAGAGTGTAAAGGAGTAAAATGAGTAAGGGAGCCAGTGCAGGCAAAGCAAACACATGGAGCAAGAAAGGGGCCCTCACAAAACACCGAGAAAGGTGAAGAATGTGGAATGACTAGACAGATCATGTGATGGTGTGAGAGGGGGATGGTAAGACGAAGGAAATGTAAAAATCATGTGTCTAAATATTTTGGATTCTGGTCTGGTCTATTTGGAGGTTCCTAAGTAGGAAGTAACACAATCAACCGTTTCCTAGGGAGAAAAAAAAAAAAGAGAATATTCTCTTCCCATGTGGGGCATGGTTATATACACCTTTAGTTCAGGCACTCAGGAGGCAGAGGCAGGAGGATGTCTGTGAGTTCCAGATCAGCCACGCCTACAAAGACAAACCCAGTCTCTATAGATAGACAGACAGACAGATTAAGATTAGATAGGTTAGATGGGTAGATAGACAGAAAGACAGACATAAAATTTATTCCCTTTATCCTTTCAACACACGAAAAAGAAAAAGTACATGCTACATACTCCCATCAAACTACCAGGGCTTCACAGGGGCAGCCACTGTAACCACAGACAGGGAAGGCAAAATGGACGGAAGAAAGAGACGAGGTGAAAGTAGGATGTACAGGGAAGAGGAGCCAATACAAAAATTTTAATTTTAGATTTCTTTAGTTTAAAATACTATACGGTTTCTCCTCATTTAGAAAGAAGGTAAAAATTTGCAATGTGACCCTCTGGAGAGAAGAGAGGTAGCTAAGAGCAGCAGTGTTGTGGTACGTATTCCAACTGTGATCAACTGCTGCTGGGTACCACTCTCTTGCCACTCCCCACTCCTGCCAAAGAAGCCCACTTAGCAGTTTTCCTCCAATGTCACTGAGGCCCTTCAATGACAAGAGTCACTGGCTGCCTCCAGCAGAGCCCAGGACTTGATCAAGGAATGCTACATTCCCTTCCTACCACTGGTGGTTTCTGTGATATTGCTGCTGTCTCCAGTTCAAACCTCAGCAGGGCACAGAACAGACAAAAAAATATCGAGAAGAAAACATAGGAAAAGTTAGCTATTTAGAGAGCATCAGGGGAGAAGGGCTGGCAAAAGAAAATGAAAGGCAATGAGAGCAAAACGTTAAAAAGCTGAAAGAAACACAGGAATGCAATTGTCACAGACTATCAAGTTTAGGGAAGTGTGCACTGGAACCAGATTTCAGGCCCGAGGGACTGATCCACTAGTGGCTCAAGTGCTTGCTGAGCCAGGCATGATGAGTGTAGCTTGGATCCCCAGAAGCCATGTATTATCAGGTAGTAGTGGTGACCCACCTGTAATTTCAGCTTCAGAATGCAGGGACAGGTATCCCAGAGCAAAACCAGCCTCATCAGCAAGCTCTGGGTTCGACCCTGCCTCAGTGAGTAAGGTGGAGTGAGTGATGGAGGACTCCTGACATCAACCTTAGGCCTCCACATGCACATGCACACACACTGCTGTGAACCCACACACAGGGAAACAAGCCTCACCTATGCATGCCACACATACACAAATGGAGTAAGAAACTTGATGTTGCTGGGTGACAATGAATCCCTGCAGAAAGGACAGTTACAGGGAGTCTGGACAGAGACTTACAAAATTGGCAACAAAGAATTTTACTACACACAAAGAAAACTGCAAAAGAACAACCTTATTTTCAAAGTTAGAAGAGGAGAAGGAGAAAGAGGAGAAGGAGGAGGATAAGAAACTGATTCTAAGACAATAATAAAGCAATCTAAGTTAGACCACAAGGTTCTCCAAAGACTGAGAACTAGCAACAGAAAGGACCCTGGGAAGAGCAAAAGAGAGGTGTGCTAGAGGGTTCACTTCAAAACCAATGAACCGCTGGGCGTGATGGCACACGGCTTTAATCCCAGCACTCGGGAGGCAGAGGCGGGCGGATCAAGGTGAGTTCAGGGCCAGCAAGTCTAGGATAGCCATGGTTACACAAGGAAACCCTGTCTCAAAAACCAAAACCAAACCAAACCAAAACCAAAGAACCAAAATACCAAAAACAAAAACCCAAAACCAATGAACCTAAAGCTTAAGTCCATGCACCTATTTTCCCTGTTTGGAACTGTACTGTACCCATCCCCACCACAACAGTGAAGACTTTAAAATGACTGTGTACTCTCCTGTCCATCACTGCTGGTGAGTCAGGGATGACCCATCCCTCTCTATCACAGAAAGGTACCACAACAAAACAGAGAGAAATTTGTTTAAAAGGCAGCTTTCATAGCCAGTCGGTAGTGGCGCATGCCTTTAATCCCAGCACTCGGGAGGCAGAGGCAGGTGGATTGCCGTGAGTTCAAGGCCAGCCTGGTCTACAAAGCGAGTCCGGGACAGCCAAGGCTGCACAGAGAAACCCTGTCTTGAAAAACAAAAGAAGAAGAAAAAAAAAAACAAAACAAAAAACAAAAACAAAACAGAACAAAAAAGGGCAGCTTTCCTGAAAACCTTTACCCATTTTGTAGGTTCTTTTCCTTAGACAAAGTATGGCTTTAGACTCTCAATAAATTCCAGAAATGCCAGCAACAGTCAAATAATTCAATAGTGAAATAGGAAGAGGCATGAAGCAGACACTGTGTAATAATGTCACAGTCCCTCCACGGTCCTGAACGCTGATGAGCAGGCTATACTTTGGAAGACCTTCATTGGCAAAGCTACTCAGGGTGCTCCCAAACTAGTCTGACAGACAAACTGTTCTCTACCCAGGATGCATACTCAAAAACAAAGTCTAACCTACAAGTCCCAACTCCAGAACCCAGAATACCAAATCAATGTCGTACTGATTCTCTTTTAAAACAGATAAGCAAGAAAATGAATGTGAAAAACCACTAACATGAAACTCGAAACCAACAACTCCGAGAAAACAAGACCAAGGAGGAAAAAGGAAAACGTCAAAGCCATCATTTAACATCCTCAAAGCCGTAAGAAATTATTACAAACATGAAACAAAATCAGTATGTTTAAAAAAAAAAAAATCAAAGGAACATGAAAAAAGCAGAATAAAAAAGCTGACAGAATAAAGACTGTGCCCACTCATAAATCTCACAGAACTACCTAATGCTTAAGGTGAACCGTGCAATGAAGGTAACAACAGCAGAAGGCACAGGAGAGGATGGCGTGGGTACAACAGGGCACGGACTTCGGCCTCCACACTAAAACAAGACTCCTATGTGCAATGTTGCAAGATGAAGCAAAGCCGAGGTCAGGGCGTCTTAGCGCTCAGGCAGGAGAGGCAGGAGGACAGTAACTCCATCTCGTTCAAATGGTTAGGATCTGAGATTGATCTAGAGGCAAAAGCACATGTTGAGACAGAGACCTAGGGAAACAAACTGCGGCATTCTGGGGGGTAGTGTGGGGAGAAGATTTAGAAAGTGGAAAGTAGAGATAGGAATCAAGGACCAGAGCTGGCAACAAAGAGCAGCTTCACGGGAAACCCAAGAAGTATGGCAGCACATGCCAACACTTGGACATGAACATAGAGGACAGCAAGCTGTAAGTCAGCGTGGGCCACATAATAAAACTGAAACAGAAAGTTTCAGGTATCTAATTGTTTCCTGCATTTATTAAGCTAGGAGGGATTGGGGAACCAAAGACATAGATAACAAGGACCCCACTCCCACCCTGAAGCAGCCATGGAATGTGGATCTATATGGTGAGTAGACCTGCCTGACAGAGCTGTAGGACAAGACTGGAAAGTGAGGCCAACACACTGGGGAGGAGGAGCTGGTGCTGAAGGGATGGTGAAGCAGCGAAAGTGGGAGGAGGTGAGCGAAGGACACACGCTGCCGTGAAGGTGACCGTGGGGAAAAGGTGGATGAGGGACTCTAAGCTGTCTTCACAGCAAGAAAAGTGAGCAGCTAAGAGACAAGGAGGAAAGGCATGGGGAAAAGAAAGTTTATGAACAAGACAAAACAAACAAAAACAAAAACCAACCAACACACATGGAGGAAATGCAGATCTTACATCCTGGCCCTAAAATCTTTTCATCAATCTAATTGTACTATCTTAGGGCAGGATCTAAGAGAGACATGCCACTGATGCGGAGTAAGCAATGAGAGCAGCAACAGAAAACTGCCACACTCAGTGATTATGTAAACATTACCCACCTGGACTCATCTCCATTGTTTCTACCATTACTGGATCGATTTGCAGTCGGGATAACAGTTGCCTCTGTTGAGTTCCTAGAATACAAGTTTTAAAACTTCACTAAGCTTAATGGAAATATCAACATTTGTTTCTCAGAAATTACTCTTTGAATTCATCTGAAAGTCCTACAAGTAAAGCTCCTACAACACAATGTGCTAACACTGCAGTCTTCAAATATACCTCTGTTAAACAAACTGTTGTTTTTGTTAAACCAAAAAAGGCAGCGAAGTCCCTCGTGGTGGCCAGTTTTCTTGGATTGCAGGAAAGGAAAGGGTGGAATAAATAGGAGTTGGTCATGTGTGGCCACGGGGCCTTTAGCAGACACACACACAATAGGTATGGGAAGTCTGTTTTTTGAACTCTCGTCACTACTTACCTCACACCGCCTCCCCTCCCCCACGATGTCCTGATCTTTAAAAATAGCTAAACCTGTGGGAACTTAAACCAAAACCCAAATATATTCCACAATTACCCTGTCATGAAATTCCTAAAAGACAAACTAGCTTGGACAGATGCTAAACAAACAATGGACCAAGGATGATGCTCAGAACTCTGCACCCAGACCCTCCACCGGCTGCACACCAGACTGCCCGTGAGCTTCAGAATAATGCTCAGCTGCTCAACAGTGTCTCCACACTCAGTGCCTCCATCCCTGCACGTGGACTTTGCCTAATGACGTCATCTTAGGGAGTATCCTGTCACCACGTGGTATGGTGTGAATGTAAAGCACTGGTTCTCAGCCTTCCTAATGCTGTCTGTCACCCTTTAATACACTTCCTTATGCTGTGATGACCCTAACCATAATTTATTTTCCTTGCTTTGTTATAAACGTAATCTTGCTACTTTTATGAATTGTAATGTAATTGCCAATGGTCGTAGGCAACCCAAAAGGGTTGTTCAACAATCAAAGGGGTCACAATCCACAGGCTGAGAACAGCTGATGTAACCACTTAGATCTATAAATCTAGTTTTCTTTAAGTTGATCAGGAAAGTACTTTTTACTTCTAAAATAGCTCCTAACACATATTTCCAACATTAAGTTCATAATACTAGTTCACTGTATTCTTGAGCCCTTGTTTGGCGAGTTCTAGCAAGTGAGGTTGTTCTCTTCAACTGAGTATGCAGCTCTGGTAGGACTCCAACATGGAGAAGTGAGGAAAGGAACCCCTACCTGCCTAGCCAGCAAGATGAGCTGAGTCAATCCTGGTGACCAGTGATGACATGTCCCAACCATATAGCCTCACATTCACATCATACTAAAATTCTTTTTCTTCTTCTTCTTCTTTTTTTTTGTTACATTATTTTATTTTCTAAGTGTGAGTGTTTCTAAGAACGTATGTTCACTGCATGTGTGCCTGGTACCCATTGAGGCCAGAAGAGGGTGTTGGATTCCCTGGAACTGGGGCTACAGACAGCTATGAGCTGCCACATGGTGCTGGGAACCGAAGCCAGGTCCTCTGAACGAGCAGCCAGTGCTCTAACCGTCAGTGCCGCCTCTAGAGCTCCCATACTAATATTCTTAATAGCTAATGCGAAACAAAACCCAATGAACTGATCTTGTCTCTCCTTCCAAGCTACATGAATTATGACAAAGGATGTGACATTTCACTGAAATTGTAACCCTTGCTCTGCTTAATTTAGAACAAAAGCATCAAACTACAGTACGAAGATTAAATTGGCATGGGTCCAAACAGTGCAGTTATCAGCCAGTCAACTGCACACTGGTGTTTAGTGTATCTAGGATGTGTAGCTCCACAAGGACACGCTTTGCTTACACAATGCAAACAAGAAGATGGCAAAGTTTTTCCAAGCACATCACTGAAAGATGTTTTTACACTTTAAAAGGTATACTCAAGTTAACATTTTACCAGCTGTTCTTTATGAAGGTATTACTTATGTTTCATTTTTCCAGACTGATATGTACAAATGAGGGTAAATTCCTTTGAAAATTACCATGGCAAAAACAATCATGGAGAATAGACCTTAATTTACAGACCACCTGCTTAAGCTGTATTCCTGTTGAACAACCTATTAACATGTTTTAAGTTACAGAACCAGTAATAAAATTAAGTAATTTTATAGCAAAATAACATCACAGAAATACTTGAAAGAGAATCATTTCCTCTCGAGTATTACTTTATCTTAAAGCCCATTCACCGTTTTCAAATCTCTGCCCCAAGCCCCACCCAAAGGACACAAATTTGAAACCATCAAGGGTAACTTAACCAAACCCTGGCCCAAAACAAAATACTCTCCACCTTTTTTGAAGCCAGGACCTCACTATGTGGGCCTGGCTGGCCTGGAACTTGTTACACGTACCAGGCTAACCTTAAACTCAGATACCTACCTGTGTCTACCTCCTGAATGCTGCTGATATTAAAGGTGTGCCAACACAGCTGGGCCCCTCAAAACATCTAAGGTTATAACTGAATTCTTACCTAGCCTAGCATGCTATATTGTTGCCAGTACCTCAAAATAGCAAGAAAACACATTAGAGCGCCACTGAATTTTGATAGACTTCGAACTGAATTATACAGAGCCCAAGCAACGAAAACCTCAATTTCTTTTTCTATGCTGATCTGCCTCTAAACCAGGGCTAGTCATAGTGTGGAAAGATCAAAGGAGTAGTACCTAAAACATACGGTTTACCTTTCTCAACATTTGTTAGGAAGCCAATTATTTTTACATCGGTAGTCTCTGACTGCGTTTCAAACTCTATTCTCTCTTGAAAATCTTCCAACTGTCTGTTGCATTCAGATGTTGATGTTGAATATTCATTCATTTTAACCTCTAAAGATGAAATTTTTGCTTCATTCTGGGACATTCTAACGTTCAAGTCAAAAATGTTTGCCTCCACTGTCAAAATAGCTGCTTTCATTCCTTTAATTTCATTGATATCAGTTGCTATTTTCCTCAGAAGGTGGGAAATGTTGCCCAGCTCATTTAGTGAACAAGAAGCACTTGTCAGAGAGCCTAAGTCAGCCGGCTCTGGGGAGAGGAGAACTGGTGGCGAAAACCTTGAAGACATTTTCAGAAAATTCCTGGCATTTCACAGCCCATTAAATGATTCCATCGAAAGTCAAAGCAACCACCAATACTGTCACCTTTAAAAGTGCTAATGAAAACATTTTAAAACCTCCAACTGAAAAAGTAAGGTGACACCATTCTAAACCAAGAGTCTGTACTGTAAAAAGTGAAGCACAGCAGACCAGTTTTCTCTTCTACAGTGAAGAGCACTGGAACCAGCGCTGTGTCCTGTAAGTCCAGTCATCAGCTCCTCTCAAATAAACTCTATTATGACATACAAAATAATCCTCACTTCTGATTGGCTGAGCAGACACACATGATGCCCAAAGAACTTTCTATTATTTACATCATATGTTGGGAATTCCATAAATTAAAGAAATATATTCACCCTGTTGTCCACTAAAATATAATTTTGGAGCTTCAGATTGAGTTGCTTTGTTTTAAATTTCATCCTCTGATAGCAGTGGATGATAGAGCCGCGTTGGCACTATCTGTAGGGAGAGGGCAGGGAAGGCAACTGGACTCAGGATCAGATGAACCTTTTTTAAAAATGTACACAAAGCTGGGCATGGTGGCGCACACCTTTAATCCCAGCACTCGGGAGGCAGAGGCAGGTGGATTGCTGTGAGTTCAAGGCCAGCCTGGTCTACAAAGTGAGTCCAAGACAGTCAAGGCTACACAGACAGACCCTGTCTTGAAAAACCAAAATTACACAATAATGAACTCCACCTGCACACTAACGTAAAATGATGTTGCATAATGCAGCTTATTGGTAGAGAACCAGACTGGTGCACTGAGAATCTAGATTCACTCCTGAGCACCCTAGGAGGTTGACCAGGTCAGTACAGGGCCGCATATCTAACAATATTTGGGGCAACATAAATTGGTCTTGAAAACAACAACAACAACAACAACAACAACAACAACAACAACAAACCCCAAAGTTAGGTGGATAGCAAAGTGGGGGACAGATCTAGGAAGAGTTTTCACTTTGGTTTACTCCCCAGGTAAGCTATACAATTTATAAGGAGGCAATAAATAAATAAATAAAACCCAACAACAACAACAACAACAAAAAACCAGACAGGATTCACCACAGCCTCCTAAAAAGACTTATCCTGTGTCTGCATGTATGCGCAGGATAGAAGTCCACACCAGCTGTTACTCCCCAGTCACTTCTTTACCTCATTTATTTGAGACAGTGTCTCTCAATGAACCCCGAGTCTACTGATTCAGCCAGATTAACTGGTTAGCAAGGCCCTGGGATTCTCCTATCTCTTCTCAGTCCCATGATTATAGGTGCATGGTGAGCTAGCTCCGTAGCCCAGAAGAACAATCCTTTTTTAAAAGAGTTTTCTCTGTGTTAGCCTTGGCTGTCCTGGGCTTGCTTTGTAGACCAGGCTGACCTTGAACTCAAAGCGATCTGCCTGCCTCTGCCTCCTGAGTGCTGAAATTAAAGGCGTGTACCACTATACCTGGCAATAATTCTTTATTTAAAAAAAAAAATGCAGCTTTTGCTGGGCATGACGACACACGGTCTGTAATGAGAGCACTTGGGAAGAAGGATCAAGAAGCTCAAGGTTAGCACTGAGTATTAAGTAAACTGAACCAGCCTAGGGTATAGGAGACCCTATCTAACGACACAAAGAGAACAAAAAAAATTATAGCTTTTGGTTTGCTAGTCAGATATTTACAGATCATCATACAAAAAAAAAAAAAATAAAGAATCAGGTGGTGTGGCCCACACCTTTCATCCCAGCACTTGGGAGGCAGAGGCAGGAGGATCGGAGTTCAAGGCAGACCTGGTCTACAGAGTGAGTTCCAGGACAGCCAGTGCTACACAAATAAACTGTTTCAAAAAACAGAACCAAAAAACCCAATCCTCCACGCCCTGTCCAAAATAAGAAGGAAAAAGGCTACTAGAACATACATATAAACAATCTTTATAAATGTCCCTATCATTTACCTACAAATTAATCTAATTTTTTAAAAATATTAATTCAAACAGAAGACAGTGTACAATACCCATAAGGCTCTGAATTCAAATAGAATTTAAGATCACATAACATGTATCCAGAGTCAATATTAAGAATAGCATATCCAGGACTAGAGATGGCTCAGAGGTTAAGGGGACTGTCTGCTCTTCCAGAGGTCCTGAATTCCCTGCAATAACATGGTGGCTCACCACCACCTATAATGTGATCTGATGCCCTTTTCTGGACTGCAGGTGTACATGCAGGCAAAGCACTGTACACACAGTAATAAATCAATCTTTAAAAACAAAAACTGTGTATCTTTATTAATCACTGTCTGCAAACCAGTTGGTTCACTAGAGGGCACCAAACTATCCAGAAGACAACAGGACAGTGGTCTAACAGAACAAGTCACACAGAAACAAGATACTCAACAGCACAGCAGATGACTCCTCATTGCTTGTGGTGCTCCGTATCAATTTTACGTGCAAAACTTAAAAAGACCCATCCAAAGAATCCCATGAAAAAAATCCATCAATAGAGAGAACATGTATATTTTAACACATTCTTTAGAATAATATTGAAGTAAGTAAGACTACTGTTAGACCTATTAGGGAATTAGGACAAAGAAAAGTTTGTATCAGCTAGTAAGGGGCAAGGCTTGGATTTAACACCATAATGTTATAATCACTGTTATTGTACTTGTCTCTATGACCTGTTAAATGGAGCAAAAAGTTACAGAACTCCATGCAGTATAATTACTGATTTATACATATATGCATTATATACATAGCATACACAGAATATCACTTCAAGTTTCAAACGTTTATGGATGTGAAACTGTATAATGCTACATTAATATAAACCTTTTCAATGCTTACCTTCAAGAAACAAAGTAGGAAAAATGAGTGAAAGAAACAAAAGCAAAAAAGCTGGCTTGCTTACCACAGATACTATACAGTTAAAATATGATCACTGATTTAAGGATGGGGGGCACAGGAAAGGATCATAACATACGGTTTCAACAAACCCAAATAGAAATATATGAACAAATATTAGCTGCAGACATCACACAGAAAGCCTCAAATAAACTTCCTGAGGACAGACTTCAAAAATAAACTACGGCACAGTTTCCACATATCTGCTGGAGAAAAGGGAATTTTGGGGGGTAGAGGTTGGGAGGGGTGACGAGAATGACGATGTGGAAGTAGAAAAGAGGCACAGTGGTCTAGGGGGAACTGAGTACCAGAGAGACGGGACAGGGACGTAGCTGATGAGACCAGGGAAGCCACCAGTAGTTACCAGGAGTGTAATAGGGACCACCTGGGGGTTCTGAGTGGAGGAGCAGTGTGATTTCTGCTTAAAAGAAAAAGAAATGATAGAATTTTAATTTAGTATTTAAAATTTTTTAAAAAGAATGAAAAAGAAGCCAGGGTTGGAAGTGCACAGATTCAGAGGCCCACTGTCCCAATAATCTAGGCAAGTCATAGACAGTGGCTTAGAGCAGAGCAGCAATAGCAGAGGTAAGAAGTTTGGTAAATTCTACATAGTCTAAAGACAGAAGTCCAAAACAAAAGTTTTCTGGACATGTCAGGATAGCTGCACTCATGAACTCATAGGGCTGCTCTGGTTGCCTGCCTCCAATCACTATTCCTGAAACAATAGGAAGTGGTTCACAAGCCCTGGAAGAGCTACTGACAAGTTAATGGTTTCTAAGGAGAGTCACTTTTCTTTTAAAGGTATGGCCCCTGGTAGACCAACCATCTTGCAGTGGACAATCCGACATTTATTAGTATATAGGTAATACAAAGTAAAATCAGTACGCTATTTAAAAGAAGAGGAAGTGCCAGGCATGGTAGTGCACGCCTTTAATCCCAGCACTTGGGAGGCAGAGGCAGGATAGCTGTGCGTTTGAGGCCAGCCTGGTCTACAAAGCAAGTCTAGGACAGCCAAGGCTACACAGAGAAACCCTGTTTCAAAAAAACAAGGAATTCTCGAAATTTGTGGACAAACTGATGGAACTAGAAAGGATCATAATGAGTGAGTTAACCCAGAAGCAGAAAGAGTCAAATGGTATATATTCACTTATATCTGGACACTAGCCCAAGGGGCATGTCCCATAAAAGTCTTCACTTACCAGGAAAGTGGGACAGAGGGGAAGACTTCCTACTGGGACTTTAGGTGAGAGAAGAAAGGGAGAATGGGGAAATAGAAGGATCCAGAGAGTCCTAGAAACCTACAAGAAGAACATTATGATGGGCAGATCTGGGCCCTGGGGTCCTGCTCAAACTATGGCACCAGCCAAAGACAATACGTGCAGGAAATTTCGAACCCCTACCCAGATCTAGCAAATGGACAGACATTCTCCACCGTTGAGAGGAGAGTGGGGACTGACTTTCACATGAACTCTGGTGCCACATATTTGACCACATCCCTGGATGGGGAGACCTGGTAACGCTCAGAGGAAGGATATCAGGCTACCAAGAAGAGATTTGATACCCTATGAGCATATACAGGGGGAGGAGGTCCCCCTCACTCACAGTCATAAGGGAGGGGAGTAAGAGGAAAATGGGAGGGAGGGAGGAATGGAAGGATACAAGAGATGGGATAATGATTGAGAAGTAATATGAATAAATTAATAAAATATATTTTAAAAAAAAGAAAAACCACAAAAAATATATTTAAGAAGATGTTTAGTATATATACTGAAGATAAAGATGGTCCTTTATGGTCTAATATCCAAAATATATAAAGAACTCAAGAAATTAAACACCACCAAACCAAATAACCCATTGAGAAATGGGGCTTGGAACTAAACAGAGAATTCTCAACACAGGAATATCAAATGGCTGAGAAACACTTAAAGGAATGCTCAACCTCCTTAGTCATCAGGGAAATGCAAATCAAAACAACTCTAAGATTCCATCTTAACACCCATCAGAATGGCTAAAATCAAAAATTCAAGTGACACTACATGCTAGCGAGGATGTGGGGAGAGAGGAACAATCCTTCATTGCTGGTGGGAATGCAAACTAGTACAGCCACTTTGGAAATCTATCTGGTGCTATCTCAGAAAACTGGGAATAAGGCTTCCTCAAGACCCAGCTATTCCACTCCCTGGAATATATCCAGAAGATGCTCCAGCACACAACAAGAAAATTTGCTGAACTATGTTCATAGCAGCCTTATTCATAATAGCCAGATCATGGAAACAGCCTAAGTGTCCCTCAATAGAAGAATGGATAAACAAACTGTGGTACATATACATTATGGAATACTATTCAGCTATTAAAAACAAGGAATCCCCGAAATCTGTGAACAAATGGATTGAGCTAGAAATGATCATAATGAGTGAGTTAACCCAGAAGCAGAAAGACTCAAATGGTATATACTCACTTATATCTGCATACTAGCCCAAGGGGCATGTCCCATGAGAGCCTTCACTTACCAGGAAACTGGGACAGAGGGGAGGACATCCCATTGAGACTCTTGATGAGAGAAGCATGGGAGAATAGCAAAGTAGAAGGATCCAGATGATCCTAGAAACCTACAAGTAGAACATTATGATAGGCAGATTTGGGCTCAGGGGCCCTGCTCAAACTAAGGCACCAGCCAAGGACAATACAGGCGGTAAACCTTAAACCCCTACCCAGATCTAGACAATGGACAGAACATTCTCCACAGTTGAATGGAGAGTGGGATATGATTTTCTCATGTACTCTGGTGCCTCACATTTGACCATCTCCCCTGGAGGGGGAGATCTGGTGGCACTCAGAGGAAGGACAGCAGGTTACCTAGAAGAGACCTGATACTCTATGAACATATACAGGGGGAGGTAATCCCCCTCAGGAACAGTCATAGGGGAGGGGAATAAGGGGAAAATGGGAGGGAAGGAGGAATGGGAAGATACAAGGGATGGGATAACCATTGAGATGTAACAAGAATAAATTAATAATAAAAAATAAAAATAAAAAAGAACCACAATGACAATCAGCGGAAGTGAAAACAAAACAATTTTCATCAAAAAAAAAAAAAAAAGATGGTCCTTTATATTTTCTGCATTGATGCAAAAGTGATAGCTCCTAATTAGTCATAGGATCACACAGCCAACAACTGATGCTCTACAGCAGAAGACGCTGTTAAGCTACAAAGGCAGATAAGGTACTTGAAATGTATTCTTAACTTAATGCTATTTTACAACTTACAATGGCTTTTTTGAAGTAACTCAATCATAAATGAAGGACACCTGCTAAGGAAATAATTTTGGAGAGTAAGGTAGGACAAGTAAAAGCCAGAGAGAGCTGGGTATAGTGATACCAACAATGTCAACACTCAGAAGGCTACATAGCTACTTGTATTCCAATGTGAGCCAAATAGTGAAACTTCACCTCATAAACAAAATCCAAAGAAAGGAAGGCCACTGACAGAGAATAAAAATGAGAAGAGTAAAACTTTCAAAAAGTATTTCCCCCACAGAAGAGCACAGATTTCCATATATGTACGTAACACCTGTTCCCAAAGGGAGTGACATGACTATTTAAGCCCATCACAGTAAAATGTAAATACTAATTGCACAGAGAACAAACCACCAACAACAAAAAACTAATTAAGCCTTCTTTTTTTTTTCCACGCCCGGCTTAATTAAAACTAAAGAAGAAAAATAAAAAGATTTACTTATTTTGCATACAGTGCTCGGCCCGCATGGATGCCTGCACACCAGAAGAAGGCACCAGATCTCATTATATATAGATGGTTGTGAGCTACCATGTGGTTGCCAGGAATTGAACTCAGGACCTTTGGGAGAGCAGGTCTTAACCTCTGAGCCATCTCTCTCCAGCCCTCTAATTAAACCTTTTTGTTTGTTTTTTGTTTTTTTAGACAGGGTTTCTCTGTGTACCCTTGGCTGTCCTGGACTCACATTGGAAACCAGGCTGGCCTCCAACTCACAGCGATTCACCAGCCTCTGCCTCCCGAGTGCTGGGATTAAAGGCGCGAGCCGCCACGCCTGGCTTAATTAAAACGTCTTAGAGGGAGGATAGGCGTCCAGATGTTAGTCAAGAACAGGGATGGCCTGCCATCCTAGAGCATTTGGCACTCTAGGTAGATCAGCTTGGGGAAGAGTGAAAACTTCACTAAGTAGGCAAGAGAAGAAAACAAGTAAACAAAAGTTATGTTAACAAAGGGGAATGTTTTCTAAAAGCCTTGGGAGTAGGGTAGGGTGGGGTGGGGCAGCTCAGCAGTTAGGAACACTAGCTGCTAAGAAGGGAGATCAGTTCTCAGCATGCACATGGCAGCTCACAACTATCCATAAATCTGTATCTGACAACTCTTCTTTTCTCCACACGCAGTAGGCACGCACGAGGTGAACCTAAGAGCATGCAGCCAAAACACCCAGATACGGAAATAATTCTCAAAAACAAACCCTCAAACTCTAGCGATGCTTCTGTAGCTAAATTGCTGTTCATATTTACTTATTTATCTGTTTAGCTTGAGACAGATTACATAGCCCTGGCTGTCCTGGAACTGACTCTGTAGACCAGTCTGGCCCTGAACTCAGAGACCCAACTGCCTCTACCTCCCAAGTGCTAGGATTAAAGGTGTGCACCACCACATGCAGCAATTCCTGCATTGAACCTAGGTCCTCTAGAAGAGCAATCAGTGTTCAAAATGGAGGCACATCTGCAGCCCCACCTTCCTTCATTTTCCACACCAGAAGTTGGCACTTTTTATTTTGTTCTAGAAGAATATCCAATCTGTTCCAACTACTCAACTCATATCGTAATAGTTTTCATTCATGAATTGGTACAATTAGTTTCAAATAAAATTTGTTTACAAAAACAGTACCAACTACTATTATATGGTCACCAGTCATAGTTATAGGAAAAACAATATAAATGTTCAGTTTTACTCATGTTTTCAAGACAATGTTAAAGTGTCATTATCAACAATTAGTTTCTTTTCATTTTTTGTGGGTGTTTTTGGTAGCTAGATTGTTCTTAGGACTGAATTTAAAGAGTTTATTTTAAGGCAATTGTCATCCTTATAAAGATGAAATGGTTGTATCTTTGGCCAACAGGAACCTTTTTAGATGCTGGTCCCAGATCTTCTGCCATACTTCTAATAATAGCTTTCTTTGCTATCATAGTACCTAGACACTTTAAAAGTTATTTTAACTTTTCTAGCATTTAATGAGGCTAAGGGAAGAGACAGAAGGAATGTATGAAATCAAAGATTTCACAGAACCTAGAACAATTCTTAGTTCAGAAAGAATAAAAAACTATCTTCCTAACATCAGTTACTGAAGGGGAGGACACGTGAGAGTAAACTGTACTGCATGGTCAGAGAAAAGCAAAATTACAAATACTATGAACAACAGATTTCTTTTTGAAAGAAGTGGGTAGAACCTAGCTTTTTTTTTTTTTAATTTCTGATCATAGTAGATAAAAGTGATGGAAGAAACTTCAGTCTCTCCTGATGAAAAAAAGGAGGTAGCAAAAATAAAAATACACAAAGGAGGGAGAACAATTAGCTAAAAGCTATAACTTCCCAGTGTGTTAGGCACCCAGGCCAAACCAGGGGCACCAGAGGAAGGATGCCAGGAGAGAAAAAGTAAAGAAAACTTAAGATTTTATGTTGGAAGAACTGGGGTAGAGACAACAAAGAGATATAAACAAGGCTAGTGAGGTAGATGGTTTAGCAGGTAAAGGTACTTGGTGCCAAACCAGACCACTAGAGTTGGAGTCCCGGAACCCACAAGTGGAAAGAGAGAAACAGCCTCCACAGGTTGTAATCTGACCTTTACATGCATGTCCTCATACCTACACTCATTAAATACACGAATAAACAAAAAAGATTGAACATAGAAATTAATGCATCTTTAAGTACAAATTTTCTAACAACAAGCAAAGTCTTTAATGATTAAGGCTGGATGATATAGTCAAGGGAGTTGACTAGCAATCTCTCTACTTTTGAGAACATTAAGCTTTTCCATAATAACTAAAAAAACAACTCTGGGTATCAACATGGCAAAAATGGCCTTCTTAACAAAAGCAATCTACAGATTCAATGCAATTCCCATCAAATTCCAACAAGATTCTTTACAAACCTTGGATGGCAATACTCAATTTCATATAGATAACAAAAAACCCCAAGATAGTGGGGAAAAAAAATCCTGTACCATGAAAGAACTTCTGGAGGAATCACCATCCCTGATTCCAAGCTGTTCTACAGAGCAATAGTAATAAAACCATATGGTACTGACATCAAAACAAGCAGACTGATCAATGGAATTGAACTGAAGACCCAGAAATAAGCCTGCACACCTATGAACACTGTATTTTTGACAAAGAAGCCAAAACCATATAATGGAAAAAGATAGCATATTCAACAAATATTGCTGGTCTGATGTAGAAGAATTCCATGTAGAAGAATGCAAATAGATTCATATTTATCACCCTGTACAAAACTCAAGTCCTGGATCAAAGACCTCAATATAAAACTGGATACACTAAATCCATTAGAAGAGAAAATTGAGTACAGCCTTGAACTTATTGGCATAGGAGACAACTTCCTGAACAAAATACCAACAGCTCAGGGTCTAAGATCAACAATTAATAAATGGGACCTCCTGAAACTGAAAAGCTTCTGTAAGGCAAAGGACATCATCAATAAGACAAAACAGCAGTCTAGAGATTAGGAAAAGATCTTCACTAACCCTATAGCAGATCAAGGGCCAATATTCAAAATATACAAAAAGAACGCAAGAAATTAAACACCAACAAACCAAATAACCAAGTTTAAAAATAGGGGACAGAGCTAAACAGAGAATTCTCAACACAGCAATCTCAAATGGCTGGGAAGCATTTTAAAGAAATGTTCAACATGCCTAGTTATCAGGGAAATGTAGATCAAAGTAACTCTGAGATTCCATCTTACACCTGTCAGAATGGCTAAGATCAAAAACTCAAATGATAGCACACACTGACTAGAATGTGGAGTAAGGCGAACACTTCTCCATTGCTGGTGGGAGTGCAAACTTGTACAAGTACTTAGGATATCAATTTAGAAGTTTCTCAGAAAATTGGGGATAGATCTACCTCAAGACACAGCCACACCACTCCTGGGCATATACCTGAAAGATGCTCCACCACAGCACAAGGATATCTGCTCAACTATGTTCATAGCAGCTTTATTTGTAATAGCCATAATCTGGAAACAACCTAGATGTCTCTGAACTGAAGAATTGATAAAGAAAATGTGGTATATTTACACAATGGAATACTACTCAGATATTTAAACAAGGATATAATGAAATGGACAGAACTAGAAACTATCATCTTGAATGAGGTAATCCAGACCCAGAAAGACACACAAGGTATGTACTCTAATTTACAAGTGGATATTAACTATAAAGTATAGGATAACCATGCTACAATCCACAGACCCAAAGAAGTTAAGTAACAAGGAGGGCCCAAAGGAGGATATTTGAATTACACTCAGAAGGGGAAATAAAACTGACATTAGAAGTAGATGGAGGGAGGGAACTGAGCTGGAGAGGGAGCGGGAGGATTGAGGGAGAAAGAACTGGGAGCCATGGAATCAGTGTGGTGGGGGACGGTGAAGGAGGCAACTCTAGGACAAGCTAGACATTTCGGACAAGGGAAATTCCCAGGAATCTATGAGGGTGACCCCTGCTACGACACTTGGAAACATGGCATATAGAACCAGAAGTAGCCACCTCCTCTAACCAGGCATGGCCTCCAATGGAGTGACAGGGACAACAATCCACCCACAAAACCTTTGACTCAAAATCTGTCCTCACTACAGGAGGCGCAGAGATAGAGATGGAACAGAAATTGAGGGAATGGCCAACCAATCCCTGGCCCAGCTTGACACAAGGCATGGGAGAGAGCCCACCCTTGACAATATTAACGACACTCTGCTATGCTTACAGACTGGAGCCTAGAATAACTGCTTTTTGAGAGGCTTCATTCAGCAGCTGAAAGAAACGGATACAAAGACACACAGCCAAACATTAGGTGGAGCATGGGGAATCTTGTGGAAGAGGGGATGAAGGAATAAAAGAATCATAGACATCAAGGACACCACAAGAAAAACAGAATCCGGGCTGGAGAGATGGCTCAGAGGTTAAGGGCACTGACTACTCTTCCAGAGGTCCTGAGTTCAACTCCCAGCAACCACATGGTGGCTCATAACTATCTATAATGTGATCTGATGCCCTCTTCTGGCCTGCAGGTGTACATGTAGGCAGAGCACTGTATACATAATAAATAAATAAGTCTAAAAAGAAAGAAAGAAAGAAAGAAAGAAAGAAAGAAAGAAAGCCAGGCATGGTAGCGCATGCCTGGGAGGCAGAGGCAGGCGGATTGCTGTGAGTTCAAGGCCAGCCTGGTCTACAAAGCGAGTCCAGGACAGCCAAGGCTACACAGAGAAACCTTGTCTTGAAAAACAAAAAACAAACAACAACAAAAAAACTACAGAACCAACCAACCTTGGTCCATAGGGGCTCACAGAACCTGAACCACCAACCAAAGAACATGCATGGGATGGGATGGACTTACCCCCCCCCCATAACAGATGTACAGCTTGGTCATCATGTGGGTCCCCTAATAACTGGAGCAGGGGTGGCTCTGACTCTATTGCCTGCCTTTCGGATCCCTTTCCCCTAACTGGGCTAAATTGTCTAGTCTAAACAGAAGATGTCCCTAGTCCTGCTGCAGCTTGATATGCCAAGGCAGGTTGACATCCATGGGAGGCCTCCCTTTCTCTGAGGAGGAAAGGAGAGGAATGGGGAGAGAGTAGCAGGAGAGGAGGAAGGGGATGCTGAGGGTGAGATGTAAAGTAAATAAATTAATAAAATGAAAAAAACCTTAAGCTTCTGAAAAGCACCGAGTTCTCTATAAGACCACATTCTTTGAGTACCTAATTCATTGTTTTCTTCGTAGTATAACTAATATTCCATTAAAACATATCCAAAAATATTTAGAAACTTTGCTCGAAAAGATGAAAAAAGAAAAATTTAGTATCCCATGGATAAAGTGTTAGAGTGAAACTTTTAGCTCTTACCTTGAATTTTTTCAGCACCATCTCCTTTGGCTTCGTCCTCTTTAACAGGGGGACCTACCCTGGGGGCCCGGCTCTGCCCCTGGACCATCTCTGCTAGGAATTCTTCTTGAGAAGCTCGAGTTCGGGGAGCAACTGGAAGTGTTTGTTTTTGTGGAACTTTATATAAAAGCAAAAGAAACAAAAATACAACCATGGTTACCACTTCAAAACTCCATGGTTAACAACATGTATTAAAATACGAATTCCATCCTTGGGTTCAGAACAGTTAAGGTGTTCAAGACAAAAAAACTAGTTTTTTCTTACAATATTCCTGAGAAAGACATTCAACTTATTCGCCTTACTTGTGAGTAAGCAGCACGTAAAGCTTGAATCTTGGCAGTCAGGAGGTTAAGGCAGTAGGACTGCAGTGAGTTCTGGACCAGACTGAACTATATAGTAAGAGCCTGTTCCAAAAACCCAGAACAAACCAACAAATTATATATTTAAAACTGTATGCCATGTTACAACACAACATGAAATAACCAGATGCGGTAATTCATCATCTTACAGTGACTCAAACTGTAACTTAAGGGAAGTAGGCAAAGGATGAATGTTCCAACGTATTTTTAAAACATGTTTTTCTGACAAGGTCTCGCTGTAGGCCAGGCTAGTCTCAAATTCACTACATTGAATATCATGGTCTTAATCTCTTGCTTCTCTTTCCCCTGTGCTAAGATTACAGGCATGTAGAACCAGGTTCAACATTATCACCTGAAATGTGGGACTCTCCAACTACTTTTTAAACTGTCTTTTTAGAATTATGCGTTTTGCCCACATGTATGTATGTGTACTAGTGTAGACCTGGTGCCTGCGGAAGCCAGAAGAAAATGCTGAATCCTTGGGAACTGGAAAGGAACCCAGGTTCTCTGCAAGAACACCCAGTGCTCTTTCTTAACTGCTGAGCCATCTCCACAGCCCAATCCTCTACTCCTGAAATAGCTGGACAGACAGCTGTTAAGAGCACTGGCTGTGATCTAGGAGAAACTGGGTGCAATAAACTGGTATTATAAAGGATCTACTAAAGTAGCTTGGGAAATAAGCTGCACAAAGACTTAGTAGTATACAAACTAGTCTTGTCAGAAACTGTAGAAAGGACAATTTTTATAGCTCTAACACAATCAAAATTTAGGTTTGCTGAGAATATGTTTCTATTACAATCTGTTCACTAAGAGTGGGGCATGGTGGCACACAACTTTAATCTCATGTCACATGTGAGAGACAGAGACAGGCAGATCTCTGTACCAACCTAGTCTACACACTGAGTTCCAGGACAGCCAGAGCTACACAGTAAGAATTTGCTTCAAACAAACAACAAACAAAACTCAAAACACCCCTCAAAAAGATTTGTTCACTAATATGCTGCCAATTAGGCTCTATTTCCATAACAAAATGAGATGACCTTGATTTACAACTTGCTCATTAGGCCCACTGGCAGGGTAGAGAAGAGGTCCCTACAGGAAAGCCTTCATTAAGCCCCAGTCTGCCATCAAGTCCTGGTTATTTTCCAAGGAAAAGCTTAATTCTGCCATGGGGAAGAATGACCCTCAACTACTACTATGGGGGATGGGAACAAACGTGCGCACATGCACGCACTAGTATACCTAAGTAACCATGACAATATTTTTGCTGTGTTAACCTCCTATTTGTCCAAATGGCCAGATTTGTAGTCTCCTGTCTCTAGATTGTTCAAACTGTGACTTGGAGGTGGGACCTGACAGCATATATGGAATGTATAAGCCCAAGGTATAGCTATAAAGCTGGTAAAATTTTCTGTCAAGGTTTGCTCCCTTTTGTGCATTGTCCTGAACCAATAAAAATATACTTTATTGAGGGGCTGGAAAGATGTCTCAGTGGATAAGAGCACTATCTACTCTTCCAGAGGTCCTGAGTTCAATTCCAAGCAACCACATGGTGGCTCACAACCATCTATACTGGAGTCTGAACCCTTCTTCTGGCATACAGGTGCATATTCAGATAGAGTACTCACACATAAAATAATTAAATATTTTAATACATATATATTCTTTATTAATCTGTCCTTTTTTAAAATAATTCTTTATTGGGAAAGCATATTAATTTTGTAATAGCTACTCTTCCAGAGCACCACAATTCTATTCCTACACCCACATGGTACCTCACAACCATCAGTAACTCCAGTTCCAGGGGATGCAGTGCTCTTTTCTGGCCTCCACGTAATCAAAATATTCGTGAACATAAAATTTTTAAAAATTGCTGGATGGTGGTGGTGGCGGTGCACGCCTTTAATCCCAGCACTTGGAAGGCAGAGGCAGGCGGATCGCTGTAAGTTGGAAACCAGCCTAGTGTACAAAGCAAGTCCAGAACAGCCAAGGCTACACAGAGAAACTCTCTTGAAAAACAAAACAAAAAAACCAAAACAAAACAAAACAAAAAGTCATGGAAATTCTTTAAAATTCTTCTCTAAGCAGCATCACTGGTACATTAAAAGAGTGAATGTGAACAGGCAAACTGTCAGAGCTTTTATGTGATCATCTTCAAGGTTAAATGGGGATGAGGAGAAACAGAAGGTAGGGAAGTACCAAAAATTGTTTACTTCGATGCAGGAAACAGTCAAGTGTGACAAAGGTCAACTAGAAGAATGCTGCAAGGGTGACCATCAAATTCGCAGTACAAATTTGAAGATAATTTCAGAGCTAGTCATCTCCATCAGCTTAGTATAACAAAACTTTGCACTGGCTCCAACAGATGAAAAGTTGAGCAGGATGTAGTAGCAACAGAAAACAACACTTACACTTGATTTTAGAATGTTTTCTCCAAGAAAATTTTGTTGTAAAAACCTGCCACCTCAGTGTGTGGCATGTAATGACATCCATGCTGCTACTGAAGCTAGGACAGAGCATGGTTCTCTGCGCTGCACCATTACCAGGTCTCGCCAAGGAAAGAGGTGGTCTGTTTACATTTCTTTCTTGGGTCTAGGGATGTGGTTTAGTGGAACACAGCTTTCCAAGTATGCATAACACTGTAAGTTCAATCTACCAGCATGGCAAAAAATAAAATACAAAGTTTCTCTAGTTTCAGCAACTTGTTATCATCCAATTTTGTTCCTTTTATACATAAGTATATATATAATTAAATTAAATGGTTTTCACTCTTTTCAAAACTCTATAATTCGTGGGTACTATCTATTTATACACATGAGACTTTACTATGCTCAAAGAACTCCATGCCCATTTCTCAAACTGGTGAAATTTTTTTAAACCATTCTTCTAGAAGAATTTCATTCTGTTCTTGGGATATAACAGGAACCTTTAAAAATCAACTTAAAGAAGCAATTGCTTACCAGCACAACCACACTACATTGCCATTACCTGCAGAATAGTTAGTTGTTTTTGTTACAGACTCTTGAGCTTCAGAGATAGCCTTCAGAATTAGATTCTTGTTAGCTTGTTTAGAAGGTGGAAGAGAAGGTCTAAAAGAGTTTTAAGAAAAGGTATTTTTAAAATGTTTTAAATTTCAGTTCTTTACATGCTAACCACCTATTATGTCAGCACGATGTAGCTTCTGTCTTAAACATAAGTTACAGATTTTAGAACATGTCAATTAGACTGGAACCCTACAGCTTTCTAAAAAATGACTCTGCTGGATGCAGTGGTGCCCAACGCTTGAGGAGACAGAGGTAGGGGAGTTCGAGGCCAGCCTGGTCTACAAAGTGAGTCCAGAACAGCCAAAGCTACACAGAGAAGCCCCACCTCCAAAAGACAAACAAGTCCGTATTAACATGTTCTCCTTCATTAATTCCTAATGGTCTGCAATTCACGCCCACTAAGCGAGTCCTGTTCCATTACTGTGTACCTTTCAAAGCCTAGGTGATGCTGCCAGAGCTGAGTGGCAGAGCATTTGTCTAGCAGTAGCATGCAGCCCCAGGTTGCTTCCTTCCCCAGCACTGCCAAAGGAACAACCAAACAAAGCCCCGCAGCTGCAGCAAGAAGGTTAGACTCATTTACAGCGATGATCACCCACCTCCTCTCAGGCTTTGCTGGTACTGACACGCTGCTGGACAAGCTTCCTACCCGGGAGCCATAATCCTCATCTTCCTCCTCCTCTTCTCCATCATGGCTAAATCTTTTTACTTTAACAACTGAACTCACCACAGGCAACTTTCTCTTCCGACAGTTTTCGTCCTACAATGCAATAAATTTAAGCTTACTTTGCACTGAAAGCAAAGTTCTACCACAACAATATCTGTTTTCATTTTAAGACAATCTTAAAAATTCAAAGGGTGGCTGGCGTGGTGGCACACACCTTTAATCCCAGCACTCGGGAGGCAGAGGCAGGCAGATTGCTATGGGTTTGAGGCCAGCCTGGTCTACAAAGTGAGTTCAGGACAGCCAAGGCTACACAGAGAAACCCTGTCTCGAAAAACCAAAAATCAATCAAAGGACTGGGTTTCTTGTATAAAAAAACAACAACAAAAAATGAAAATACCTCCTCAAGTAACTAACACAAAAGAAATTTAAATTTATTTTATAACAGCTGCACACAGCTCTGTTAGGGAACTATTAAAATTGAGTTATGCTTAGGAGGCAGAGGCAGGCGGATCACTGTGAGTCCAAGGCCAGCCTGGTCTACAAAGTGAGTCCAGGACAGTCAAGGCTACATAGAGAAACCTTGTCTCGAAAAACCAAAGTGAGTTATGTAGTTGCTTAAACCTAAAATTGACACATCTACACAGACACCAAAAAGGAAGGGTAAAGCTAAATGCCAAAATCTCAAGGCACATATGTGTGACATAAAACCCCTTGGGAGAGTCAGGCCAAGAGAGGACACTGTTTAAAGTAAACACGCCATGTGTCTTGGTACTTGAGTTACATTTGGAATCCACAACTGCTAGTCTGCAGCCAGCCAGCACTTACACACGTCTATACAAACCTCAATATTCATTTTATCCACGTTGTTTCTGAAGAAGGGGCTGTAAGTGTCTTCTGCACTGCTGAGCACTGGGGCTTCACACAGACGGCCTGCTCCATACACCTGGCTGCTCTGCACATGCAGCTGCTTGGCAGCGTGAGCACTGCTTTGCTGCGGCTCAAGCTGCAGCCTGTTTAGATGAGTGCCTGTGTCTGCGTTTCTACTTGCCGGTGGCCGATAAATCTCAACAGAAGGCCGAGAAGAACCGTATGTAAGTGTCACTGTAGGGTTTCTCTGAGATACGGGGTTCTCCTGAACAAAATTGAGGTCTTCATCAATGAGATCATCTGGTTCTGGCTTGATATCAATAACATCTTCAGAGGGTGCTGGCTCCCTCAGAGGTTTCACTGTTGACATTAGCCGGGTGGAAGCTCCATCATCGTATGAATGTCTATTTAAAGTAAAACAAACCATTATCCTATCATCTTCAAAGAATGCTTATTCAAAAAGCATTTTAATGAAGGAGTATGGATACCTTTTTAACATTAACAACCACTTTCAAATTATATTTATTCTTTAATTTTTTTGAGATAGCATCTCACTTTATAGCTCTGGCTTGCTTGAGATCCATCCACCTACACTGACTCCCAAGTGCTGGGATTAAAGGCTTGCACTAGGGCTGGCGGGATGGCTCAGGGATCCTGAGGACTGGCTATTCTTCCAGATGCCCAGGTTTGATTCCCAGCACCTATATGGCAACTAACAGCTATATAACGCTAGGTCCAGAGGCTACAAAGCCCTCTGAAGGACTCCATGGGTGACAAGCACATAATGCACAGACACACATACAGGCAAAACACCCATAAACATTAACTTTAAAAAAAATTTTTTAAAAGATTTATTTATTTATTACTATGTATACAGAGCTCTCTGCCTGCATGTACACCTGCAAGCCAGAAGAGGGCATCAAATCACATTATAGATGGTTGTGGGCCACCACATGGTTGCTGGGAATTGAACTCAGGACCTCTGGAAGAGCAGTCAGCACCCTTAACCTCTGAGCCATCTCTCCAGTGCATCTTTAAATTTTTAAAGCTTATACCACCACACCCATCTTTCCTTATACTTTAAACTTTTATTTACATTTAAAATTTAAAAAATCAGCTGAGCTTGGTGGCGCATGCCTTTAATCTCAGCACTCAGGAGGCAGAGGCAGGTGCATCACTGTGAGTTCGAGGCCAGCCTGGTCCAAGCAAGTCCAAGACAGCCAACCCTAATACAGAATACAGCTAATACAGAAACCCGTTTTGAAAAACCAAATAAGTAAATAAATAATCACATTCTGGTCACCATTACTTTATTAAAAAACTTGCTCGTTATGTGTTATGGTCTGAACCTTAGGAGGCTAGGGAAATGGCCAGAGCATTAGTTACTCTTCCAAAGGGCTCAGCACCCAAATGGTAACTCACAACGATTTATAACTCCAGTGCCAAGGGATCTGGCCTCTAGAGGCACCAGATATGCAGAGGTTCACATACATACAGCAAAACACCTATCCACATGAAAAAACAAAATGAAAATGAAATAATAAACTTGGAATGCCCCATACAGGCTCATGTGTTGAACACTAGATGCCTCGTTCACTATGCTAATTTCAAGGCTATAGATCCTTTTAGGAAGCCGGCCCCAATTGGTCAACATATGCCACTCGTGTCTAGGAACAGACCTTTACTGATAATATCCATGCTAGGCTCTGGTCTATTTTTCTCCGCTCCCTCGTCCACAACAATGCTCGGAGTCTCTGTCATCTGGTTGTGCTGTCATGAACTCTACCTACCTATCATGCTTCCGCTGCTGGGATGAGCTGAGAGCCCTCTCAACTCTGAGCCAAAAACAAGTGTTTCCTCCTACTACAAGCTGTCAGCAACAAATGACAAGAAAAGAGCTAATCCATGATCACTTCACTATTTCTAGAACTTGCTGGAAATAGGAACTAATGGACATACTAAGTAACATAAATGTCACGTCCATGCGCCCATATGGCCACAGTACACACTGGACTTTTACCTGACATTAGTGGCTCTCTGCTCCTGTGAACTTGTAGAGACTCTGGAATCCCTTTTTTCAGGTCTAGAGCTAGAAACAGTGAGGGGAGGGACGGCAGCTTCGTGCCTTCTCTCATCTCCCCGACTGAAACTGCTCTTGTTTGAAGGCACGTTACTGTCAAAGATGCTGGTGTCAGGAGACTTTAGACTAGAAGGCTCTGCAAAGAAAACACATGATTCTGGGAATCTATTCCTGATCTCTCCTCTCTCTCAACACCAATTCAAAAGCAATACATTTAATATAGAAATGATTTTTAATTGATAACTAATAAGTAATTTTATATTATAGTTAAAATAACTAATAATTAATTTAGTTTGTTTTAAAAAACAAAACAATAATAACAAAACAGTTCTCATGAAGCCCAGGCTGATGGGACTGTAATGCTGAGGATGACCCTGAACTTCTGATTCTCCTGCCTCCACCTCTGGAGTGTTGGGATTCTCAGAAAGTACCGACACGGCTGTTTTTTTCCAGTGGTAGGGACTGAACCCAGGACTTTATGCACTGGATCAACTGAGTTAAATCTCTATCAAAGGTGATAGTTTAAAAGCAGAGCTGGAGTTTACTAAGAGTTTTTAATGTAGATTTTAAGCACTTAGAGATAAAAGGCACCTGAGAATGTGGGCATGGGACTTTTTTTTTTTTTTTTTTTTTTTTTTTTTTTTTTTTGGTTTTTTTGAGACAGGGTTTCTCTGTGTAGCCTTGGCTGTCCTGGACTCGCTCTGTAGACCAGGCTGGCCTTGAACTCACAGCGATCTGCCTGCCTCTGCCTCCCGAGTGCTGGGACTAAAGGCGTGCACCACCACGCCCGGCTTTTAAAGAACTCCCTCAATAGTGAATAATCATCATCATCACTTATGTTTTAAATACTAGGATACATATGTATGTGTATTCTCATCTCATTTCACATTACTTTTAGTAGCTGAACAGTACTCTTAAACATATTATCACTGGACCTTTAGAAAACTTTCAAGCACTGAAGCATCGTTGAGGTTAAGGCCTGTTCACATTTATGATTACTTCCTTCAGATATACATACAGCCCTGTCTCCCCATTACTGTCAAATCACATTAAGTTTATTGTTCTTACAGTTTAAGTGAATGACTACTCTTTATAAAGTCACTGGCATTCATCCAATAGCAGCATAAATAATTTTAGGAAAAGAAGGATCACATAATTAAAAACAGAAATTTCAAAAAGCCTTCAATTTTACATGTCTTACCAGTTGTAACAGAGCGAAGCTTATCTAACACACCATGGAGCCTAAAAAACAGAACAAAGCCTTCCTTAAGGAAATTTCCTTCATGTGCCACTCTAAACGCTATGACATCAAACCCAGATTAGTTCTTTTAAAGGCATTTAGTGATACCAAACGAAACTTTCCAATCACACATTATTTTTTCTTTAAAAGACTTTACATGAATACCAAAGAAGCTAAAAAACTAAATATTACTTTTTCTTTCTTTCTTTCTTTTTTTTTTTTGATACAAGGTTTCTCTGTGTAGCCTTGGCTGTCCTAGACTCGCTTTGTAGACCAGGCTGGCCTCGAACTCACAGCGATCTGCCTGCCTCTGCCTCCCAAGTGCTGGGATTAAAGGCGTGTGCCACCAGGCCCAGTTAAAAAATTAAATATTACTTTCTCAATATCTATCCTCTATAGAAGAAAAAGAGGAGGAAGAAAAAGAAGACGCAGCCACCCCCCACCTCCTCCTCCCCCTCCCCCCAGCCAGACTGCCAACAGCAGCACATGGAGAGGGGTCAGCTCAGAGGCAGAGTGGTTTCTTTAACTGCTGGAACTGACAGCCTTATGGATACTATGCAAACACTCTAATTCACTGTTGCACACCCACAACTCTCTTCATACTTTTTGAGGCAGGGTCTAAGTTGCCTAGGCTGGCCTTGAACTTGTGAACCTCCTACATCAATATCTCAAGTAGTTAGGATTACACTCTGTCAGTAGATCCAGAACATAATGTGAGGAATGAATACACACAAGACCCTGAGTTCAACTCCCAGCACCAAAAAAAAAAAAAAAAAAAAAAAAAAAAAAGACAAAGACATCATCTGCCAAGTTTTGATTTTAAAAAAGGCACCTTGCTTCCTAAAAACTGAAGATCAAAACATCTTATAGTAAAGCAAGCTAAGTATCCCAAACGTAGAATGCTGCTTGCCATAGTTGTTTCAACCTGTGCGTGGGCGTGTGCTCCTTCTGCCTTCTTCCCTTACCCTCTCTACAGGGTCAAACTAAAGACCATGTATACAGGCTAAGCACATCTATACATCCTGACTCAGCTGTTAATATTTATTTTAACTATTTACATGGCTTCTTGGACAATGTAATTCTGAGAGGTGAAAAAGGTTTAAAAAAAAAATGTTATCCAGCCGGGCAGGGGTAGTGCATGCCTTTAACCCCAGCACTTGGGAGGTAGAGGCAGGGGGACCGCTGTGAGTTCCAGGCCAACCTGGTTTACAAAGACAGCCAGGGCTCTGCTACACAGAGAAACTCCTGTCTCCAAAAACAAAACAAAACAACAACAACAACCAGCTATCCCACTTTATTGAAACTATTATTTTCAAAATTAAGCAAACAGGCCACAACTCTGCTTTAAGATAACCCATCTTAATAGCTACATAAAAGGCATATTTGCACAGCCGTCCTTCCAAAATCCTCTCACAAACACCAGAGTTTTTTATTGTTTCATTTAGACTCCATTCACATGTCATTTTCCTCAGGGGCACAATTATTTCAAGGTTTAAAAAAAAAAAATCAGGAGAGGAGGGGGAAAAAAAGTATAAAGTCATAAAACTGACAGGAAAATCAAAAGCCCCAGAATAGGGCTAGGCTGAGGGGCGGGGACAGGACAAGGACAGACATGACAACCCATGATTTTCTACACAAGTGGAATGCTAGGTTCAGATGTGACTTACGGAGTTATTTCCCAGAGCCACGTAAAAGTGGGGTGTTGTAAGCCACCTGTAATACCAGCATTCACAGGGCAGAGACAGGAGTCCCTGGGATAAGCTGTCTAGATAGACTAAAATTGACTGGTGAGCTCTGGGTTCAATAAGAGACCCTGCCTCAATAAATAAAATGTAGAGTGATCTAACAAGACACTGAAGGTCAAATTCAGGCCTACAACTATAAACACACACAGACACACCGAGATACACACACACACACACACACACACACACACACACACACACTCGCATGCATATCTTATGCAAACATTCAGAATAGTCTGTTTAATTAGTGAACACTGATGAAAGTAAGTACAAAGTGAAAGCAAGACTGCTTGCATCAGTACATGTGAAACTGTATTTATAGCAAGAGAGAAAGTGATTTTGACTTTAAGTTCAGATTCAGCTAATGGCATCCTGGTTTATGAACTGTCTTAAGCAGTCCACTAAGTCATCTGAAAAGGCACCTACAAGGTCAGTCTTCTAGCTTAGACTAGCTGGACTGCAGACCCAGTGATCGGAAGGTTTAGCCCAAGGTCACAACAGTGTTTATGAAACAAAACAAATTTTTTGACTACTGATTACCTCAAAAAAAAAAGTACTCAAAATCACAATATAATTTCCACCGTCAAAAACACCATGACCATTTGAGAGCAAGCTACATTAAGTGGGTACATATCCACAATGAATTAGTGTGCTAGCATGTATGGATCACTGTGCTCTTAATACTGTTCTCCAAAACTCTGCAGAGTTTCAAAGTGGTATCTTCATAAGCATGCAGTTGTCAAAAATACTATGAACATTTTCCTGAATCAAGATGTGAACACGCAGCTGGGCGCAGTGGCACACACCTTTAATCCCAGCACTCAGGGAGGCAGAGGCAGGGTCATCTCTGTGAGTTCACGGAGGCCAGCTTGGCCTACAAGCAAGTCCAGGACAGCCAAGGTCACACAGGGAAACTCTGACTGGGAGAAAAAAAAACAAACAAAACAAACAAAAAAGGTATGAGCAGGCCCCACCTTCCTTAGTTAAGCAGGCTAAATGCTCACTCAGCTTTGCTGCCTCATCAGCTTTCACTGGCGCTGTCTGCCCTGTCTTTAGTCTGTGGGCCTCTTAAGGGTATATCCTACCCGTTACCACAGATAACACTGTCCTTCCCCACTCTTACTCTGCCCTAACCTGACAACCGCAGCTGGCAGCTGGCCTTCTTAAATGGCATCTTACGTTTATTCTTAATGAAGGGCACATGTGTTCTGGTACAGGTAGTCCAATCACCAGTAATTTATAAGAAAAAATAAAAATTCCTTGTTTGAAATTCCAAACTTGTAAAGGTGAATGAAATGTTTGTCAAATGGGGACATGAATGTGTTAGGAAAAGAAAAAAAGCTTAAAACAAAAAGGTAAAAAAAAAAATTTCCCCATAAAAGGCAAAAGCCTGCCAGCGTAGCTCACAGTGTGTTCCCTGGTTGTAACTGGTTGTGCGGGGGGGAGGGGTGGTGATGCAGCGCAGAAGGTGGTAAACACAGAAGCGCTAACACATCTCAAGGCTCCTCTGGTGCAGGCACATCTGCATGCATTCTGCGTGCATCAGCTAGGTTGTCCTCACAATTACATACAGCCAGTGACTTACGATTCCCATATCTGGACGGATAACCCTCCAGAGGTTGTCCTTTACAGTTGGCAGCCTGCCTCTCCACAGTGAACCTCACACACAGCCAAGAATCTCCTCCTAGACAGAATACCGACTCTGACTTTGCTCTGAGGCACAGATATTCAGAAACATACCATACGGTGAATCGAACTGTGTTGTTCCCTAGAAACAGGGACAGGTCCTCTGTCATTTGGTCCTGACTTTTCTTGTTGGCCACCATCACCATAATGTAATCAGGAAGTTCTTCATCTATTTAAAAGGAAAAGTATACCAAAACTTTTAAATGTTTCCCCAATATTTCTTTTTGCTCAAAATCAATGTGCTTGAGAACAGAGACGTAGCCTTGAGAACTTGTACCTCACTCTAACAGAGGCTAGACAAGAAAGCTCAGCTTCCATTTTTCCCTTTCACCCCACAAATACTTCCATTTTTGGAAGCCAGGAAAACTGGGAAAAACTGATGCATCTCTAGTCATAAAACTAGGCATACTGGGGTCACGGAATCAACTGGGAGGATGCAATGGTTTTCAAAGAAACTTTTCAGTGTCCATCAACTTCAGACACCTCTTGAAGGTGCACATATATCCTCCATAACTGCACTCTGCTTTCTGTTCAAGACAGTGCTCACTCACTAAAGAATAAGATTCTGTTTAGTAAATGGAAACTTAATTACTCCATATAACTACCAGCAACATCCTATACACTAAAGCTGCACACAATTCTACAGCATGTACAATGCCCAGAGTCCAGCTGTTAACACTGAAGGATGGAAAACAGGTAATCAGCAACTCAACTTCCTTCATCCTGACCGTGGCAACCCTACACAATGACTGCAGGCAAGAGGCCCAAGAAACAGTAAAAGAGCAAAGACAATATGAGGAAATCTAGTTTCTTTTGAAAAAAGCAGGGGTGTGTGTCTGTGTGTATGTGTCTCTCTCTCATAGGGGTGATGTCTTAAAACTCATGATCCTCTTCCTCGGCCCTCCCAAATACTGGGTACTGACCTTCACCTCCACACCTGGCTTTAAGTAAGTTTTCATTTATTAGCATTTCCTCAATAACTACAATACTCATAATTTCCACATAAAGAGAAATGTTCATTTGTCAGAAACCTGTTTCAAGGGAAAACATCCAGAGGTCTTCCAGAAGACTTGGGTTCAAATCCCAGCACCCATATGTCAGCTCACAACTGTAATCCTAGCTCCAGGGGATCCAACATCCTCACACAGACATGCATGCAGGCAAAACACCAATGCACATAAAATAAAAATAAATAAATCATTAAAACAGAAAGAGAAAAAACATCTCAACTCCAGTATAGAAGCGGGACAGAAGAGAAGGCAGTATTTCCTGGAAGCATGTGAGAGTGAGGAAATGGCCCATTTTTGTTTTGCTGAAGTTTCAAAAGTACCCCCACTGTTACTGTGATAACTAGGCTGATCCTTACTTATCTGTCACAGCTGCTAAGACCCAGCATTTGTAACTCGGGAGAGTGAGCACTCAGTCACTAAGACTGCTGAGGTACTTAGGCAGACATTTCACACACAATGAAATGACTGCTGTCACTGTATCAATCCTAAAATTTCATAAATAAAATTTCTAAAATTTCATGACATCGGTGGTTGACTTGGTATAGAATGGGGACAAGGAAAAGTTACAAAGCCGGGGTAGCTACTGGAAGTTTAGGAAGAGTAGCGTATGGATGAATATGTTTATTTTTTGCTAGTGATTCAACGAGGGATCTTGTGCACAATGTTAAGTAGAGTCTCCAATGAGCTATACTCAGTCCAGTAGATTTTTTTTTTTTGGTTTTACGAGACAGGGTCTCTCTGTGTTAGCCTTGGCTGTCCTGGACTCACTTTGTAGACCAGGCTGGCCTCGAACTCACAGCGATCCGCCCGCATCTACCTCCCGAGTGCTGGGATTAAAGGCGTGCGCCACCACGCCCGGCCCAGTAGACTTATCATATTGTCCGGGATGGTTTGGGGTATACACATATCAAGACATACAAATACACTAAAATACGAACACATACCCTTCAAATATGTGCAATTTAAACTATCAATCATTTCTTGGCAAAGCCTTGAGGATTCACATGTTGTCTTCTGAGTAAACAATACAATGAAAATTAAGAAATCTAATGCAAAATTAGCATGTGGTCATAAAATACTCCTCCAGAGTCCAGAGAGATCTCTGAAATGCATTCAAATGAGCATACTGGGGGCAGAAGGCAACAGTGGGTGCTGGGAAGGCCTGGGGAAGCTCTCCCATCTAGAACAGGAGTGAAAACTAGATTGTCACTGCTCAAGCACTGAGTTGTCCCACTGAACACACGAGACTTTCCTTACTACTTGCTTTAAAGGAAGGGGGCTATTCTTTATACCCCACTTTGAAAAATAAACACTCAAATATTTATTGAGGAGTAGTTTTCATAGCCTTACAGAGCTCTGGGACTCTTTTTGGGCATAACGAAATGTGAGCTGTGACTAGCAGTGGAGTGAGACTGTAACCCCAGCACCCAGGAGACTGAGACGGGAGGATCAGTTTGAGGTTGGCACAAGCTAAACAGTAGCAAGCCAGCTTGAGCTGCACAGAATGAGACCCCATCTCAAAGAGTAAAATCCTGAAAACAAAAGCCACCCTGTTTTGGACACTGAAGTACATATTATCTACAAATAAGATAACTAACTACAAACAAAAAAGATCTTGTTTTATTTCAAAGAGTTGAAGGATAACTTTTGTTAATTCAACTGACAGATATTAAACACCAGGCTCTTTGCTGGAACCCAACATGAAACTGTTAACCTTAAAGAATTTCCAATTCTGAGGTGCAATGGTGTTAAGAGTTTATGGGGGTCCTGTAAGAGAAGAATCTGTAAGAGCAGAGAAGGCAGGGCCATAAACAAGTCAACAAGCAGCAGCAGCAGAGAGAAGCTGAGCAAATGTGAAGACTTGCTGGCACTCCACAGAGGCCCTGGCTCTAACCTGTTTTCCGGTTTTGTTTTTGTTTTTTGTTTTTTCAAGACAGGGTTTCTCTGTGTAGCCTTGGCTTGTCCTGAACTCTTTGTAGACCAAGCTGGCCAGGAACTCACAAAGATCTGTCTGCCTCTGCCTCCTGAGTGTGTGTCACCATACTTGGTTCTGACCTTTTTTTTTTTTTAATGTATATGAAGTATTCTATGTGCATGTACACCTGCATGCCAGAAGGGAGCATCAGATCACATTATAGATGGTTGTGAGTTACTGGGAACTGAACTCAGGACTTCTGGAAGAGCAGCCAATGCTCTTAACCTCTGAGCCATCCCTCCAGCCCCTGACCTGGTCTTTAGTTAAGTATTCTTCATAAAGTTAATAGAAGCATCAAGGACTCTAACCCTGAACTCTCAGTCTTCAATCTGCTGACAGTAGCTACGGAAGCTCTTTCCCACTCCATTTACTGATAAAAAGCAATACTGCCACCATCCCAGCAGTACTTTCAAAAACAGCAGAACTATTAAGGGAATGTTTTAAAAACTAAAAAAAAAAATTTTTTTTGGTTTGAAATTCTGAGTGACAGGACTGAATTTATCTCAGCCATATGCACTTGTGCCTCACACAGTCCCACATGTGCAGTGGCCTCTCACAGCTTGTACCCACTATGTAGTAAACAAAAAGCCAATCAAAACTAAGACAATTCTGATTCAGCTTCATTTGTCACATCCATGTGGAATCCTAACAATCTTCCTGAAAGGACCATGAATCCACCTGTCAAGTGCACTCCCTAAGCTAGTAACCCTTAGCCTGTTCAGGGTCAGGCTCCTTTTCTGGCTAATGTGAATGGCATCTACAAATATTAACCACAGGAATCTAAAATGGAAATTTTAATTTTAATGTACTGATTACATGCTATTAGCCCAATTACATTAACTTGATAGTTTTTCTAAAAACTGATGTTTTCCAGAGAAACAAAGCACACAGTTCTAAGGCCGGTACTGACCTCTACTTCCATAAATCTCCTCTGTAGCCAGTCGAAAAGACAAATCAACTTTAATCTGTTTCTTGCATTTGATCTGTGATAAAGCTGTTTAATACTGAGGAATGCAAAGAAAATCTAGTCCCACAAATAAGTACTTTGAGTACTTTAACAGCCTTTCTAGATTTTGTGGCTATCCTTCAATGACATCACACTAGAACTCGTGTGGCCATGCATTAGCAGTATGAATGTAATACAACCCCAATTAACTCTTCCTATTGCTAAAAGAAACCCACCTATACAACTTTACTGCCTTGTACCTTTGCACAACCTAATGTGTAGTGGTCACCTGGAAAAGACTTGTTTGTGGTGGACCCAGGGCACACTGATGCAGCTCACTACGTGAAGTCACACTGCTGGTATTTCCACACTTCATCACACAATCTCTCGGTTCTGGGAAGTTCTCAAGTCCAGAGAAATAAACCCAAACTTTCAAAGTCTTAATTTTCATTTAAAAGTTCAATTTGTCATTGGCAATAAAAACTACTGGCTTTTTTTCAGGCCTCCCTGAGTGCACAAAACCAGCTTATCCCTTCTTAGGACATACAAAGATTTCCACTGCGGTGATAAAACACTGTGACCAGAAAGTACTTGGTAAGGAGTGTTGTATTTCCTCTTACAGCTATCCCAGAACACACTCTGTAGACCAGGCTGGCTTTGAACTCCCAGGGAGCCTCCTGCCTCTGCTTCCCAAGCACTGGGATTAAAGGTGCACGCCACGACCTCCCAGGTGAGGAGGCAGTTTAAAAAACCTTATTTTATCTGTTTCAGCGGTAACAATCGAAATAGAACTGGCGTTTTAACTACAAGAAGTAATCCGACTAAGAGGTCCAGTAAAATCTAGTGTGTTTACCTTCCCCCCCCCCCCCCATCTTTTTTAGTTTTTCGAGACAGGGTTTCTCTGTGTAGCCCTGGCTGTCCTGGACTTGCTTTGTAGACCAGGCTGGCCTCAAACTCACAGCGATCCTCCTGCCTCTGCTTCCCGAGTGCTGGGATTAAAAGCGTGTACCGCCACGCCCATGCCTACCTTTTAAACTCCTTTTCTAGCCAGTGCTTTCATATAATCCAGATGTAAACAGTGAAACGCCAAGTCTTCTACTATGAAAAAAAAATTGACTCTACAGGTCAACAGGGGGCTCAGACAGTTACTATCTTAAGCTACCCATGATTTACCCAGGAGGCCACCAGCTGTGGAGTCAAGACAGGCCTCTTCACACAAACCCTTTGTTTCTATTTGTACAACCGGGATGTCATCCTTTACATTTAGTGGTGATTTTTTATTTTGTACGTGTAACAGCTAAACACTGCCTAGCCCAGAGTAAACACTCATTCTACTTAAAAATAAATAAATAAATAAATAAATAAATAAAAGGGAGGGAAATAAAACTCCTTACCACTGTGACGTTCGAGTAGTAAGATCATTTAAAAACTAAAACTTAAAAAAAACAAAACAAAACAAAAAACCATAAAACTCACTGAACCAGCTCTGTGGCAAATGCCAGAAGCCATCAAACGTTCATATCCAAAACGACAGATCTCAATTTAAAGGTCATGACGAGTAACAACAGGAAAAACAGAACGAGATTCGTACAAACATGGGTGAAAAAACAACAGCTTCAAAACAGTGGAAAAAGCTGGACTACTTCAAAATAACGTCTTAGGCAGGAGGTTGGGGGGCGGGGGGGGGGGATGAACTCGGGGTTCTGCTATAGATGGTAGAGGAACCAGAGCGCATTCGACTTCAAGGTGGACCACCCAAAGAGCCTTGGGCCGACTCACTCAGATACGTCCAGCCAGCTGCAAGCCCTACATTATATTTAAGCGAATGTCGGTAATCAACTTACCCACGTAAGCTCCTAATTCTTGCAATTTCCCCTTAATGGCACTCTGAGGAAGAGAGAAGAGGGAGGGAAGGGGAAAAGGGGCAAAGGTGCCTGTGAAAACCGCGACAGTAAGACAGCCGCCCCGCGCTCCCGGGGATGGGGGAGGGGACACCCGACCCCCGCGCCGCGCTTTCCTCCTCCGCCGCCGCCGCCGCCCGGGTGGCTCTCCCGGGCCCGCCGGCGTCCTCCCCACCCTCGCCCGCCCCCCCAGCCGACCGCCACGCCTGCGCCCCGGCAGCAGAGACGACTGGTGCGGAGCAGACGCCGCAGGCCGGGCCCGCCCGCCCGCCCCGTTACTCATGGCAACCGCTGCCCGCCACGGCCAGCGCCCGCCGACGCGGGCCTCACCCGGATCTTGCGGCTGATCTCGGTGCCGATTTCCATGGCTCTGCGGCGGGCGGCCGAGTCAGCACTGCGCGGCGCTTCGGTTACCTGGAGCCCGCCGCGGGCTGCCAGCCTGCAGCCTGCCGCCCCTCCGCCGCCGCCGCCGCTCCGCCTCCGGCCGTGCGCGCTGCGTGTCCCCGCCCCTGCTGGCGCCCCCGTGCAAGGTGGGGGCCAGCGCGCATGCGTCGGCGCACACGCATGCGTTCGCACGTCCCTGGGCTGGGGGCGGGGCGGGGTCCGGAGCCTGTGCTCTGGCGACCTCTGCTGGTCGCACGGAGGACAATGCTGTGCAGTCAACTTGGTTTCACTTTGCCCTTCCTAGGCCTTTGGAGCTGGGACTTCTTTCTTTTCATGGTTTCTCATCTATGGATTTTAGTCTCCTGCAGGTAATAAAGATGAAGTAATGTATAGCTCAAACATCGGCCTGAATCTGAGTTCAAATCTAACCTCAAGTATCAATATGGGATGGTTATAAATTGTCAACTCTTGACATTTTCATTTTCTTCCAGGAAAAAAAAAATGATTTTCTAGAAGATGTACTATCATTACACTTGGTGTGAGGTGGAGGGACAAGATCTAGGACCCATCCAGCATGACCTTACTGCAATTCTAGAGGGTTTTTGTTTTGTTTTTGTTTTCTGGGACAGAAAGGTTCTCTGTGTAACCTTGGCTGTCCTGGAACTCACTCCGTAGACCTGGCTGGCCTCAAACTCACAGAGCTCGGCCCACTTCTGCCTCTTCCTCCGCCTCTGCTGGCGTTAAAGGTGAGCACCACCACCGCCCAGCTAGTTTCATTCTAAAATCATTGCTCTTCTGGCTTTGGCTCTGCGCTTTTTTCTCCCACACCATCAGTGTACTTTACCAGGGTTAACCCTCCTTCTGCCCTTCCTCTGAACTGCTTCTTTGGAGGTCACTTAACTTCCAGGACTCCCCTATCTGCTGTTAGCGATCAGCCAGCCGCAGGTAGCAAGAAGAGTGGCAAGTGGTGCCCTCTAGTGTTACAAGTGACCGGCAAGTGGCGCCCTCTAGTGTTAGAGTTGGTGTGCAGGCCTGGGAACTTGGGGCTCAGTCCTGCCAGAGTTTCTTGGGCCTACAGCTTAGGGTTGCAGCTCTTAGTCACAGCTGGGGTTGCAGCTTCCCACTGGTCCTAGGTATTGGAATTTCTCAGGCTGTGGTGGCTGGCAGGCAGTATTACAGCTCTCAGCCAGGTGCCTGGCACCCTTGGCCCTGGAGACCTGACAGTTGTCTTTAAATTATTCTTGAGATCAGGGCCAGCAGGCTCTTTCCTCTGGCACGTGATTGCGTTTCACTCCTTGGCTCTCTGCTTCTCGCCGTTCCTCTATGCTTTCTTAACCTTACCCCAGCCTCTCTTGAACAGAAGCTCTTTCTCCTGTCTGCTCCTGCCTCTGTTTTGGCTCACACAACTGAAAGTGGGTGAGAAAAGAGCACTTGAGAGAAGCCCCTTGTTAAGCCTGCTGTTGTCACCCCAGCAGAAGCAGAGAGCCGGAGAGTGTCTCCTGAGGCCTGGGCGCTCTACTGATATAGCTCAAAATGCCATGTTTGGATTAATCACGGCTATTTGTTTGGGCCAAGCCCAGCCATATGTTGGGGCTAATCACAGCTTTGCCTTTTAGCACCAATTACAGCTGTCCCTCTGCTAGCCCACAAGGAGAAGTGCCTGCCCTCTGGCCTAGGGAAGAATTAATTGCAGGTTCCTTTGAAGCTCTTCAAGCCTTGGGATTGCACAATATCAGGTACCAAATATTGCAAACAGCCTTTGTTGGAGCCCAGCATTCAGGAGCTGGGCCGAGCAGCTGCAGTCTGTCTTTGCATAGCTGCAGTTTCAAGGTGTCCGTGGACTGCTCCAGACCGTCAGCGTGGCTGTAGGCTAGACGGCTGCTCCTTCCTTCACGGCATCCAGAGCAGCAAGAGCAAGTTCAATAACTGCTAATAGGTGTTCAAATCGTTCAGTGGCTAAGATCTCTTCTGCTTCGTAGGGAAAGGAGCATCAGAGGGGTGCTTACAAATACAGACTGAAGGAACGTGTCACTCGCTCTTGCAGTGATTTTAACAGATTTAAGAGTTCTTTAGGGCACTCGGCACTCGAGTAGAGCCCAGCAGGTCAATCTCTCACTTATGTCCTGTTATCATCGCTATGCTGTTAATGACAGACTCATTCGTTCTCTCTGTGTTCTCACCCAAAGCCTACTCCCAAATTCTAAGTAACATGCCCATTTTATTTTCTTCTAAGTTCAGCATTTTGTTTTTTCTTTGTTCTTTTCTTTTTCTTCTTTCTTTCTTTCTTTCTTTCTTTGTTGTTGTTTCTGTTTTTCGAGACAGGGTTTCTCTGTGTAGCCTTGGCTGTCCTGGAATCACTCTGTAGACCAGGCTGGCCTCGAACTCACAGCAATCGGCCTGCCTCTGCCTCCCGAGTGCTGGGATTAAAGGCGTGCGCCACCACCACCCTGCCTAAATGCAACATTTTCAATGCAAAGTCATCTTTACCATCTCCAGTTCAAATATATTTCCATTCTTTAATTCTCCCTGTTCCTGATCACAAAAAAAATGGAAGACTCCTTTTTCAAAAAAGTTTCCCTTCTCCCACATTCCTCAAGGCTCTGAATGTTTTTGGAGTTTGTTTTGTTTTTTATTTTGGCATTAGCTTTGTTTGGTCTCAGACTCCTGATCCTCCTGCCTCAGCCTCCCTGGTGCTGGGATTACAGGCATGCGTCAACTACGCCCAGCTCCTAAAGAACCAGTTTCCATTAGTCAGCTCTTGATGTGTAGTAAGTGACCACAGGTTTAGCAGTTTAGAACATACATGTTTTGTTTTGTTTTGTTTTGTTTCTCGCACTTCCCATCAATTAGCTGCGTGAGCACAGGCTTCTTGGGTCTTAAGCTCAGAGTCTCAGCAGGCTCCATTTTCTTTTTTCCCCAGCTATGGTCTAGAAGCCATGTTCTGGTCTTAGAACTGCCGGGCGGTGGTGGCACACGCCTTTAATCCCAGCACTCGGGAGGCAGAGGCAGGCGGATCACTGTGAGTTCAAGGCCAGCCTGGTCTACAAAGTGAGTCCAGGACAGCCAAGGCTACACAGGGAATCCCTGTCTTGAAAAACCAGAAGAAAAAGAAGAAGAAGAAGGAGAAGAAGGAGAAGAAGAAGGGGAAGAAGGAGAAGAAGAAGAAGGCCCACAGTTCTATGCTAAAAGCCTCACCAATAAGTCTGCTCTCTTAGCAAAGATAAAGGTGTGCCCCTCCCCCTCCCCCCAGGACACCTTGGTTCCTCTGTCAAGGACTTTCATCTCATTCAGTTGGGCTCATCTGGGGCCTGATCCCTAAGCCAAGTGAGTAAGGCTGTTTATGTCTCCGAAGTTCCTTGTCTTCATCATACCCATTAGTTAAAGCAATCCACAGTCACAGGGCGACCCGGGGACAGGCTGCCACAGGTCCCTTGGCCTGGGGCAAGTGTTTTGAATTCTTCTGGCATCTATACGGAAACTAATGCTTTGGCACACAGCTTCTACCATGATTATCAAGTTACATGTGTATTTGCCCTCCCTAGCAAAATGATAAACTGGGCACCGCAAGTCTTTCGTATTTCTATAGAAGTTCGTTCTAGATGGTAGGCACATAATAAACCGTTATCAAATACCTGTAAGTTAAAAGAAATCGAAGGCTTGGTTTATGAAAGCCTTTCTTCAGGGTAAATGCAGCAACCATGAGGCATGCATGGGAGACGGAGGAGCAGAGGAACCAAGAACAGGGACCCTGCAGCGACGATTGTCTGGGTGTGCGTGCAGCTCTGCCACTCGCTCTTTCTCGCTGAGACCTTAGGCAAGGAGCTTCTTTTTTGTGCCTCAGTTTCCTCATCTGTAGCACAGTTATGATGCTGTTCTCCCCTTCAAATAGTTCTTATGAGGCTGAGGTAAGTTAATATTTGCAAAGCATTTTGAGCTGCACCTGGCTCACAGCAGCGTTATGTTTGTTGATTAAAAATTAAATGCCTGCGCTGAGCCAGACACTGCTGTCGGAGCCAGAGGACACGGATGAGCAAGACCACGTCTCTGTGGGGAGCCCCACACAATTCAAAAGCCAGGTAAGGTTTGTTTGTTTCCTTTTCTTTTCTTTACCATTCCATAGGCAAGGACAGGACCACGCTTTTGTCATTATTGCGCCGTAAGCAGATTGACATTCGACAACTTAGTTACTATTGGAAAAAGCTTGTGTAAAAGGAGCCAAGAGCGTTTTCATTAAAAGGCATTCAGAGGCCTGGAGAGATGGCTCGGTCGGTGAAGTGTTTGCCATACACAAGGACCGGATTACCCACAGCTCAGCACCCATGCATGGCATGTTAATCCGTGCCTGTACTCCTAGGGGGCGGGGATGGGGTGGGGGTGGGGCAGTGGGCGCTGGAGTCAGGAGGATACATAAGGCTGGCTGGTCAGCTAGGCTAGGCAGATCAGCAAGCTCTAGGTGGAGTGAAGGCCCTGCCTCAGAAATAAGATGGAGAGCAACTGAAGAAGACAACAATAACACACACACACACACACGTTCAAAGCCAGGCACTGTGGAACATATCTGTACGCCCAACACTTGGCAAGCTGGGGCAGGAGCATCAGAAGTTTAAGACCAGCCTGGCTACATAGCAAGAGCCTTTCTTTTTCTTTTTCTTTTTCAAATTCATAACAAGGAATTTGTTTAAAGGTATTGAAGGCAGGGTTCTCTTTTAAGACAGCCAGCCCACCACTGTGGAAAAGCGAATCTCAGGCTATTTGAGAATTCGGACACATTCAGGTTTCAGCTGGGGAGGAGTCTGAGTCATAGGGAGAAGCACCCTCACTCAGCCAATGGCACATAGGGGTTGGAGCCTGTGGAGGGGGCGTCCCTGTGAGATACAGCGTCACAGTCCACATCCTTGAAGGGCTGGAAGTATTAGTCTTGCAAGAAGAATAAACTGGCCTGTGACAAGTGGCATATTTTTCTTCTAAGGGGATAGTCTGAGAGCCAGATCACAGTGAACTACAGTGCCAGCTAAGAGGGCTGTTGGCGCCCTTCCAAATAGAGGAGAGAACTGAAAAAGAACATTTGTCATGAAGTCGGCAGGGCCTGAGTGCCAACTCCGGCTCCACAGAGGCCTGAGTCCTCTAACAATGGTGCCCCCTGTGTCTCCAGCCTCCCCACAGGGCTGCATTTCAGTTGGATTTTATGCTATATGTGTGCGTGCGCGCACTTGTGCGCGCGCACACACCCACCCACCCACACACACATGCGCGCTCACCTGCACCCACGCTTTACCAGTCTGTGTGGAAGTGTGGAAGAAGGGAGTCATAGTGATGGTTTTCCCCAGCCTGAAAGGCTTTTCTTTTCTTTGAGTATTTTGTGACCTTGTATTTGTCTTTCCAGACTCAAACAGAGGATTCTCACAATGATTAACTAGGCATTTATCAATCCATTTGGGTTATATCCTTGTGTAAATTTCCTCACTGACCTAACGTCATTCCTCACCTATTGTTCACAGGATGAGCCCCTGGAAGGGCCGGGGCATGCATTTTATTCATCTTTCTGCACACCGCACCTGGCTTCTAACACACGTGGAGTGAATAGATGCTTTCTTCAGTACCCAACATCAAACGGCATGTCTGCCTTTGAATCAGAACTTCTTTTTCTTTTTTTTTTTTCTTGTTTGGTTTGGTTTTTGTTTTATAAGGGTTTCTCTGTGTAGCCTTAGCTGTCTTGGACTCACTTTGTAGACCAGGTGTGTGCCACCATGCTGGGTTGGATCAGAATTTCTAGATGCTGGAGCTTGGGGGGTAAAAGCACTTGCTTCCCATGATGCAAGTCTGGATACCCAAGTTCAATCTCTAGACCCTGAGTAAATATACATTGTTTAAAAAGCACCCCTAAGAGCTGGGCGGAAGTGGGGCATGCCTTGAATCTCAGCACTCAGGAGGCAGAGGCAGGTGGATCACTGTGAGTTCAAGGCTGGCCTGGTCTACAAAGTTAGTCCAGGATAGCCAAGGCTACACAGAGAAACCCTGTCTCGGGGAGGAAAAAAAAAAGCATCCCTAAGAACTGGGAATTACTATCCCATCAGCTGCTCTTGCTAGGAAGCTGACACCGTTGCTGCTGACATCATTTCCTCCAGGTCCAGGAGAACTAATCCTCAAAAATTCATCATTCCTGAGCTCTCAGAGATCGGGGACCTAGTGCATAGGTGAAGATTCCAGGAGCAAAGGCTATGTTACCTGTTGGGTCTCCTGGAGTTATGGTTACAGACAGTCGTGAGCCACCATGTGGGTGCTGGGAATCGAACCAGGGTCCTCTGCAAGAGCAACAAGTGCTCTTAAAAATCATGGCGCCATCTCTCCAGCCCTGACGTCTCACTTTGGTTGGTGCTAATCTTCACCCTCCCTCCCAGACAGCATTGCCTTTGTACGCAACCCCTTCTATCTGGATTCTTCTAGTGAGTGGTAATTTATAGCATATGAAGGACAGACACCAGAATACCAAACCAGATTAGCTGAACTCTGAAGAAAATACTGAGGATCTGGAGGGCTGCCCGTGGTGAAGAGCACACATCGCACCTGCAGAGGACCCCAGGTTGGGTTCCCAGCACCCATACTGGGCCTACAACTCCAGCGCTAGGGCATCAGTGTCTTCTTCCATCCTCCAAAGACAAATTGCACTCAAGTGTCCACACATGCCCACATGCAAACAAGCATATACATATGTATAAAAATAAAATATTGCCAGCCTGGTCTACAAAGTTAGTCCAGGACAGCCAAGGCTACACAGAGAAACCTTGCCTCAAAAAAAAAAAACCAAAAAACAAAAAACAAAAACAAACAAAAAAATTTTTTTGAAAAAAAAAACCTAGTTAGTCAGTGGATCACCCAAACCACAGTTTTCTTCCTGCTTGTCGTTTTGTCTTTCATCATTTTGTGTCAGAGATTGCTGTCTACCAGGTTTTTTTTTTTAAGATTTATTTTTAATTGTATGTATGTGGGAGGAGTGAGTATGTGCACCCAAGTGAGGGTACAGGCAGATGCTAGAGGTATTGGGTCCACTGTGGAGCTGAGGTTAAGGTGCTTGTGAGCCACCTAACATGGGAGCTAGGAACTGAACACAAGTCCTCTGAAAGAACAGTACTTTCCCTGCCCTGCTGAGACATTTCTCCAGCATTCTTTCTAAATTGTATGTATGTATGTATGTATGTATGTATGTATGTATGTATGTTCTGAGACAGGGTTTCTCTCTGTAGCCTTGGTTGTCGCGGAACTCACTCTGTAGACCAAGCTAACCTCAAGCTCAGAGATCCACGTGCCACTGCTGGGATTAAAGGCGTGGACCACTGCCACCCTGCATACTCTTTTTAGATTGTAGATGTATATTTTAATAGGAATTTATCTTCAATTGTAGAAATGTGTACCACTTTCTGGGTAACAAGATGCAGGCATGTGTGTATGTGTGCATAAAAGCCTGTATCTCTGTAAGGATATGTAAAAATCAAGTTACTACCTCCAGAAAAGCTGGGTGTCCAGCAGGCAGTGTGGGAAGACTTCCACTTAACAATCTTCCTGTGTATGTTGGGGTTAGATCGTAAACTTACCTCATGCCTAAGACTTTGTCCTCTTGCCTTGCCATGGGATGTTTCTGCCAAATTAAATGACTGAGGGAAAACAGAGTTTAATTAAAGTGCATGGTTGGTAAATGACATCTGTAGACTGGGAAGAAGTTCAGCTCGGTTGTCTAAAGCACCACTTGCGTTTTATGATCATCTTCTATTTTTAAAATTCTTTCATTTTCTTCCCGATTCAATTAACACGTTTTTATTTAGTGCCTACTGTCTGCCCAGTACTGCCCTCGGAATTCCAGGAGATATAAATGAAGCAAGGCTCCACGAAACAATTTCTAATATCCTTGCCAAGCGTGGCAGCCGCAAGGGGGGCTAGAACTTTGTCTTGGGAGTAGAGTCCTGGACTGAGTTGGGGAGATTTGGGGAGGAGGCTGACACAAATGGGAATGGGCCCTGGAGGCCCTGCCCAGATCATCTCCACGGGGGGGGGCGGAGGGCATGCTGGAGAGAAGAGGGCCGCCAGGGAGCTGGTCCAGATCACCCCTAGAGGTCTGGTTGCTGAACTTCAACTTGGTCAATGAGCTGATGGCAGCAAGAATACAGTATAATAACAAGCACTAGTAGCTGGGCCCTAGAACTGAGTGGAAACGTTCACATATGTTTTACTCAAGTTTACTGGCTAGTGACCCTCACTCCCAGCTTCCAGGAGAGGAAAGCAAGCACAGAGGCTGAGGGCTGGAGCTGGGATTTGAATCCAAACAATTTGACCCTGGAGCCTCCATCCTTAGTGGGTCCATTCTGCACTGAGTACGCATACATCTTTCACTATGGGACCTGGTTCCGAGGAGGTCTCAATTGTGTGGTGTGTGTGTGTGTATGTGTGTATGTGTGTGTGTGTGTGTGTGTCAGCGCCTCAGCGCTACCCCTTGGTTTGTCAGTCCTTCTCAGTGGTTCCCCAGGGTTAAGCTCAGCTATCAGACCTTTAGGGGTGATCTAGAATAGCTTCCCTGGTCACCCTTATTTCTAGAACTCTAGTCTCCAGCATGACCTCGGCTCCCTATCTAGTGCACTCTGGGAGCAGCACCTCCAGCCCGTTTCCCATTTGTGTCAGCCTTCCACTCCTTTCTCTCCAAGTCTCAGTTCAGGGTTCCTACAGAGGAGCGGGGTGTAGTTGACCAGAGGGGCAGGCACCAAGGGGGAGGGGTAGTGTAGAACGTCTTGCACGGCCCTGAGCATTGTACAAGAGTATACACCAGCAACCCCAGTTACTTTACAGACCAGCGCAACAATCCAACCGAACCCTTTCTACCTGGACTCAAAATAACGCCCCCCTCCCCCCCACTTTTCTCTTTATTTTTTTCAAAGCTCTGCTTTATTTGGAAACTTAAAATAACTGGTCACACGGTTAAAAACAGCAGCGGCGCGCCCCCTCCCCGGCGGCCGGGCGCAGCTGTCCGGCCTCCCCCGCGCCGCGCCGCCCGCATTCCAACTCTCTGAGGTCACGCGCCACCGCCTCCCCGGATCCGCGCGCCCGGCCCAGGGGGAGGGACGCGGGTCCCGCAGCTCCGGCCGCAGCCCCCGAGCTCCCCCAGCGAGTCCCGCCGCTGTCGAGCTGGTGCGGGGAAGGTGTGCGGTCGGCGCGCGGGCCCGGAGCGCGGACCGGCGAGCGGCTGCGGCAGCTGCGCGGAGCCCGGGGAGGCGGGACGCAGAGCGGGCGCGCGGCCCCGACCCCGGCGGGAGCGGGGAGCAGGTGAGGCGCGGGGGACTCGGGCAGGGGCGTTAACAAAGAGCCTGGTGTTCGCTTCCCCAGGCCAGCTCTGATCTCCTAGAGTCGTCTCTAAAAAGAGTCTGGAACTTCTTCTATTCCGGACTCCTCCGCGGATGGCTGCGGCTTAATTCCGGATCAGGGTTTCAAATCTTGAGCATATTCGTGCCTCTCGGAATATGAGTGTGAAAGTTGCCCGATAACTTTGGCGACAAGGGACATCAAGGAAGGAGTGTTTGGCAACTCCTTGTTTCGGTTTTGGAATGAAGCGTCTTTACTTTTGGAGGGAGTTTTGGGTCTGCAAATTCCGACTTTTGATTTCTGCAAACCCCGATTAGATTGGCGGCTCCCAGCATGCTTGTCTTATCCCCAGCCCCCCGCCGCCGAGTAAGCCTTATGATAATAGAGAATGCTAAAAAACACGTTCTGAATCTTTACGAGTTCCAGGTGACAACTGCAGTATGTCTAACAGTTACAGATTTGTTTCCTTTTTATATCTTTTTTAGTTTTGGACAAGACACCATTTTCACACTGAAAAATAGTTGTTTTATTTGTAGGCCATTTAATTATAGATTATCAGTACACAAATGTTCTGTGAGAGACGTAGGATTGATTTAAGGCACTAAGATAGAGACGTTCTAAAAATGCCAGATACTCCCATTTTAGTAATGATTTACTGTTAAAGAAATAGTGGCAAAGTTCCACATAGATGTGATGAGCGGCTTGGGGTGGGGTGTCCTGTAAGATTCAGATTTAAGGTGGAGCTGAGAAACCTTTGGAAGGGGATTTGGACAAGAAAAATGAAAACAAACTCACCAATAGTGTTTGTAAACGTGTGAAGCAGAATTTAATGTGCATCTTTACTTATTCCATAATGGAATGACTTTATAGAGAATTTATCCTTTTTTTTTTCTTTTAAAGGCTATTTATAGTCTATTTCATTTAGTAGTCGACATCTAAATCAGCCCTCAGAGTACCTTAAATTTCACTTCTTGGCTGTAATATTCAAGCATAACTTATGACATCATTAAGATATATTGATCAATCAATTTTTAAGTTATTAATCAGGACTTCTGCTATGGTGGCTTTTATATACATAATCAAGAAACCAGACAGTCTTAGGAGGAAATGCACAGAAATATAACAATCAAATTATAACAGCTGCCAAAAGAAAAAAGAAAACGTTGGTTTTTCCTCACTCTCGATGCTGCAAAACATCCCAAAATCTCAGGAACAACTGGACATTTGAGTTTGCCTAAGCAGAACCTAGTTAATAACTAAGTTAAATAGTGCAGTATACTGTGTTGAAGGCAGGTTTCCATCTTTGGTTGGTTTTGCTGTTGTTGCTGTTTTTTTGAGACAGGGTTTCTCTGTGCAGCCCTGGCTGTCCTGAACTTGATCTGTAGACGAGGCTGGCCTGATCTGTAGACGAGGCTGGCCTCTGCCTCCTGAGTGCTGGGATTAAAAGCATGTACCACCACATTTGACAGTGCCTAAGCCAGACGACTTCCCTTTGGCCGTCTGAAACGTGTCTTTTTTACACACATTCATGTTTCTGTTGCCACAATTTCCAAGACTGAAATCTACCACTTTGTCTCATGAGCCAATACTTTACATATTACACATTGTGTTGTTCTTGATATTTCACTTTACAGAAGCATTACTAGTGTGTATCTTCTGGTTAAAAGCTTGCTTACATTTTTAAAGTGTTCTCATTTTTGCTTCATCTGTTTATATTCTGGAAACAGCAACGGACATTGAAAAATAGTACTCCCCACTTCCTTCTATAGAGTAGTGCTTTTCCCCAAGGAAGGCATACAGCAAATATTAACATACTGCTGTTATGTTACACTTTTCTAAAAACTTGTTTTGTCTTTCTGGAAACGGGGTGGGGGGGGGAGATCACCTCACTGGAGAGCTCCACAGAGCAAAACATAAACACAGGTTTTAGAAACCTTGACCATGCCCCCCGTTAGTGATACAGTGATAATTATAAATGCCTGCAGTCTCCTTAAGGACAGAGACGGCTTAGGATTCGTCTTAGATTTCCTCAGGATGCTCATTACTCTGCCTTGTGCGCAGAGAGGCAGAATACATTTGTGGAATGCAATCCCAAGACGTTTTAAGTGTAGAGTCATAGCTAAACCTCATTTTCCAGCTCAGCCATTCCACAGGCCTGGGTGCACATGACCTCAGACTGGGTGAGCCGGACAGAAAAGGAATACTCGGGGTGATGGAGAAAGTCAGGGGACTACTCAGTTAGGTCCGTATTAGCGTGGAACAGAGAAAGGTGCTTCTGTTGAGCCCTGGGTTCTGGTTGCCTTTTGAGGGTTAGGGACAGATCGTCCCATCTCGCGGTCTCGGTCAGACCCAGCCTGACTAAAAGATTTATCCCGGGAAGAAAGGCGGGGAGGTGAGGAGTGACAGAGTGCGGGGGGTGGGGGGGGTGGGGGTGGGGATTGGAAATAGCTGAGATTGTTGTCAAATTGTTGAGGAGAAAATAACTCTAGTTGACATAAAAATCCCGAGTTGTCGCTCGCCCCCACTTTATGTCACCGCAGAAGTTACTATCAACAAGCATGGTTAAAAAAAGTAGCGTGTTTGGGGGTGCTGTAACGTGGTTACGGCCTCAAGCTACGCACCCAATCTCTTTCCGCCTGTGGGACTAACGTCAGCTCCTTTAAGTCCTCCCTCCTCCGATCGCTGGGGGCCGGTCCTTTCGGATCACGTCCGCCCGGAAACACGGCCGCAGGCGGAGGGTTCCGGGGCTTCGGACATTCCCGGTTGGCCAGGCAACGCCGCGTGCTTTTCTCCCTGGAGGGGACTCCGAGGATCCGGAGCTGCGGCCCCGGCTGTCCTTGGCTTCACGGGCTTGCCCAGCTTTGCCTGCCCTCTTTAACTAGGACGGTGTTTAAGGCCTCGCCCTTTTCTGTAGGTGAGAGCCCACAGTCCCCTTAGATGTCCCTACCCGGGAGAGGAGTCCAGAGCACGCTTTTCAGAACTGCTATGGTTCGAGAATGAGCATCAGTAGGGTGCTAATAACTCATTTATACACATATTTGTGGTGGTGTTAATAATGAACCAGAAGGGGTTTTAGACGTGCTTGTTAAGCACTTCATCTCCTTTGAGCCTCACAGTTGCCATATGTCAGGTAGAGATTAGTCTCCCCATTTGGAATTCAGGGTTAATTCGCCCGGAAGGACTGGTCCTCCTATGCACTTAACAAACACAGTAGGGAACTGAAGCCACCTCACTATTGGGAAACTCAAAAGAGTTACCTATGAGAAATAACTAACCCTTCCTCCAAACTAGCAAGATGACCAGTAATGCTTTGTAGTTATAGACGTGCTGGGCATTAATCTCATTTAATCCTGACAGTCAGGGCTGCTATCGCTAGTGGAAAACAGAATGAGGGGTTGGGTCTGACTCTGGGCCCCACCCTCAGCCCTCGAGATTAAACTTTACTGCCACCTCCCTGCTCGTGTTAGAGCCTTTTTTTAAACTCCAGCAGAGAGGCAAGACTTACTCTTTTTACTCAGTTCCATTTATTTTTATTTTAAAGGCAAAGTCCATCATAACAGCTTTCCTCTTTCCTCAGCGCTGGCGTGGTGGATGCTCCCATCTCTCGGTCTTTGGAGACTCGGTTGCTTTTTAATGGCGGCAGCGGCTGTTGGATGAGCCAGCTGGAGTCTAGAGTTTGTTTTTGACGGAAGGGTCGCTTTCGCTTGGCGCCATCACTGCGGGATTGGTCCTTCCTGGCCCCTCCACCGTTGAAGGGAGAAGATGCCATTGCCGTTTGGACTAAAATTGAAACGCACCCGGCGCTACACAGTGTCCAGCAAGAGCTGTCTGGTTGCTCGGATCCAGCTGCTGAATAATGAGTTCGTGGAGTTCACGCTGTCTGTGGAGAGCACTGGCCAGGAGAGCCTAGAAGCTGTGGCCCAGCGGCTGGAGCTGAGGGAGGTAAGCTGCAAATGAGGTTGCAGGTTTGTCTGGCCTGTCTTCACTCCTTAACCTCCTGGTAGCTGTGTAGCCTAGCCTAGCCTACCTGCCTGCCACTAGAAGAATGTCCTATCTCTGACTGCGGGATGGTGAGCTTGTAAGGCCTCCTTCCTCCCAATGAGTAGGTAAGGAATCTGAGCAAAAGTATTACACCATGGGGTTGCTCCGAAGAGAATTTACAGTGTCTTATCTTTTGAATGGGTTTGTATCCTATGACTCCCTCCCATCAAGGCTGTGGACAGTCAAATATGCATGTATTTTGGGTTATCCAAGTTCTCACTTATTATAAAAATCATGTCTTTATGTGTGCATGCATGTATTTGTTCATCTGTGCAACATACGTTTTGGTCTCACTGGTCTCAACAGTATTCTAGGCTACAGGCAGGTACCTCTGATATGGTAGGCACTTACAGGTTTTCAGAACTCAATGATCAACTGAGTTTTCCTACAGCAAAGTTTACCTATTCCTGGCTTTTTATGAGCTGCAATATTCAGGTGGGATTTCCACCTGGGAGTATGACATGACTCATTTAAGACCTAGTTTTTTTTTCTGACCCCTCGTCCAGGCAGCTAAACACAAGGAGGGTCCCAACATACTGGCCACTCAACAAACTATTTTCTATTTTCTGTAGGCCACATGGAGGTTCTACAGTCATACGGCCTGAAGTTTGAGTTTTGGTCTCCTCGCCGAGGTTAAGTTTAAGTTAAGCTAAGATTAAGTTCTATAATCTTAGGCAAGTTTTTTGGTATCTCTGAGCTCTAGTTTCTCCATCATAACCATGCCTTTGCGAGTGGCTGGTGCCTGTTCTCAGAGTGGTTGTGATTTTAATGTGCATGTCGGGTCGGACCTTAAGCACTAGTTCCTGCCCATTAGAGTAATCATGAGAAGGCTGGGTGTGGTGGCGCACGCCTTTAATCCCAGCACTTGGAAAGCAGAGGCAGGTGGATTGATGTGAAGCCAGCCTGGTCTACAAGGTGAGTCCAGGACAGCCAAGGCTGTACTGAGAAACCCTGTCTCAAACAAACAAACAAACAAACATGGTAATCATTAAGAACTGTGCTCTGGGAAACGCCTAATCTAGTGAGGAGAAAGTTGAGGACTCCTGACATATCCCCACGAGGTCCTAAATTTAAACTCTTTTGTAAGGCCTGGTGAGAGAAAGCAGGCTAAACTTGGGAGGGATGTCCTAATAGGGGTAGGGAGGGAGGGGCAGCAGAGGCAAAGCTCCTTAGAGAAAGTGATATCTGAGCTGTGACCTCAGTGCTAGGACAAGGGGGTCCTATCAGGCTGCAAAGCACTGTTCCCATAAAAGTAACAAAGGCATTTTGTTGTTGTTAAAAGATTTAGACTTACCTTGATAGTCTAAAGATAAGGTAGGCTTTTAAAACCAAGGTGTGTTTTTGCCTAAGAGAGCCCTCTTGAGAATGATTACAAGGTAGTTCAGGAGCAGATAGTGGCCACCTGTATTTGCTGATGGAGGAAAGCCAGTTGGAAGCTGGAGGCATAAATACAAAATACAAACTACTCTGGGGAATAGTGAGGCCAGAGTCTGGGGTGGTACTCAGGTTATCAGTAGATTGCAGGGACTGTAACTAAGAGAGGAAATAGAAAAGATCTGGGTTCCACTTGGGACATAAATACCAGGGTTAGAGCCCAGCGGTGGTGGCGCATGCCTTTAATCCCAGAACTCGGGAGGCAGAGGCAGGTGGATCGCTGTGAGTTCGAGGGCAGCCTGGTCTCCAAATCGAGTCCAGGATAGCCAAGGCTACACAGAGACACTCTGTCTCGAAAAACCAAAACCAAACCAAACCAAACCAAAACCCCTCAAAAACAAAACAAAACAAAAAAACAGGGTTGAGGTGCCGGTTGGTACCACTCCATATGAACTGGAGATTTTGAACAGAGAGGTGGACGTGCTTATTGGAGGGCCAGGCAGGAGATCCAGGGTGAAGGAAAGAGGCTTGGGAGCCTCAGTCCAGCCAGGTGGATGGAAGCTGGGAGAAAGGTAAGGCTGTTCAGGGAGAGTTGGAGGAGGTGGCGCACCCTCTGTGTTGAACTGAAGAGGAGAGAGCCTTGGAAGGGAACTAGTGGACTGCTTAAGGGGAGAAACAAAACCACAAACAACAGCAAAGCAAGCTGGGAGGGTGGGCCTCCATGATTGACCTCCTTATTTGCATTTATTTAGTCATCTTTATACTTTTTTTTCATTCATCTCTGTTCCGCTCTCCCCATTTTGCTTAAATTTTTTATTTTTCATAAATTTCATCCAAATACACCAGGTCTGCCCACATCGCCCCTTCCCTTTCCCCGCTCCCCGACTCAGCTCCTTAAGGACTGTGGTGTATTTATTTTTGTAACCAGAGCATGAAGTGTGCTCAACACATTTCATGAAGAATTGAGCTCGCCAGCCTTGCTTTCCTTCTGTTAGTCAGGAAGCCTGGGGCTGGAGACATCATGGCTCAGTGGTTCAGAGCACTGACTGCTCTGGCATAGGACATGGGTTTGATTCCTAGCCCTCACATGGTGGCTTACAACTGCCTGCATGGCCTCTGTGGGAACCAGGCATGGACATAGTGTATACAGGCGAAAGTCTTAACGCATATAAAATAGAAATATGTAAATATTTTAGAAAGCAGCAGCAGCCCAGGGAGATAGATCTTCATCTTTTGTTTGAAGCTCAGTCTGAAATAACTTCATTCAGCTTTGGTTGTGCCCTCCACCCAAGTGTTCTCCTCCTCCTCCTCCTCCTCCTCCCCCTCCCCTCCCCCTCCCCCTCCCCCTCCTCCATCTTTAGTTTTATTATTGCTTTTGAGAGAAGGCCTCATGTAGCTCAGCCTGGCCTGGAACTCACTGCGATTGCTTACCCTCCTGCTGGCATGTTGGGATTATAGCAAAGCACCACTGCGATTGGTCTCTGAGGCCAGTTTTTAAAGGAAGAGCTGAGTGCACGGAGAAAGCAGGCATAATTCTTAGGGGAATGTCTTGTACTTGGACAGACTGTCTACTGCTCTGGCATTTAACAACAGTCATGCTTAGACAATGTAGCAAACTTGAGCTCGGAAAGCTCCAGAAGGTCTGCTCTGTAATGTGTAAACTGATGGCTTGAGCACCAGGCCTAACCTTTCCAAATGACTGTTCAGAAATCATCTTGAGTGGGGTAACACCTGTTGCCAGGTTGTGTACATTCAGGGTGTGTGTGTGAGTGTGTGTGTGTGTGTGAGTGTGAGTGTGTATGAGTGTGTGTGTGTGAGTGTGAGTGTGAGTGTGTGTGAGAGTGTGTGAGTGTGTGTGTGAATGTGTGTGTGTGTGTGAGTGTGTGTGTATGTGTGTGAGTGTGTGTGTGTGTGAGTGTGAGTGAGTGTGTGTGTGTGTGTGTGTGTGTGTGTGTGTGTGATTAAAGGAAGAACTACAGAGTGTTGGTATCTTTCACTAGTCTCCCAGAAAGCATACCTCGAGTTATCACTGTAGATTTGGGTGAAGGGTTTTGCTGCTGTCAGATATAAGCTACAGGAAGAAATTACTCCTTTGTTTACTTAAATACTGTTTTGCTTCCATAATGCTCTGATAAGGACTTCACAGTAATGCCATATAATGCTAGAGTCAGGAGTGTTAGCATGTGTTTATATTTTATTCGGAAGGCTGGGGCAGAAAGATCTCAAACTTAAGTTTGAGGGCAGCCTGAGCTACCGCCCTGTTTCAAAAACTCCCAACAAACACACAGTAACGTCAGAAGCTCCAGCAGTCACTGCTGACAATAAGTAAATATTGCCCAGTTCACTGACAATGAGAGGTAAAGCATGGACAGTTCAGTCACCTGTAACGCGACCCAGAACTGCCCAAAGCCCCACGTTTTTGTGCCCTAAGAGCCAGGTTGTGGTCCACCCCCGGCCCAAAGGAGGCCACATGGGAACCAGAGCCTACTGGAAGAGGTATTGCCTTGAAAATCATACGTTTTCATAGGGGAATCCCACTGTCTCCCAGGCTGGTTCTTTTGAGTGGGGAAAGCCCCTTTCCAAGAACCAGAGTGTCAGTTTGCCTGTTGGAAGCAGTGAGGTTCCAGGGGTGCTTAGACAGGCAGTACCGTCTAATTGGATACCAGTTCTTGTCACTTGCTAAGTTCGAAATTACATACAACTCCCCAAATCTATCTGTTTTCCACATTAAGGAAGATAATGGTATTGGTGGTGGTTTGAGAATTTAATGTTAAATTTAATATTAAAGTGTGATATTGAGCAGAGCAGTTGGTGAGGAAAACTCTCAGTTAAACCTCATTAGACTTGTCATTATTATTTTGAGACAGGTCTCCCAGTACAACTTAGATTGGCTGGGAACCTGCAATCTCCTGCCCGGGCCTCCTTAGTGCTGGGATTCCAGGCGTGAGCCACCTCTCTCACCTTTTGTGTTTATTTGTGGTGCCCATGCTGTGCCACTGTGGCCCATGTTGTGGTGACTGGCTGAATTCTTTTGGAGGAGGTTTTTTCATTTGTTAATTAACTGGGAGAGTGCACGTGTATAGAATATTCTCACAGCAGGCGCTGGCACTCATACTGCTGGCACATTTCTAAAATACTGAGATGGTAGCCCGCCTTCACAATTGAACCACTGTTTCCATCCAAGCTGATAAAGTCCTTAGTGCAGTGTCTTGCCCGTTTCTGACGACAGGGCTTTTGAACACTGGAGTCACTCTTTTCTTCCCTTAGGCTCAGCCCAAATCCTGGACTATGAAATTTTGGATCTTTAGGGTACGCCTTTTAGAAAGATCGTGTTTAGCACTATTAGCTCGTCCTTTTAATGCTGCCATGGATTTTAACTAGGTTTATCACAAACTTTTTTTCTTGTATGTCCTGTCTTGATTTTGGGGTCCTTTTGTGACTTAAATTTACATTTGTTTAGCATTTTTCTAAGTTCTTACATCCCCAATTAGGATACAGAGAGGTTGTAAAAAGGAGCCTGTGTGTGTGTGTGTGTGTGTGTGTGTGTGTGTGTGTGTGTGTGTGTGTCTGCGTGTGCACATGCACATGGGTGAGCTTACTCTTAGGCACGTGCATGATCCCGTGTGTAGGGTCTTTCTGGAGAACATCTTTTGGTTATCCCATGTGTGCATACCGCTGTGGATAACTACACTTCTGAAGTTGAGTTACAGCCTCAGCAGCCTCTAGAACCATCTTCAAAGCATATTTTTGAAAGTGGATACTGCAAACCAAGTCTTACCTCTCTTGTTTTACTTCCTGGCTTTGGGCACTTGTTTACATGCTTGTGGTTAGTTCTAGATCTTTATGAAGTGAGTTTTAAATAGCACTTAGTCCATCACAGACTTCAACATTCTGCATTTTTAGCATGTAAACTCCATTGGAGCAGGATTGCTGTTCCCTGATGAATATCTGGTGAGTAGAATAGCGCCTGCCACCTTAGGGCACATAGTTCCTGAATAAACGTCCACTTCAAACCTCAAGACTGCAAGACTGTGCCTTCCTTCCTCCCTCTTTCCCTCCCTCCCTCCCTCCCTCCTTCCTCCCTTTCCTTTCTTTTCTTTTTCTTTGCCTCTTCTTTTTCCTTTTCTCTATCCCTTTTCCTCCTCTACCCCCTTTCTTTTTTGCACATATTCATTCTCTACCCGCCCCACCCCACCCCCCTCTCTGTAAGATCTTGCTATGCAGCTCAGCCTTGTCTCAAACTTGCCATCTTCCTGCCTCATCCTATGAAGTAGCTGGGAGGCCATGGATAGACCACTGTTCTCAGCTTACCATTTATTTACTTACTTAAAAAGGCTTTTTTGTTTGTTTGTTTTTTGTTTTTTATTTTTTTTTGTTTTTTTTGTTTTTTTGTTTTTTTAGGCCAGGCGTGGTGGCACACGCCTTTAATCCCAGCACTTGGGAGACAGAGGCAGGCAGATCTCTATGAATTCCAGGCCAGCCTGTTCTACAGAGTGAGTTCCAGGCCAGCCAGTGTTACACAGAGAAACCCTGTTTCGAAAAACCAAAAAAAAAAATCTAGATTAAATTTATTTTCTGTGTATGTGTGTTTTGGTGACATGTATGTGTGTGTACCACATGTGTGTCTGGTGCCCACAGAAGTCAGAAGAGGATGTTGGATCTCCTGGCACTGGAGTTAATGATGGTTGTGAGCCACCGCATGGGGGCTGGGAATTCAACTCAGCCCTCTGCAAGAGGCACAGTTACTCTAAAACCACCGAACCATCTCTCTAGCGCCTAGTATTTATTTATTGGTGATACCGGTGAATTTATTGGACTTGCTAATAAAGTGCAGGTGAAAAGTTAGAACATGCGTGAACCCCAAAAGAGCTGCATGACACAGGTAGTTTATTTCAGTTTCACTTTGGGGGTTCTGGAAAACTTAGGAGTACTCTAGCTCTACCAGCTCTGAGGGAGATTGCTGTGTCAGGCAGGGTGAGCTGCCCCCCCCCCCTTCAATCAGCCCGGCACGGCAGGTAGTCCAGATATCCACTGATCCACTGACCTTATCTCTGCTGGAATCTAAGAAGCCCTGGAAATTTCACGTGTGCTTCTCTCTCCTGCCTGCTTCCATCTGGACTCTAGAAATAACCAAAACCTTGTAAAGAAAGAGTACATCACATGCAGATGTTTTGGGCCGAATAGCCACAAGCTGAATTCAGGTTCCTGTGTGTGTAATAGATAAGACTGTGGTATAAAAAGAGACGAGTATTTCACTGATCTTTGGAAGGGTCTGAAAGGTTCCCTGAGCTAAGAAGGGACCTTCTGGAGGCTCTGGGATTTTAGATCACCCTCTTCATTTGAGCCACATTCCAGACTCCAAAGCTCAATCGTAAATGACCTCTGTTTCCTGTTACTGTAAACACTTTTCAAATTATGTTTTGATTTAGTATGTGTGGGTATGAATGTGTCCCGGTGCGTGTGTGGGGGTCAGGGGACAACTTACAGGAGTTGCTTCTCTCCACCACTCTGATTTTGGGGATCAAATTCAGGCCATCAGTGTTGGTTAGCAAACTTCTTTTTGTTTTTGTTTTTGTTTTCAAGACAGGGTTTCTCTGTGTAGCCTTGGCTGTCCTGGACTCACTTTGTAGACCAGGCTGGCCTCGAACTCACGGTGATCCACCTGCCTCTGCCTCCCGAGTGCTGGGATTAAAGGCATGCGCCCCCCTTGTCAGCCCATTCTGATATGTTTCTCTTAGTCTTGATAAATGAAGATTTAGGCAAGTAAATAAAAGAGTCATATGTATAAGCATTGGATATGCATTCTGAAATGCATAATATAAAGTTATATAAGTTATTACATATTAGGAGACCTATTTACTTAAATGATAGAGATTACATAACTTTAGTTTAATGTTTAATAAATTGAAGGGCTGATAAGTGTAGCTCAAGTGATAGTGTTCATCTGACATACACAGGACTCCAAGATCAGTCCCTAGCAAGGCAAAAAACTGACTCTGGTGGCTCGTACCTGTAACCCTAGCTCTTGAGAGGTGGAGGTAAGATCAGAAGTTCAAATGCATCATGGACTATTTAGCAAACTTAAGGCCAGCCTAGGAGACTTGAGACCCTGTCTCAAAAGACCAAAACCACAGGGCTAATCATACAAAATACGTGTGCTCCAGTATTGGGGTTTTCATATGAGAGACAACAAAAATGACTTTGCCTGCTGCCATCAGTGTGTCCCAGTTGTATGTCTCTGCACTGGGTGGGATTGAGCATGAGTTTGCTTACCAGGGAGATCTGTGAGTTGAATCTGGAGGGTTTGGGTGGTGCATGGGGGGATGGGAGGGACCGAGGGAGGGTAGCACTCACTCAGTTCTTTCATTGCTCCTGCCGTGGATCCAACTCTGTATTCCAGACCGACTTCCACCCCTCAAGCCGCCTACCTAAGGCTCCTGACCTTCAGTTTTAAAAACTGACTCGAAGTTCTAGAGTACAGTGTTTCCACGCATGTACATAACGTGTGAAGATCAAGTCAAGACGTTTAGCGTTTCCATCTCCTCGCACATTTGAGATTTCTGTTTGTTGTGAACCTTTCGAGTCTCTTGGTTAGTTTGAGGCAGGTTGTAGATGGCTGTAGACTGTACCTACTGTCATAGTCTGTAGCCAGCGGAACTCATTTCTCCTACTGTGCCTTTAGAATCCTAGTTTCTCCTCATCTGTCCCCAATACACTATTCCAACACTAATTGCCTCTCAGTATAGTGTCCGTGTCCCCCCTTCCCCCCGCCACTTCCTGGGAGTGCTGTTTCATCTGTGGTTTTCCTCCACAGGGCTCAGGAAGGCCATTGACTATTAATTGTTCTCTCCCTCCCCCCTCTGGCTACCACTTATTTACTTATTTGTTTATTTTTTGTTTGTTTTTTTAGAGATTTATTTTGTGTCTGGATGTTTTGCCAATATGCATGTCTGTGTGACATTCTCTGTGTGCAGCTCTCGGGGCCAGAAGAAGGCATTGGATCCTTTGGAGCAGGAGTGACAGATAGTTGTGAGCCACCATGTGGGTACTGGGAGTGGAACCCAGGTCTTCCGGAAGAGCAGCCAGTACTCTTAACCACTGAGCCATCTCTCCAGACCACTATTAATTAGAGTTTTGAGACAAGCTCTCAAAATGCATCCAGGCTAGCTTCCAACTCAAGGTAGTTTGCCAGCTTCACTTTTTGATGGGGCAACTTACTGTTAAGGTAGAAGCTTCCAGAGGACAGAGAGGGATATTATGAGTGAGAATTCTTTCATTGTATTATGGAGTGTAGATGATTGTTTGCCTTCCCTACTAGGCATCACCTTTGTGCCCATCTGGACAGTAAGCATGTGACAAATATTCAGTGTCTGAACTGGTGACTCACACTTCCTTTAAAGATTAATTGAATTCCTGTGCCATTTATTGAGCCTTCTATTTTATTCTTTTTTTATTTTTATTTTTATTTTTTTTTTGATACAGGGTTTCTCTGTGTACCTTTGCTGCCCTGGAACTCTGTAGACCAGGCTGACCTCTAAGTCACAGTGATCTGCCTGCCTCTGCCCCCGAGTGCTGGGATTAAAGGCGTGCACCACCACCGCCCAGCTTCTGTTTCATTCTTGTCAGATGTGCATCCTACCTCAACATGACATTCACTTCTCTAGTAGCAAGGACTCATTATCTTCTTATAATGTGATGAGTTTGTAGATATTTTCCTATTCTGTCCTTCAAGCGGCGTGTGCACTCACTGTTGCTAATTCAACTGCCTTTAACTTTACTCATTTCAGTTGTTGCTTTGGTGATGGGGATTAGACACGTGTCTTTGGGTATGCTAGTCCAGAACTGTACCTCTGAGCTTCTTCCTAGCTTATTTATTATTTAATTCTTTGGAATTTTCAAGTAGGATCTTACTCTGTAGTCTAGGCTGGCCTAGAGCTCACCCCAGGCTAACCTCCAATTTAGGGCACTTTGCCTGCTGATGGCTGCAATTATAGACTCTGAGCTGTTTTTGCTAGTTTCACTTTTTTTTTTTCTTTTTAAACATCCATTTATTTGTCTGCATGGGTGCACGTGTGTGTGTGTGTGTGTGTGTGTGTGTGTGTGTGTGTGTGTGTGAATGTATGCCTTCATCCGCCATGTGATTCCTTGGCATTGAACTTGGGAGTCCATCAGACTTGGCATCCAGTGTCTTTATCTGCTGAGCCATCTCCAAGGCCCAGTGTTTGTTTTCAGATAGGAATTCACTGTGTAGGCGCAGGCCAGCCTAGAACTCCAGATCCCCTGCCTCAGGCTCAGGGATGCCAGAGTACAGGTGTGTGCCGTACCTAACCCTCACTTATCTTTTAGTGACCTAGTAAAATAACCCAGAGGCTACTGAAATTTATGCTGAAAATGCTAATCTCACTGGAAGAAACCGTATCACATGTCCTAAGGAACAATTAGAATGTAAGTGATGAATCATTTATCAAGATTTGCGCCACTTTCTATGCATTACTCAAATGAGACACCCTAGCAGGTGTGTGTTGTATCGTTTATGTTTATGGGTAGAAATAATAAGCAAGTTAAGAAAATACACAAGTAATACTGGCTCGCAGAGTCTTTTTCATTTTCTTTTCTCTTTGGTTTTACTCTTTTCTGTTTCTCCCTGCTTTCTGAGCCAGGGTCTTTCTATGCAGCCCAGGTTGGTCTTGAACTTGCCACCTCCTGCCTCAGCCTTCTCAGGGCTGGTATTATAGACATGCATCACAGTGTCTGGCTCATTTTCTTTATGAGTCTAAAAGCAGCTTGTCTTGGCTCATTTACATACTATTTAGATTGCTCGGCTCTGACTTTACTTTTTTGTTTTTTATTTTTTGCTTTTTTGAGACAGGATTTCTCTGTGTAGCCTTGGCTGTCCTGGACTCTCTTTGTAGACCAGGCTAACCTCGAACTCACATCAATCCACCTGTCTCTGCCTCCCAAGTGCTGGGATTAAAGGTGTGCGCCACCATGCCCGGCCCGGCTCTGACTTTACTAACTGATCTCAATATTAAGTTCATTTTCAACAACTTGAGCTTTGTACCACTAAATGTAGCTGTAGTTGGAGGCAACAAAATGGAGTTTGGGTTGTAGGTGGATTTGGGGTTGCACCCCTGGGAGGTAGCTTTTTAGGGGGCACTGACTGTGTCCCAAGCTGTGTTTGGTGCTTTACATATGGTGACTGGAACCCAGAGTGAGTAATTGTCTTCTTGCTTTTTCTGGTGTCTAGCTGTTGAGGAACCAAAGACAAGCAGGACCCAAAGTTGAGACACCTGCTGCCTAACAACTGCTTTGGATTAGTGTTGAGTTAGTTTTCTTTAGTCCTTTCCACTTTCTCTTTCATCTTGTAAGTGTATTGATTGTCATAATATACAGAGGAGAAGCAGTTTGGAAAAAGTGAACGGAGTGTTGCTGTCATTATGACAGTTTGGAGCTACACTGCTTTAAAATATCCCCCAAACAGCTCTTTTCTTGCCAAGTTTGATGTATATTATCTAGAAAATAACTTTAATTCTTCTTTTCTCTCTCTCTTTAAAAAAAAAATATGTACACAGTGCTCTGTCTGCATGTACACCTGCAGGCCAGAAGAGGGCGTCAGATCACATTATAGATGGTTGTGAGCCACCATGTGGTTGCTGGGAAATGAACTCAGGACCTCTGGAAGAGCAGTCAGTGCTCTTAACCTCAGAGCCATCTCTCCAGCCCCTAACTTTAATTCTTCTTACCACATACTTTCTATCCACAGATATTATTTGAACAGTTACACACTTGACTTGTCTGTTATGGCTGGCACACCGTTTGAAGTGAATTTATGTTTGGATGGTATAACAGAAAAAAAAAAGGGCCACTTTTGTATGCTTATGTATTTGTGGGTATGTGCTTGCCATAGCTTCCATGTTTGTGTGCATCTGTGGGTATGTGCGTGTCATGGCTTCCATGTTTGTGTGCATTTGTGGGTATGTGTATGCCTTGGCTTGCATGTAGAGGCCAAGCTTGTGGGAACTGGTTCTCCTCCTCCACTCTGTGGACGTCAGCCATTGAACTTTATTTGGCTTCTCAGCAAGTGCCTTTACCCACTGAGCCATCCTGCCAGCCCTGTTTGTTTGCTCTTCGAGGCAAGGTCTCATATAGCCCAGGCTGGCTTTGAACTCATTGTGTAGCAGAAAGTGGCCTTGATTTCCTGATCTTTCTGCCTATACCTTCCAAATACTGGTATTCCAGATGTGGGCCGTCGTGCCCAGCACGAAGCATGTATGTTATTAAGGAATGTCTACTGTGGGCGTCAGGGATGGCTCTGTGGTCAAGAATGGTTGCTATACTTCAGGAGACTAGAATTTGGCTCTTAGCACCCAGCGGCAGCTCACAACCACTGTAACTATAATCCCACAGGAGCCTTCTAGGATGTCTAGCGCCCTCTCCTGGCCTCCTTGGCATCAGGCACACACACGATACACATACGTACTCACAGGCAAACGCTCATGCACATAAAATAGAATACAAAAATGAATCTCAAAGAACACATAAATATTTGAGTTAAGCTGATACACAGTCCCAAAGGGTCCCAAATTTATAAGATTTAGATAAAGAAAAAAATCTGTAGCTCATTGATTGGGATGATAAGATACAAGAGTAGTCCTAGAATAGAGCAAAATGGCTCGTGGCCAATGAACGAGCCGCTCCAGCTTGTCCTTGGTTGTGTGAGCCCTAAGCACAATGACTTTCAGTACAGCAGCACAAAGAACTAATTTGCCTTTGTGGTGAAACTTTGTGTGCTTCTCTTAGTTGTTTCTATCATCTTTGGGGAATAAAATGTTTATATATGTTAAATTTTTCTGTTTATTCCTAGTTTCCTCTTTAGAAACATGTTAATATTTTAGTCTTAAAATCGGATGTTCCTCTAGAGTGCATCTCAGGCACTGCACCATCTATGTGGTTTATTAGTCTTCACTCCCAGGACACAGCCTGGAGAACAGGAACTGTGTTCTGGTTCAATGCTGTGTGCTAGCCCAGGATGGCATTGGATGTGTGATCAATGTGATCTGAAGGACGACATGACTCGAGGACATCTAAGAAATATAGACTTGTTTTATTTTTATGATTAATTGGGTGGCGACTGGAATCAAACCCATCATAGCCTGCGACATGCTAGGGCAGTGTTTTTACCACTTTGCTACATCGCCAGCCCAAGAAGATGGTTCTTTTTCCTTTCTTAGGGCTGGGGATAGAACTTGCTAGGCAAGTCTTTACCTCAGAGTTGCATCCTCAGTCCCCAGTATGTAGTTTTGAAATTGTCTTGTTTATAGTAATCAAGTGCTTCTGATTGGGACTGTAAATGGGAAAAATGAGAGCGGTTTATCCAAGTAGACATTAATCTTGTTCACTCCCTGATTTCCTTTTAATACGTCTCCAAATTTAGCTTATCACTTCACACTATGCTTAAGTGGCGAAGCCACAGTGGAAGGAACTTGGACACTCTAAAGAATTCAATTCCTCGGACTTCAATTTGATAAAATTTAGTATAATTAGATCTGCTACTTTCCCGAGTTCTCATTTATATGTGATAGTGTTCTGATATCATGTGTTGTCATGTTGCCTATAAAATAAAGCATATGTAATTTGATGGAAGTGGGGGAAAATGGAGAAAAACAAGCAGAAAGAAAGGGAAGGGCCTGGCAATGTGACCACTGCCATCTGCTAGGAGGAAAAGGTTCCCCACTTTATTATTCATGGCCGACTCGGTGTGGAGGTCAGCTCAGGGCTTGCGTTAGCTTAGAGCCTTAGCCACTTTTGTTAGATGATCTCTCCTCAGGGTAGACTTTATCTTGGGCTGTCTCCTCTCCTCTCTGTCCTGATGAAAGCCTTCTAACTCCAGCCGGTCGAAAAAAGGCACCAGGATAAAATTATATTTTCAATTTTACATGGGATTAACTTTCATTAAACATAATGCATTAGTGGCTTTAAAAATACTCCAGCTAATTTGTGTATCTCTCTGGTCTGTTTTAAAAATAGTAGAATCAAAAAGAGTCTTAAAATAATTAGACAAGACATGATCTGGGAATTAGGAAGAGGTTTGCATTCTGTTAGGATTTGGACCTGCCGCGAGCAGCTGCTGTCTGTTCACTTAGAGTGAAGCAACCATATTGTGTGAAAAGCAGCCAAACTCTATTTAAGTTTGTTTCTACTCTAGTTACACACCAGGCAGCTAGCTACAAATTTAGGAGAGTAGCAGTGATCATTTTTAAACAGCTATGAAAGAAGTCATCAAATATTTTTGAAGATTATTGTGAATTTTTTTGACAGGGGGGATAAACTAGAAAAGGAAAAAATAATGTAAATAAAATATCTGACCCTCAAAAAGCTTTATAGGAATCTGGTCAAAGATCACTGTTGGTTTACGTAAGGATTCTAGGAAATTCAGTGTTTAAGGCTCCAGCTAGGATGAGTTTTCTAACAGGTGAGCACAGACCAAGAGTAGTCACCTGACTTTCTTAAAAAGGAAAGTTCTTTTTTTTTCTTTTTTAAAGATTTATTTATTTATCATATATACACAGTGTTTTGCCTGCATGTACACCAGAAGAGGGTACCAGATCTCATTATAAATGGTTGTGAGCCACCATGTGGTTGCTGGAAATTGAACTCAGGACCTTGGGAAGAGAGCAGCCAGTGCTCTTAACCTCTGAGCCATCCCTCCAGCCCCAGGAAAGTTCTTTTCAAGAAAGTTCTCAAAGGAGGGTACCAGGAATTCAGGAGACGTGAACAGAAAGCCAGTACTGAGGACAGTTGGCAAGTCCTGTAGGTCCTGTAGTTCTCACGCCCTTTTGAGGGAGGCAGAGCCCTCCTGGTGTGTTTTATTCTCCCCGTCAAGAAACTGAGGCCTGGTGAGGGAGTCTGGTGGTCCAGCGCTGTTGGCCTTGGTCCTGGAATGTGAACTCAGAGTTGCAGCTGCTCCTTAGCTGCCCTGAGGCAGAGCTCCGCAGACAGACAAAGCTTTCTAAAAACCTGTAAATCGGGTAGGTATCAAAAGACCAAAAGAGAGCGGAAACATCTTTCTACAAGTGAAGAAACTGCAGTTAATTTGAGTACTGTAAAGCTTGATTTTTAAAAAGTCATTCTATTTTTGGAAAATGAAGCACTCTGGATAATTTTGTTGAATAAATGTGGCTTACCGCTTTTCTAAATATCATTGCTAATCTCTGCAAGTATTTATAAATCTCTCTGTCCCTCCTTTTGCTGCTGTTTTTTCTTACTTTGAGACAAGTTCTGACTGTTCCCAAGTTAACCTGAAGCTCACCATGTAGTTCAAGCTGGTCTTGAACCTATGTCCTGTTGCTTTCTGAGTGCTGGAGTTGTAGTGTTTGGCCTCCAAATCTGGCTACTTAAATTTTTGTGTTTGAAGTAGCCAAGTCCAGCTGTATTTAAAGGGAAAAGAAATATACACAGAATAAATATAGTATCCTCTAATTTTAATTATAAGAAATGATATGCTTTCTTGGGTGGGGGGAGGGGTTGGTCTTTTGAGCTATGGTCTCATTTTATAACCCTCATTGGGAATTTACTACGTTGAACAGGCTTGCTTTGAGCTCAAGAGATCAGCCCACCTTTGCCTCCCATGTGTGCCACCATGCCTGACTAAGAGATGATATACTTAATTTTAAAAACTAAATTACTGGTAATTTGGTTATTTTATGTATATGGGTGTTTTGTCATCATTTGTCTATATACCATGTGCATGCAGTGCCTGCGGAGGCCAGAAGAGGGCATCAGATCCCCTAAGGAACTGGAGTTACAGATGGCTCTAAGCCCCCATGCAGGTGCTGGGAATTACACCTGGGTCATCTGTAAGAGCAATCGGTGCTCTTAACCAGTGATCATTTCTCTAGCCCAAAGGGATGATATCCTTTCATGACCCAAATAGTTTTCAGTTCTAGAGCATGTCTTAATATTGTGATAGAAAAAGAAAAGTTTGCCTTATCGATTAGAGGTGCGGGGATTGTCAGTTTGAGGCCAACCTTGTTGGCATACTTTTAAAAACTATTTTTATTTTGGGTTCCTTCCATCTCTTTCTCCCTTCTCTACCTCAGTCCCTCCCAACACCCCAACACCAGAGAGGAGAGAAAGAAGGTTAGTGGGGAGAGGGGTGTAGTTTTCCTTAGCTACTTCCTGCTGTTGAAGGTTCCTTGGGGCAAGTCCAATCCTCGGTTCAGGACATCTCTGGCTTCTTGTCACACTGCATCAACAGCAACCAGGAGCAGCAGGGGGAAGCACCAGCAGCCTTCTTCTTTCTCTGAGCCCCCACTCTCTCTCTCTGGGTCTGGCTGTTATTCTCACTGGCAAAGACCACACCCACACACAAAGGACGTCACAGCTGACAAACATCATGTGCCCTCACATGAGGCAGTTATCAGCTGTGGACAAACTGGAGCCTCCCACATATCCCACACCTAGGATTAAAACAAAAGCATATTTACATATAAACCAGAACGTCCACAACACAACCTGGGCTGTAGAGTAAATGTGACGTCATCTCTAGTTGCATACTGAGACCCTTTTCAAACACAACTAAATGTAAACATGGAATAGGTGACTAAAAGTAGTGGGTATAATAGACCAAGCATGGTATATGTTCCCGTCAAAAATGTGGGTCCTAGGATGGAAGACAGAATCATCATATATATTTTAAAAAGTATTGTACCCGTCTTTTACCCAAATTCTTGAAATTATACATAGAAAAGACTTTTGGATGAAGGAACCAATAATTGACTTTTGTTGGCATTTGGCAGAGTGGGCAAAACTAAATGATCCTTCAAAAATAGGGAGGAGTATGACCAAAATACATTATATGAAAAAATTTAAAAAATGAGTTTAATTAAAATAAAAAATTAAAGACAAGTCTAAGGTTTTTCTCATAGCCTTGTGCATTTGTGTAGTTTCCCATTCCCTTCCCTGTGCTGGAGTTCTGACTTATTTTATGCTCAAGCAACCAGGCCAGACTGTTTGCTGGGGTTCACAGCTAGCAGCTGCCTGCTGGAAACCAAACCCAGAACTTTGGGCTAGAAGCACCAACCAAACCCTGTGTATTAAGCCAGGTTCTTCTGGTCTGTAAATTCTGAAGGTAGGAGCAGTAGTTGCTTTCACATCAAAATGTGCAACATGGCTGACAGAAAACAGCAATGGGTCTGGACTTTTGGCTTCGTAAAGTTCACGGATAAAAAAAAGTTGATGTCCATGCAGTTTTTCAAGCATAGGTATGTGTTAGGGGTCGGGGTGGTGGCGGCAGTGGGAGGTAAGGGGCGAACTCTCCCTATGTAGCTCAGGCTGGCCCGGAACTCACTTTTATTAAAAAAATAATTTATTTTTAATTTAATGTGCACTGGTGTTTTGCCTGCATATATGTCTGTATGAGGGTGTTGGGACTGGAACACTCTGCAGCTGGAGTATAAACCGTTGTGAACTGCCATGTGGGTGCTGGGAGTTGAACCCAGCTCTTAACCACTGAGCCATCTCTCCAGTCCCCCGGAACTCACTGTGTAGCTCAGACTTGCCTCAAATTTGTGATTTCTACCTTAGCTTCAGCTGTGCTGGGCTTACAGGGGTCACCTGGGTAGCTAATTATAGACTGTGTGTACAGATGCCTATGTGACGATGGCGGGACAGCGTGGTATGCTGTAACGCTTTTAAGACTGACGAGGAAAGTCTACCTAGGAACTTAATAGTTTTTTTTTTAGGGACCCCTAAATTCCAATAGGGGTGGCCTGTGGACTGTGCTTGGAGAGACACTGGCTTTGGAGTTTACACACTATCTCTATGGTTCTTGACTACAACTGCATATGTGATGGTCAAACTGTTCTATTCGTATGCAGTGCCAGGGTGACAGGGATAAGGGACTATTCCTTCTTTTCATGCAACCAAACTTAGTGAATTCCTACCGTATTCTAGTCTGTAGAAATAAATGAACAGGAGGAACGTTCTGCTTGTAGAAAGTAACAATATTTAGTTAGTTAGGTTTGTTGTTGTTTGTTTGTTGGTTTTTTTTTTTGAGACAGGGTTTCTCTGTGTAGCCTTGGCTGTCCTGGAACTCACTTTGTAGACCAGGCTGGCCTTGAACTCACAGCGATCCGCCTGCCTCTGCCTCCCGAGTGCTGGGATTAAAGGCATGCGCCACCACGCCCGGCTGAAAGTGATAATATTAAGGAGATTTTTTTTTTCTGTGTAAAGTAGTGATATAAATGTTGTGAATGTACATGGAAATTAAACATTCTCTTGCTTGATTGCTTTTTGTTTTTTTTTTTGAGACAAGGTTTCTATGTGTAGCCTTGGCTGTCCTGGAACTCTCTTTGTAGACCAGGCTGGCCTCAAACTCACAGCAATCCATCTGCCTCTGCCTCCCAAGTGCTGGGATTAAAGGTGTGCGCCACTACTGCCTGGCACAATTAAACATTCTTTTTTTTTTTTTTTAAAGATTTATTTATTTTTTATTTATTGCATCTGAGTGCTTTATCTGCAGAAGAGAGTATCACATTACATTATAGATGGTTGTGAGCCACCATGTGGTTGCTGGGAATTGAACTCAGGACCTCTGGAAGAGCAGGTGGCGCTCTTAACCACTGAGCCATCTCTCCAGCCCCAAATTAAACATTCTTAAATGATGTATTTTCTTATATGTATGAGTATTTTGCCTGCGTGTATGTAGGTGTACCGTGTACGTGCCTGGTGCCCTCAGAGGTCAGACGAGGACATGCGATCCCTTGGCACTGGAATTTAGATGCGTTGTGAGCTACCATCATGTAGGCACTAGGAATGGAACCTGGTCCTCTGCAAGAACAGCAAGTATTCTTAAATGCTGAGCCATCTTTCCAGCCTATTAAAACTTCTTTTTGGGACTGGGTCGTGCTTTCTATCCCAGGCACAATCTTCCTGTCTACCCCTTCCGAATGCTGGGATTACAGGCCTGAGCTCCTATGCCCAGATTCGACTAATTAATGAGCTTATTTATCTATCTGTAAAAATTTTGAGGCAAGTTTCACTGACCAGCTCTCCAGGATGGCCTTACACTCACAGTGCAGCCAAGACCGCTCCTGAGCCCAGTGCAGTCCTCTTGCCTCAGCCTCCTAAATACTGAGGTTATGGATGTTCAGCAGGATGCTTGGCTGAAAGCTCATTTTTATTTTAATAAACATTGCAGGTCAAATAAAATAACCCGGGTATTCTCTTCAAGTTTTACTGATGCTATGAAGCTAAATGGCCCAGTACAATTCTAGCCGCTGTTTCACTTGAGAGCATTAAAATGGAATAATACTGTTCCTCAGTGGTGCTAGGCACAGCCTGCACTCAGTTGTCACCTGTGGCTGGGGGGCTGTTGTTTTGAACAGCACAGATATGGAACACGTCCATCATTGTACAAACTTCTATTTGACAGTCTTGCTCAAGAGTCTGAAATAGCAGAGCAGTGATTTTCCAATGGCCTTGATCCGTGAATTGATTTTGAGATAAATATTATCAGTGGCTGGAGGCTGCCATTTCATCTGTTAAGTGCTTTCATACCCGTTCAGGTTGACCAGGCCAGGCCTGCTATTGATTTACCCTAATAGTTTTATTATACAACAACAAGTGCAGTCTAAATGCTAATTTGCTCTGTGTGCGTTGTGTGTGTGTGTGTGGAGGGGGGCAGGTTAAGACAGAGTTTTGGTATGTAGGTAGCCCTGGTCTTGAACCTGTAGCAGCCTGTTGCCATAGCCTTCCAGGGACTGGGGCCATATACTTGTGCCTCCATGTCTGGCTCTGGTCCAAAACTCAGTCTTTGATGTAGTGATCCACCTAGGCCACTTTATTGCAATAGGTGTGGTATCTCATGTTGCGTGTGTGTTGGTGTGAAAGAGAATGATAGAAATACACACATAAGGCCGAAGAGATGGCTCAGTGGTTAAGAGCACCGGCTCTTCTTCTAGAGGTTCTGAGTTCAATTCCCAGCAGCCACCTGATGGCTTATAAGCATCTGTAATATGATCTGTTTTTGTTTGTTTGTTTGTTTGTTTGTTTTTTGAGACAGGGTTTCTCTGTGTGAGCCCTGGCTATTCTTGACTCACTTTGTAGACTAGGCTGGCCTCGAACTCACAGTGATCCACCTGCCTCTGCCTGGGACTAAAAGTATGCATCACCACCGCTTGGCCTGTAATGTGATCTGATGCCCTTTTCTGTCATGCAGATATACAGGAAGATAGAACATTCATATAAATAAAAAAAAAATCTTAAAACACACACACACACACACACACAGATGACAGAGAGAGGATGGGAGAGAGAGAGAGAGAGAGAGAGAGAGAGAGAGAGAGAGAGAGAGAGAGAGAGAGAGAGCGAGAGCGAGAGAGAGAGAGAGAGAGAGAGAGAGAGAGAGAGAGAGAGAGAGAGAGAGAGAATCTAATTCTATTGATTAATTAAAAGGCCGGATGTGGTGGCACACACCTTAATCGCAGCACTTAGGAGTTTGAGACCAGCCTGATCTACAAAGTGAGTCCAGGACAGTTAAGGCTATACAGAGAAACCCTGTCTCAAAAAAAAAACAAACAAACAAAACCAAAACCTATTCTTCACATTAAACAATTAATTTAAAACATCCAAGTTGCTTTGAATATTTATCTAATACACTTTGAGGGGCAAGGAAGTGTTGTGGCTGCATCTGTTACTGAAATTTTTGCCCTTTATATGTAGTTTCATTTATAGAAGAAACCAAATCCCAGAACAGTGAATAAATAGTTGGGCTAGCATGATGCTTTAGAATTATACTGGGTAGTAGAGCAGCACTGCTTAAGGATTTTTAGTCATAGGCTGTTGAGATGGCCCAGAGGGTCAAATTTCTTGCCGTGCAAGCCTGAGGACCTGAGTTTTATTCCCAAGAACCCACTGTATTCCTAAAAACTTGTCCTTCAAACTCCATACTGGTGCGCACACATGAACAATGAACACAGTAATGGAAAACTTAGTTGTTTCTTCTTTTTTTTCCAGCATTGTTGTTTGGTCAAGAAATGACATACAAGTGCCTTTTCCCCCCTGCTTCTATTTTCTGAATACTATTCTCTATGCGGAGCTTGGCATTGCCTCTTTTTTTTCCCCCCTCCTTCAGGCCTTGCCCCTTTCTGAGAGGCGGTAGGAGGCCTCTTGGCTTGCCACTCGGTCCCGGGTCTGTGGAAATCACTGGAATCTTTTGTGCATGGCTGCCTGCTCCAGTGACCTTCCTTCCTTCCAGGTCACGTACTTCAGCCTCTGGTACTACAACAAGCAGAATCAGCAGCGCTGGGTGGATTTGGAGAAACCCCTGAAGAAACAGCTGGACAAGCACGCCCTGGAGCCCACTGTCTACTTTGGAGTGGTGTTCTACGTGCCTTCCGTGTCCCAGCTGCAGCAGGAGATCACCAGGTGAGACATTCCAGGCCGCCTGGGTCTAGAGGGTTCAGAAGAGGGAAGCTGAGGTCAAAGGCCCTTGAGATAAAGGCCTCTGACTGACTTTGCCCTCCGGCCCACATTTTTTAGTCACCGCGTTACTACGAGGTTCTGGAATGTGGAATGTCAGACTGAATTATGCCTCACTAGGGCCCAAAGGCACAGGAAAGATGATCTGTTCACCCGGCTGTGAACTCTTGTGAGATCCTCTTTAATGTTTTTCCTGTTCTGCTTCTGGGTCCTTGTGGTAAGGAGGAGGGGGGCGGGAGGGGGGGCGGGGACTTTAAGCTGTGCATTCCTACACTCTGTGTTCTCTCCCCAGGGAACTGGCCAGGTTCTTACAGTTCTGACCCCAGAAGTTGTATTCTGTAGATGGGTCAGAGCTAATGTTGGGGACAGAGGGGACACAGAGAGGGAAGATGGTTAAGGCCAGCGACTATTAGCTGCTTGAACACGCTCGAGGGGGCAGAACCGGAAGGAGAGCAGTGGAGGAACTAAGAATTCTTGCTTTGTTTCATCCTTCTGGGTTACATAAGGCCCTTTTCACACAAATAATAATGACTCTGAGCGTATTCCTTCCGTGCCCCACTACTGTCCCCTTTTGTGTCCCTTCCCGTCCTATCAGTCCCCTTTGTCCCCCCCCCCCCCAAGTTTCGCTTCTGCTTCCATGTACCTTTTATCTCTGTCTCTTACATCTTTCTCATACTCCAGTCATATTTACCTGACTCCAGGAAGTGCTGGGATGCCCCAGGCTGGGGCGTGCTCTGTCTGCCCCGTGCTTTCGTAGCATTTGCTTGCAGCCCTGTGGAGGTGGTTGGTATCACAGCCTCCTATTTGTGTACCTGTCGTATCTTCTCCCTACATCTTAAGTTCTTCCGTGTTTTCTTTGGCTTTGATTTCCATTTAAAAGCTGTAGTGCCCTGCAGAAAATAAGAAATGCTGCCGCCCCGTGTTTGTGGAATGCTGTTTGAATCTGCCAGGCAGTTGTTGGAAGGAAGACACTAGAAAAACCGAAGAAACAAGGGTCGTCTAGTTAGACATAGGCACAAACGGACCTTGGAACAGGTCTCAAATATAAATATTGGAGAGAGTAGGTGAAAGCCAGGAGGGAAAATATGAGCTGGCCACTTAACTCATTTAAACGTTTCTTGACCATGCTCTGTGGTCTGAGAGCTGGTAGGTCAGTCTTTGAATCTGACGCTGGAGTCGTTGCTCACAGTCCGGTGGAACCGGCAATGCATATACATAAGGAGTCACAGCGTCCTGTGATAACAAACATTTGATTTAAAGCTCCGGATTCCTGGGGATTTGGTGTGGAGAAGCTGTGTAAGGAAGGGAAAGACTGACTTCTTGACAGGCTGTAGAGGGAATTTTCTAGTTGCGGGAATGGCTTATGAAAAGCAGGAAGACTAGAAAGTCTCAGGTAACAGCTGGAGAGGCGAGGTTTAAAGGCCACGCGTTTATAGTCATAAAAACGCGGTCCAATGAGGAAGGCCTTTTCAGATTTGAGCGGAGTGGAGTGATCCCGTTTGTGTCTTACGAAGGCCATTTACATCGGCTGATAAATTAGAGATAAACAAAACAACTTTTGAATTCAGTTAGAAGTGTCAGGAGACCAGCTGGGAGCTGTTAGAATGGAGCATAGAGGCCAGGCAAGGTGGTGCACGCCTGTGATCCCAGCATTTGAGGAGGCAGAGGCAGGCGGTTCTCTGAGAGTTCGAGGCCAGCCTGGTCTGCCGAGTGAGTTCAGGACAGCCAAGGCTACACAGAGAAACCCTGTCTCAAAAACAAAAACAAAAAGAATAGAGCACAGAGCTTACTTCACAAAGGTGTGAGCCACAGAATGGGATGAAAAAGTATGGGGTTACTGGGTTCAGGCAGCAGGACGGTCCTTGAGCAGGTATCCAAGACCTAGGAGAGACGTTCTATCAGTAAGAGTCAGGTATGCTCATAAGCACCAATAGGAAGCATTATAGTTCTGAAATGAGCCCCAAGGTCAGCCATGCAGACTCGTGTCACAGCTCTGCAATACAAAGTATGGTTCTTCTTCTTCTTACTTTCTGTTTCTGTCAACGTCTTCTTTCCACTTACTGGGTTCCCTCATAGTTGAGGACATCAGCACAGGCTCTAGCTCTTGGAGCTGCAGGGTCAGGAAGCAGAACGGTGCTTTCTATGAATGGAAAGGTGCAGGCGGATTGTGCATCATGCAAAGAGACTCTGGCAGGTGATTGGTACTCAGGCTGCTTACCCTGTAACGGAGACTTTGTGTATTTTTTTAAATGTCAAAACTATATGTTGGAACAGTTTATCACATGCCAGTTATGCCCAAAAAAGGACTTATAACTACCACTCAGGGCTGGCGAGGGAGTTCAGTACTAAAGCACATACCTAGCATTAGCAAAGCTCTGGCTTTAGTCCCTGATACCAAGAAACCCCCCCCAAAACATTCAAAAGTATTTTAAGAAAAAAAGGCAGAGACTAGAACTCTAAATCATGTCTTCAGAACATGAGGATGCATCAGGAAAATGTAGTCACAAGGCAGCAGAAAACTGTCACCCATGTGATGAGAACTTACAGAGACTTTTGTTTGCAAAAAAAAAAAAAAGGAAAAGTTGAGAAAAAATGAATGATGACTGAATAGATTGAATTTTTATAGATTCTTGAATTAATAGCATGTAACCTCACTGGTTACTACACTAGTCTATTTTTTTTTTTGTTACTTATAACAATATTGTTACACTCTATCCAGATTTTAATGGAAAGAGACTTATCTTGCCTCACCATTCTGAAGCATACCTGTTTGTAAATGTGGCATTTTCCTGGTATGTCATTTATAAGGAAATTTTCACATGGGATTTTACATAAAGGATATTGAACTAGCAGTAAACAACTTACAGCATAGCTGGGAGAACTAGCTCTCAGAATAGAGCATACTCAATGTAATACAAAATCATATGGAAGCCCAAGTTAGTTTGGTCCATGGATGTAATGGATGCTGCGCTCTAGGGTTTTTATTTGATGTAAGAAGAGTCTAGAATAATGACAGTGGAGTATGTGGGGCGTGCCCACTAGATATGCCTCCCTAAATACCATCTCCTTTGGCCTTTGAAAGCCTTACAGAAAGTTGCAGCTTTCCCCTCTGATGCCCCAGAGTTACCAGCATTCTATTCACTGATTGCCGGAAACCCATGATGTCTGATAGCTGGTAGAAGGGGGAAAGCTGGATCTAAATTCTTTTTATTTGGGTAGATGGTGCATTGGTCAGGCCATTTGGTAACAAAAGGGCAAAGACTTAAAGCCTAGCTAAAAGGGTGACAAATGAATGCATATGAACACTGGGGAATTCAGATGTGGTCTATGCTTGCACTGTGTAGACACCCCAGACCTAGAGAGACTCAGCTTGAGATGGCGTCGTAAACTGCACTGGCAGTCACTGGGCCAAACTTACCTCTGTCTTCAGTGTCTAGATGATGTTGTAGAACGAACAATGACAGGCCATAGCACTGACCTAGTCAGTGAATAAAAGGAAGCATTACGCTGTTACTCTGGGGCTTTATCCAGATGGGAAAATGATACGATGAAACATTCCTGGTTAACTGAATGCGCATTGCTGACAATCCCAGCTGTGGCTTGAGAGCTGGCACATGCCTCGTGCTGTTAATGGCTTTATACATGTCACTTGGATATGTTCGCCCAGTGAAGGGATGATCATACCCTCATTTTGTTGGTAAAGCCAACAACAGTTTGAATCTACAAACTGTGACTTGCCCAAGGTCACGCAGAATCCTAAATGGGAGGGCTGGAGTTTAAGCCTAAGTGCACTTGACACTAAGGAGGTAGAGAAGTAACTCCATATTACAGAACATTGAAGTCTTTTAGAAGTTATTCTTTTTAGGATTATACTTTAAAAGCTATCATTAATAGCCTACCCGAAATATCAAGAATTATTTTCCTTAAGTTTTACAGAGCTAGTGACGTTTTTAATCTAACTACCTAATGCCTTATATTACCAACTTACAATGAGAGGTTTAAAAGTAAAGATTGGCCATTGAGTGTGCATTTCCCTTATTATAAAGAACAGATAGCCAGGGCTGCTTTAGTGGGTACAAGACAGATGGCGAGTTGTCCTATAGATGACGTCAACCTTGGTTTTCTCTGAGGGTTGTGTGTGGCTTGCTGGGGATCAGGCCAGGCTCACACATGCTAAGCAAACATTTACCCCAGAGCTACATCCTGGATCACTCATTTTAACTTTGAAATAATTAAAGCAAGGGATAAATAAAAAGCCATTAAACAGATCAGATGATGTTCTTTTCATTGTTTTGGAAACATCCAGGGCTACAGTTTTACTTAACAGTTTGTGTTCCTCTATGAAAGTATGGTGAAGTGCACTGAGTCTTGGTCAGAGATTATCGCGACACTGGTTTCATAAACTCATCTTTTAAAATAGGTATCAGTATTACCTGCAGCTGAAGAAAGATATTTTGGAAGGAAACCTCCCCTGTACATTAGAGCAAGCCACTCATCTAGCTGGCTTGGCTGTTCAAGGTAAGCAATGCCTATGAAGTGACATTTTATCAAGCAGTGCCTAGGCCGTGACATCTATCAGATTGGGACTGTGTTAAAATAGTCCTGACTTTACTGTATGAATTATTATAGTATTTGTGTGTATTAGTGGAATATTATGCTAATATCTGGGGGCTTTCTTGTAGGAAGACAACTTGGATCACTTCAGTGAAATGTGAGACTTGTGACCATTTTTGAGTTATGTAACATCTCAGAGGAGCTAACATCCATGTATATGTACATATATGTCAAAGAATTTAACATTATAAGTGTTAATTTCCCTCAAAGACTTACTTGATCCTAATATTTCAGGAGGAAAGATCTTTCCATCAACGAGGTTGATGAAATTATATTCACTTATATATATTTGGTTTTTTTTAAAAGACTTGTTTTGTAGACCATGGGGTTTCTCTGTTTTGCCCTGGCTCTTCTGAACTCACTCTGTAGACCAGGCTGGCCTCACACTCACAGAGTTCCAACTGTCTCTGCCTTCCAAGTGCTGGGATTAAAGGTGTGTGCCAACAAGCCGGGCTTAGTCACTTATGTTTTAAGTACATCCCATTTCTTTGGTTTCTCAAATAACTGTTCTAAATTATACAGCATCCTCACTCATAATAGAAGTGGTTTTGTGTTTCATAAATGTTTTTACTTAATTTAACATTGCACATGTTGTGTGTGTGTGTGTGTGTGTGCGTGCGCACATCTGTGTGTTTCATGCTGCAGGGAAATTTCTGCTGGTGCATTATTTCAGGTGAATTTATTTGGTATTTATTTGGAATTTAATCAAAAAATTAACTTGGGCACAGTGGCACATACCTTTAATCCCATCAAGAAAGCAGTTCAAGGCCAGTTTGTTCTACATATCAAGTTTGAGGCCAATCTAGAGTACATAGTGGGACCATTTCTTAAAACAAAACACAAAGGAAAAAAGCAAAAATAATGACATTCTTCCAGATACTAGCCGGCACAGATACTGTGATCTTAAAATAAACAAACTTCTGACAGCATGGAGTGCCATCCCTCATATGTTGCCTGGACGTAGGCATTCACAGGCCTCACTCCCTTGCCCCCCACTTGGTTTCTTCTTGACTCTGTGCATAGGCGCACATGTCACATTCAGAGCAGGCTTGCCGTACTTTGTAGACATTTTTCCAAGCTAAGATGCAAGGATCCACCTAACATTTTTAAAAAGATACTCTAAAACCTCACTCTGTTATCTATCAGACAGATTTGGCTTCTGAGTCACAAGCTTGCCATCTGTACTACTCATTGATTTTTGTTGTGAATGTGTGTTGTCATGGAAATTAAATGTAATTAATATGTGAATGTTTATCATTTGTATAGCTGATTTTGGTGACTTTGACCAGTATGAATCCCAAGACTTTCTTCAGAAATTTGCCTTGCTACCCGTGGTAAGAATTCTTTCTGCATTGGGAGTTTTTGTTTTTGAGACAGGGTTTCTCCGTATAACAGCCCTCACTGTCCTGGAACTTGTTTTATAGACCATGCCAGCCTTAAACTCACAGAGATCTGCCTGCCTCTGCCTCCCGAGTGCTGGGATTACAGGCATGTGCCACTATGTCTGGCTGGCATTGGGAGTTTTTATACATAGTTTATTCCTATACTTTTGGTAATCCCTGATTGTCTACAGGGTAGGCGTTCTTGTTTTGTTTTGTTTTGGTTTTTCGAGACAGGGTTTCTCTGTGCAGCCTTGGCTGTCCTGGAGTCCCTTTGTAGACCAGGCTGGCCTTGAACTCACAGCGATCCACCTGCCTCTGCCTCCCGAGTGCTGGGATTAAAGGCATGTGCCACCATGCCCAGCATGGTAGCCATTCTAAGCAGTACTAGCATTGTAAAGTCAGGTCCCTCTTGTAAACATCTCCTGTGCCAATCTTTCCTCGTTGTAGTTTTGTTTGTCTGTTCACAGAACAGAAGGGTGCTGGTTTCTATGCTGTGCTAAGGCATTCTTTTGCCTTTGGTTATGAGGCCAAGGAGAGAGATTCGGTTTTGGTTTTGGATAATCACAAAGTTACTACTGTTGGGATGAACTTGACCTGTAGTCAGTGTTAAGCCCTGCTTTCTCCTTTCTAGTCACTATTGAGGAAGTTGTTGTGAACATCTCATTGAAACACCCGAGAGTGTTCTGAGCTGGCTCATGGATGTCACCAACCTCAGCTGAAACCTTCCCTGGGAGGAGCTGAGCAGGCAGGGCAAATCTTTTGGCCCCTGAGTGTAGGCCACTTAATTCATTAGGTGCATCACGACTGTACAAAAGCCAAGCTCTCAATGTTAGAATGTTGTCTTCGGGGAGAAAGGCAATGGCAGTAGCAGTGGGTCACTCTAAGAAAGTGCGTGAGCTCACTGCTGTGTGCTTCCTGCAGGGGTGGCTACAGGATGAAAAAGTGCTGCAAGAAGCAACCCAAAAAGTGGCCTTGCTGCATCAGAAATACAGGTAAAGACACAGCTGATGGCTGCTTGAATTTTGGTTTTGTTTTGGTTTGGTTTGGTTTTGGTTTTTTGAGACAGGGTTTCTCTTTGTAGCCTTGGCTGTCCCGGACTCCCTTTGTGGACCAGGGTGGCATCAAATTTGCAGCGATCTGCCTGCCTCTGTCTCCAGAGTGCTAGAATTAAAGGCATGGACCACCATGCCCTGCTGACTGCTTGAATTTGGAATATACTTTGTGTATTAAATTGGGAACTTTACTGCATGCAGCCTGTTTGCTGCTATAAGTAACATTTACTATGTTCCAAGTACCGTTCAAAGTAAGGACGTTCCCCTGTTGTTTCGATTATTGTATATGTTACCAATATGGAAACAGGGTGTTGGAAACAGCCAGTCCTTAAGGTGTCAGTTCATCACCCCATATATTAATGTGATGGGAACTAAACCTGTGTGTTAATGTCCGGCTGCTCCTCTGAAGAGATCCAGGGTTGGGTCTCTGGGGCTGGATGTGGAAGCCCTTCCAGTTCGCTTTATCTCTTGGGTGGCCAGAGCTGATAGCACAGGCAACTGATCAGGATTGAGAGAAGAAGGAGGAAAGTGAGCCCACGGTTTCTTCTCTAGGGACTGGCGCTGTACTGTGGCTGAGGAGGAGAAAAACTGATCACAAGTTTCCTATGGCTGAGGCTGTAAGCAGCTTCTGGCTAGAGACTGCACAGGCGTCATAAAGGAGGCTCTTTGATTTGTAGATAGGCCTCTTTGTGGAGATCTCCACTAAGCTAGTGTAAACTTAGGACTATTAATCCTAAAAGGTTGATGATAAAGCCCTGAACCTGCTAACTTATTTGTGAATCTACAGGGAAAAAGAAATAAGAGAGAGATAGAAAATAAACCACTCACACACACATACATTGAAGAGAAAAGGTGGGTGAAATTAGGCATCTCGACTTCAACTGAAGTCAGGTTTCCCAGTCTCCACACATATATTCAAGAGAAAGGGTTCAAGAGAAAAGGTGGATGAGGTCAGGCATCTTAACTTCAACTGAAGTTAAGCTTCCTAATTTCAGCACCGTTTATTGTAGATGACCATACTTAGACTTCTGAGAAAAGGGTATTATCTCATAGTCTAAAAAAGGCAATTAATCACAAAAACAGATGAATTCTAAAGTACACCAGGTTACATGTTTTAAATCTGAACATTTCTTATCTAAGTATTCATTACATAAGTTCACAGTGAGTTCAGAGTGACAAAGCCTAAAAGCTACAAGAATATACGACATCAATTAGGACTGACCTAACTATACATTATCCAGCTATCTCTTAGTTCATAATGAGTTCAGGACAATAATTTTATCTGTCTTTCATTCTAAGAAACAGAATAAATTCAGACATCTCTAGTCCAACTTAGGTTTATGGGAAGTTTAAACAAACTTACCTATATTTATGGTGAAATACCAGGATTTGTGGTGCCATCTGGAGTGGAGGCTTATCTGAAGCCACAAATCTGCTACAAGGCTATCCTTAATGAGGCATCCGGAGGTCCACAAAGTTATTTATTGCAGCCATAAACTAACTTTAACTTTTAAAACTGTTTGAATCAAATCAGGAATTCCATAACCAGGGATTAATTCATCTAAATAACAAACAGTACATCTTCAACAAAATCCTGTAGGAAGTTTGCACAATCAGAGCTGGTCAATACCCAGAAAGTAACAGTTCATATCAATGCCAGGTGTTTTTTCTTTTTGGTTTTTCGAGACAAGGTTTCTCTGTATAATCTTGACTGTCCTGGATTTGCTTTGTAGACCAAGCTGGCCTTAGACTCACAGTGATCCACTTGCCTCTGCCTCCCTGGGTACTGGGATTAAAGGTATGCGCCACCATGCCCGGCTCTAATGCCAGATTTTAGAGAGATGCAACAAAGTACAATTAACAGGGTAGTCAGAGGTTGGAAGCAATTCTGGGGTACATCACAATACAGACCTTGCAAATACCGGATCATCTACAAAGATCTCTCATGCCTACTGAACTTCCCCAAATCAGTGGCTCCTGACAGCATGTCAGAGGCTGGAAGCAGTTTGGGGGTGCATCATGGTACAAGACCTTGCAAACACCAGATCACCTCCTAGACAGCCCACATGCCTAGCGAGCTCCCTCAACAGAGTGGCTCTTGGCACCTGTGTACATTTGCATGGTTAGGGAAATTTGTCTTCTACAATTCAGCCCTTCAGGTGTTCTTTCTTTTTCCTTCCTTCCTTCCTTCCTTCCTCCTCTCTCTCTCTCTTTCTGTCCTCTTTCTTTTTTAAAATAGTGTTAAAGTTTACCTCAGGGCTTGTACTTAGTAGGCAAGTACTTTATTGCTGAGCTACATCATTTGCTCTTGAGACTTTTGAGAACCAGGGTGGTCTAAAACTTGCTATCTTGCTGCCTCTGCCTCCACTATGACCATTGCCCCTCTGTATACTTTTGGAAGCAGTATTTCTGCCCTCTGGGGAGCTATGATAAGAGTCCTCATGTCTGTTGCCCTGAGTGTTCTGGTCCACTGTGTGCTGGTCCACACCTACTGTCTTTGATGTGCATCTCTCTGGACTATAAGACTCTCCTAAGATGCTAGCTCCTAAGCCAAGTACACAGAGTCCCAGATACTTTATATATAGTTGCATTCTGATAGATCCAGGATTCTTCCAGGAGAATATTACCTTCATCGTAGAGACAAAGGAAACTAAACTCACACTAATATATGGTAGAAGTGACTTGGAAGCAGATATGCCTGGTTATAAACTCCAGTCTTCGGCTGCAGTCTCTCTCTGCCCCTGTTGGTCGAAAAGAGTAACCTCCCAAAAGTGTCTTGCTCTCATCTCTTCTTGCACCCTTCTTCCCAGATGCTTCCACTCTTCTACATCAACGTCTACATGAACCATTTTTCCCTAGTGTGCTTGATCCCTCCGGTGCGCATCACCCTGCTTTTTGTCATTTTATTTCGTTCATTTTTACTGTCACTTAAATAATAGAACTTGGGAACCTGTAAGTACTTTCTGTCCTTACGAGACAATGCTGAATGGTTTGGCTTACAGATCCAAAGAATGGTTCTCTGCCTTCCAAGAATGTGTTCCCAGCAATCTTGGGATAGGCGGCACAGCCCACTGTGGTAGTAGTTACTCATAAAATAATGGGTTCAGCGGGGGAGGTGTGGACAGAACGTGTTAGGATTGTACTGGGCAGGGGCGAGCACTGGGAAACCCGGAGAATCTGACGGGAGGAGCCACTGAGCCCTGAGAAACTAGTGACCGCCGGTCCATGTGGGGATGAGTGATACATGATAAGGAGGCCCTCCGTGCACGAAGGTTCCAGAGATGCAAGAGATGTAGTCAAAGCAGTGCAGAGTCTGGGATGGTGCAATGTGAGGTGCCTGGGGCACATGGGGGAGCAGGATTTATTCATCTGATTTTATATGTCTGAGTGTTTTGCCTGCATGTATGTGTGTGTGTCCCATGCCTGCCCGTGGCGGTCAGAAGAAGACATGAGATCTGGAAATGGAGTTACAGGTGATTGTGATCTGCCCTGTGGGTGCTGGAAATCTAGCCCGGGATCTCGGGAAGAGCAGCCAGTGCTCCGAACCACGGATCCATCTCCAGCTTCATCATTTGGTTTTTTAAACCAAAGTCTCAGGATTTCTTGATATTTTAGGATAATTAAGCAGCTGTTCTCTAGGTAAAAACTCATGCATTTGCTTTGATGATATTGTGGTAGCTGCTTCATCCCTTGTCTGTCCTTTCACGTGCCTGAAACATAAGGTTAGATATGCACTTGGCTTCTGCATTCAGCACAATGCTTCATAAATAGTCAGTTTTTGATAAGTATTAGAGGATCAATATAACCAACGACAGATTCTTAGAAGCCTGAAATGTTTATAATGTCCCATTTCAAATTGATCACAGCTTTTAAGACAGGCATTATTTAAGACGTTTAGTTTGGGAGGAGTCTCACTAACACCTTTTGGATTGCAGAGGGCTCACAGCTCCTGAAGCTGAAATGCTGTACATGCAGGAAGTAGAGAAAATGGACGGCTATGGAGAGGAGAGCTACCCCGCCAAGGTCAGTATGACTAGCTAAAGTCAAGCTTAGCAAGCGGGGCGTGGCTGTGGGTGCCTGTAGTCCCCCCTGCTGGGTGTGGCTGTGGGTGCCTGTAGTCCCCCCTGCTGGGTGTGGCTGTGGGTGCCTGTAGTCCCCCCTGCTGGGCGTGGCTGTGGGTGCCTGTAGTCCCCCCTGCTGGGTGTGGCTGTGGGTGCCTGTAGTCCCCCCTGCTGGGTGTGGCTGTGGGTGCCTGTAGTCCCCCCTGCTGGGTGTGGCTGTGGGTGCCTGTAGTTCCCCCTGCTGTGCGTGGCTGTGGGTGCCTGTAGTTCCCCCTGCTGTGCATGGCTGTGGGTGCCTGTAGTCCCCCCTGCTGGGCGTGGCTGTGGGTGCCTGTAGTTCCCCCTGCTGGGCGTGGCTGTGGGTGCCTGTAGTCCTCCCTGCTCTGGCGGCTGAGGCAGGTGAACCATTTGAAAATAGAATAGGAAGCCCAGTGGGGTTTTGTTGAAAAGAAAAAGGGGGTGGGGGCGCTTAGCGATTTGAAAAAATACCATGGCTGAGGCCTTTGTGACCAGAAGTTTACACTTAAACACAGTCCTATATTGTAGTCTGTGCTTTGGTAGGGTCAGGAAACAGAGTTATTAAGAGTCTAAACTTGAAGGCTGGGCATGGTGGCGCATGCCTTTAATTCCAGCACTCGGGAGTCAGAGGCAAGCGATCTCGATCTCTCTAAAGTCCGAGGCCAGCCTGGTCTACAAAAGTGAGTTTAGGACAGCCAAGGCTAAATAGGGAAACCTTGTCTCAAAAAGCCAAAAAAAAAAGAGTCTAAACTTGAGCCGGGCATGGTGGCACACACCTTTAGTCCCAGCACTCAGGAGGCAGAGGCAGGAGGATCAGTGTGAGTTGGAGGCCAGCCTGGTGTACAAAGCTAGTCCAGGACAGCCAAGGCTACACAGAGAAACGCTGTCTCGAAAAACAAACAAAACAAAAGAGAGAGCTAAGGCACTCTCCATGAAGCCTGTGGACCTGAGTTTGATGCTGGCATTTATATGGTAGAAGGAGAAAACAAATCCTACAGGGTGTCCTCTGACCTCTGTGTGTGCATCCACATACAAAGTCAATCAATCAATGTAATAACAAAAGTATTTTTAAGAAAGAGTCCACACTCCTCCTATCTCCATACTTATTAGCAAGATAATGAGTTTGCACCATTCACTGTTTTCGTAGTTGCCCCGAAGGTCCTCTGCACGATGTTTATCTGGGAAACAGGCTTAGGGAAGTGGATGCATTTGTCCTTATGCACTGTTTCCCAAAGGTTTCTTCTTTCTCCTTTTAGGATAGCCAAGGAAGTGACATATCCATTGGTGCCTGTCTTGACGGCATCTTTGTGAAACACAAGAATGGGAGGCCTCCCGTGGTATTCAGGTATTTCCCCGTTTTTTCAATACTTACAGTGGTTATTGCTGACGAGTCTCCTCTCGGTACCCATTGGAAAATGGAGATGTTCCTTCTTGAGTTAAATGCCACCCAAGCACAACACTCTCCACTCTCCTGCTGTCACAACCAAATATGCAGAAAAAGTGCCTGTAGCGATGGCCTGTTTGCAAATGCTTACAAATGGGTGACCTGCTACCACAGAGAAGCCATTTGTTTTGATGAGGATGCTTTCATTTGAGTTCTACTTTCTGGGACTGTTTATTCACTACGTAAAATGTAGGCTTTCTTTTGACTGTAGTTCTATAACAAAATCACTAAAATGCCAATGTCTCAGCAAACTTCAGTTTTTATAAAGTGGTTTCCCTCCAGTTGTCAAACCAGTGCTGTTCATGTGTACAAACCCTGGCGTGTGTAGCAGGAAGACACAGTGCTCATAGTGACCTGCAGGTTCTGAGGCGTACACAGGTGGCTTACCATCACTTTGTACACTTCTGCATCTCAGTTTTTGGATGCATAATATTTTATTAACTTTTGAGATTTTTATATCTTTGTACAATGTTTTTGGACCATACTCGCACCCCCATTTCTCCCTCTCCTCTTGAATATACTCCCCAACTTGGCATCCATATATATATAATATGAAACCAATGGAGTCCATATACTTGTGGGTACCAGTCCATACGCTGGAGCATAGTCAACCTGTGAGGGTTATACCCATAAAGAAAACTAAATTTCCCTCTCCAAGAACTGGTTACAGTTAGTTACTTTTATTTTAATAGCTCCTTCTATTTTCCACTTTATTCTTGGGAACTGGCCTTCCCCTTTAAGGACTTGCACTAAAATGACATCTTCTTCTTTCTTTTGCTTTGCTCTGCTACCTTTGGGCCCTGAATTATCCAAAGTGACCACAGTGAGCAGTGACCACATGGCTTGGGGAGCAGACATGGCTTGGGGAGCAGAGCCTCTCTCCACGCTGCACTGCCTGTGTGGTGCTGCTACCTGTGGCAGCTGGACTCTTGTCCCCAACCTGGTTATAGGGGATCTTCCCAACATGCTGAGCTGGGGCACAGGGAGAGGGAAGCAGACCAGGGCTCACACGGACAGCAGCACAGACTGTACCCAGAGGCTATAGAGAAACCTCAGGAATTCAGTCAGTTGCTGCACAGGAATTTTCGCATTTGCCTCATTTAGTATAATGCAAATAGTCTTTAGATTTAACAACTGAGCATTAAGTCAGTAAATGAATTTTGATCTAATAAAGTTTAGCTAAATAAATATAATACAGGCTGAACACTCCCAGTCCAAAATTCCCCAATTAGCGATGTGGGGGACCAAGGCCAGAGCTCAGTGGTGTAAAACTCCTGGATCCTGTTGGCAAGACCCTGGGTTTGCATCCTCACACTGGCAGGCGCTTCCTGTTCAGGAGCTTTGGATTTCCAGGTTAGGGCTGTTCAACCACTCTTGATTCCAAATATTTCAAACCTTGCAAACTTTCCTGAAGCAGCCACACTTCCATTCCTCAGTGGCTGTGAGGAAGACTTCTAGAGTGAGTTTCTTTCACACAGCTAGGGAATAAAAAGCAAACCTATGTCCTACTGACAACACCCAGTAACTCATCTCTTGGTTTCTGAACAGTTAGTGTTCTCTTCAACCCCATGGCTTTTCAGAGTGCGCCTCTGCCTCTCCCCTCTTTACTTCTTCTTCCTGTTTGCCTTCACTGTTAACCAGTGTGGTTGCTTTTGGTGGCCTGGTGCTCTCCCACCCTCCCAAGTGTCCCTTCCGGGACCATCACCATACTGATTTTAGTGTCACTAGGGTCTGGTACAATTATTATCATGTTGATTGTAGGTGCCCTTTAGAATGTTTGTTCAATAGTAGTTGAGGCATGAGCAACAAGCTAACATAAGGATCTTTGGTTATTATGCCAGTCAAGCAAGTTAGGTGTATTAGTTACTTTCCTGTATAAACTTGGCTATACTCTATCTATCTATCTATCTATCTATCTATCTGTCTATCTATCTATCTATGAAATAAACTATTAACTCACATACTAAGCTTAAGCAAAAACGATGCACGGCCTCTCCCAGTGTAAAATGCTCACTCAGCATTCTCTGTTTTCCTTAGGTGGCACGACATTGCCAACATGTCGCACAACAAGTCCTTTTTTGCATTAGAGCTGGCAAATAAAGAAGAGACCATCCAGTTTCAAACTGTGAGTGAGCACAAAGAACCATGGGATGCCTCTCACATAAGTTAGAAAGTTAGCATGTCTGAGTTCCCTTTTGTATATGTGGGGTGGGGAGTGTGGCACTAACAGTACTTCGTAATTCTTTTTTTTTTTTTTTTTTTGGTTTTTCAAGACAGGGTCTCTGTGTAGCCTTGGCTGTCCTGGACTTCTTTGTAGACCAGGCTGGCCTCGAACTCACAGAGATCCACCTGCCTCTGCCTCCCAAGTGCTTACTCCCCAACTTACTTCATAATTCTATAGGATATAAAATTTTATGTTTTAAATGTTACAAAATGGCACTTGGCAAAAAGGGGTCATTTGTTAAATATTGTTGAGTAAATGAGTCTTTGTAGCCATCATCTTCAATCCAAGTGACATTTTTTTCCCCCCGAGACAGGATTTCTTTGTGTAGACTTGGCTGTCTTAGACTCACTTTGAACTCAGATCCGCCTCCCTCTGCCTGCAGGACTGCTGGGATTAAAGGCGTGCTCCACCACGCCTGTCTGACCCAACTGACTTTTGAATTAAGCATAAAGAGAGGAGGCGGAGGGGAAAGTAAGCCTGGCCCTGCTTGGTCCCATTGCTGGTGACCAGCTGGGCAGAGCTCCGTGACTATTACAGGCTTTTGCTGCCTTAGCGAAGCTTGTGTTAAGACGCCGAAACAAACATTTTGTTTGGAAAATCTTCAAGTATTATTTCTCGGGGATAAAAGTTGATATTGGATACAAACATGACATCTTCAAGCTGCATGTGTTTTAAGATTCCAGATCACTTAGAAACTGATCATTTTGTTTTCACAATTAAGTTCTCACAGCGTTCAGAAGTTTCGTGCAGGCTTAGGAAAAGAGAGCGTCACGGTGGGTGGGAGATGGTGTAGACGTGACAGGTCACAGGTTACATCTCGGGCGGTTCTGCTTTAGGAGCGTTTTCTTCTCCGTCTGCTTCTCTGCTACTCTGTGTGTCTTTCATTCACCAGGAAGACATGGAAACCGCAAAGTACGTGTGGAGGCTATGCGTTGCGCGGCACAAATTTTACAGACTAAACCAGTGTGACCTGTGAGTATCTCCTGCTATGGAAATTTGGAAATGAAGAGAGTTAAATTTTATTGATTTATCTAGTTTGCATGTGTTAGGGCCTCATGGAGAAGGCTGAGGACAACTTGGAAGTCATTTTCTCCACCGTGTGGGCTCCAGGGATTGGACTGAATTTGTTAAGCTTGGCACAAGCAGGGTTTTTTTTGTTGTTGTTTGTTTGTTTTGTTTTTTGAGACAGGGTTTCTCTGTGTAGTCCTGGCTGTCCTGGACTCACTTTGTAGACCAGGCTGGACTTGAACTCACAGCGATCCACCTGCCTCTGCCTCCCAAGAGCTGGAATTAAAGGTGTGCGCCACCACTGCCTGCCTGGCACAAGCACCTTTCGCCGTTGTGATCCTTGAAGTTGTTTTTGTTTTTGTTTTTGTTTTTTTAAGGAAAGGGATTCCCCCCTCTCCTTTTCTTTGTGACTGGGAGATGTAGCGCCTCCTTCCCTTCTGGTTTCCGGGCCTCCGAGGAGTGAAGAGGACTCACTGGAGCCTTCGAGTCCCTGGAAGAGGCAGGGCAGAGAAAAGTAGCAGATAATAAGGGTTGTCATAGGTCCCCACAGTGGAGTGGGTCTCCCGCCCTCCCCACTAAGGCTTGGGGACAGGGACACTCCTAGGATTGGAGTGGTGCTTGGGTAGATGAAGATCACTATGAGCCCCAGTGAGGCCAGTCCCTAACTCCAGCATTTCCTGTTGTCTGGCTGCATCTCTGCTTGTCCACAGTGGCAAGTTGGGGCGGGGTCCAGAGCCAGGTCAGTGACCTAGTAGCAGCCTGGATAGGTACCTCGGTCTGCCCTAAAACATGGGTAGCTTCTGTCTCTTACCATTTTATTAAGGACAGCACAGGAGGAAAGTCATTGAGAGACAACATCCTGAGGTGTTTCCACCATCCTAACACGTGATCAAAGCCTGCCCTTTGCTAGCTGTGAATAAACCAATGGCTGGCTGAAAAGAAGCAGCTCACAGAGCAAATGAGACAACGCTTATAGTTTTAAGTTAATAGATTAATGTAGTGTGTGTGTGTGTGTGTGTGTGTCTGTGTGTGTGTGTGTGTGTGTGTGTGTGTGTGTGTTATGTATGAGTGTGTGAGTGCGTTTGGAAGTTGGTTCTCTCTTAGCACCTTGTAGGATCCAGGAATCAATCTCAGGCTGTTAGGCTTACACACATGTGCTTTTACCCATGGAGACAGCTCACCTGCCTGGGAAATGTTCACTGAACATTGACTTCCATCTCTCCTCACTGTGCCATTCATGTGGTTGACACACATTGAGGGCTGCTTATGTGCACTTAGAAGACAGTGGAAAAAGAGGCAGACTGTTAGAGAGGTTTGCCCTCTTCCATGGAACTTTTAATTTAGTTGAGATTAGGGACATAGTCAGAAAATGATTGTTCAGGGACTCCACTTGGGCATCTAACAGACCTGCCTGTTCAAATGCTGGTTCTGCCACTTCTTTGCCATGTGACTAGCTGTGATCTACTTCATCTAAGTATCACTTTCCTCACTTGTAAAACTGTGATAATGACTGGACCTCCCTGATGGTGTCGTTCAGATTGAGATAACCGCACTCGCCCTTAGCACAGTGTCACCACACGGTATCACGCACTTCACTTGAGCTGAGAGCCGCTTTATTATCTTCTCCGGTGTGCACATTCCAGCTGCTGATCTAAGGAGTTTTAGCTGCCTCGATTCTCAGCATTACTGGCTAGCACAGAAAGCATCCCAAGAGTTTAGGAAGCAGAGCCACAGTCATTTTCCTTTGTGTGGGACATTGATGGCTTGCCTCTCCTCGAGCTGCACTGAGAAAAACAATGAGAAAAGAAGACAGACTGTTAGAAAGGTTGCCTAGGTCAGACTGTTAGGCAGGTGGGGCTCTTTTGTTTTGTTTTCAGCAGAAATGGCTTCGGCTTTTCCCTTCCCACTGGATGCTGCCAGCAAGATGCCAGTGGGTAAGAATGGCCGCCTCTGCTGGTGAGGCCTGCATCCTTGGCCTCTGTATTTCACACTGAAGAGATGTGTTCTGGCCGAGCTGGCCAGCTGTGCAGATGTTGTTAGGCATTCTATTAGTAGCTTCTTTTCCACTTTGTGTTTATGCTGCTTTTTTTTTTTGCAGGGGGTGGGGGGGGCAAGGGCGGGGGAGAGCACTGTTTTGAGACAGGGTCTCTAGCCCTGGCTGTCCTGGCGATAGCTCTGAACACCAGGCTAACCTCACACTCAGAAATGTCTGCCTCTGCCTCCCAAGTGCTAGGACGAAAGGTGTGCACTGCCACACCCAGCTTTGGTATTTTGAAAAGCTCAGTTCATCTAGATGGTAAGCCAGTGATAGACTGAACACAAAGTTCTTTAGGCCTAACCATGGCTGGTGCCCCTGATCAAAGTTTCAAAGTAACAAAAACCAGTGTCTTATGTATATTTCTCGAGCAGACTCAAAAAGACCCACATACACCTGCAGGTTTGACTACTTGCATGATATTGGAAAGATAGAAGTGTCTTTTGGAAAATAGACACAACTGCACAAAAAATCCCTGAAGTTCATTGCCGGAAAAAGCAAAGAGACGCGCATTACTCTCCAGCAACCTGAGCACTTCCCAGGTGTGGGACAGGATGTTGTGTGAAGAATTTGGCATAGCAATCACCTGATGTGAAGATCCTGACGTCCAGGAGTTTTCATTTCATTTTAAGGGTCTCATAAAAATAAGCTACCGTTCAGAGTGTAATACAGATGCCGTTGTCAGAGTGCTAAGATAATGCTAGTTCAGGAAAACAGGCTTGGTTCTGGCATATTTGCTGAGTCGGCGATTTTGTCTTGTTTGCTTTGTGATGTCGGAGCTTTAGTAATGGTCCATAGAGAACTAGCCACTGTCAGAGAATGTGTTAGTCACCAGTTATGCATCACACAAGCTCTTGAGCCAGGAGTAGATGGTAACTTTTAAAAAGTCTTGATAAAATTGTGGACATTATCAACGTTAGTAAGAATCTAATGCACATGTTCATGCCATACCCTCTCGCACTTATTAAATAAAACAAATGTAAAATAAGAGAAGTGTGTGTGTGTGTGTGTGTGTGTGTACAAACAAGGAGAAGTGTTGGCTTGCTTTGTTCTGGGAAGGCCGTGAAGTCCTACACAGGAAGCAACAAATCTCTTTTCTGTCATTTATCACGTTTGTCCTTTTGTCATTTGCCTTAGAATATACCTGCTTGTGTATCTTTTTGTTATTGTTGTTTTGTCACAGTGTCACGCTGTCTGTATCCTGCCTCGCCTGTAATGCAGATCTCGTGCAGGCTGGCCTCAAACTCCAGCACACGTAGCCTCTCGTATGCTGGAATTACAGGTGTGAGCCACCTCACTGGCTTCCTTCCTAAACCTGGTTTATCGCTGTAGACTAGGAATTGTGTGCGCTGGCCTCACAGTTGTCTTCTCCCACAGGCAAGCTCAGACTGCCACATTGAACTCAGTCAGGAGGGGCTCATCTTCCAGGATGTCTCTGGTAAGAGAAGGACCACGGTCACCTCTTCTCTCTTAGTGACGTCACTGTCTTTAACTAAAGCAGTGTGTATGTTGCTGTTTTGGTGATTTTTATACAAAGAAATAGTGACTTCCATAAGCTCAACCTAATATTTATTATACATGTTTAAGTACCAACTATAACCAAATATTACGATTTTTAACTGGTTAGTAAGAAATCCTGAGTGGGTATTTCATTACTCGATGACTTTGTCTTACAGGGCTGAATGTAGTACATAAGACCCTTTTCTGTTCATGAGTTTAGACGAGGAGGTTTGTATCCATTCCTTCTTGTTCATAACTTTATGGATGCAGACTTTTATGTGCTGTCTAGTATCCATGGTGTCACTGCAAAGGGCTTGGCTTTGCCATGTGGGAGACACTGGAAATGACAGATACGTTAAGACCTCCTTAGTCTTCATGGTTACTGTCCATTTACAGTACAGTTACCTCCTATAGAAGTTCTTTTAGTGAGGAGAAAGAGTCCAGCAAAGAATGACTTTACCTTTTTCACATGGGCAATGTGTTTTAACTCTATGTCCAACTTTCCCTTTCTTAGCCTAAACCCCAGCCCTATGCGATGCCTCCCCCACCCCAGCTGCATTATAATGGACATTATACAGAGCCATTTGCTTCTTCCCAAGGTAAAGTACGCCGAGTCTGCAAAGCCCTGCACAGTTGTTACTATGAATAGCTCTTCAAGGACCTAGAGCTCTGGGGTCTGGATGGTTTCTTATTGCAGTTGTGCCCCCAAATTGTTGTCCTGATTACAGCCATCCTGGAGTCACAGAAGAAGCCACTTCATTCAAGTTCTTTCTTGAATGTGTGTTGCTCAGATGATCCCAGGGTAGCCGGTGCCAGCTCCCTAAGATGGCTCCTAAGTCTCATAACCCTCTCTAACAGTCTTATTTAGGCCAGGCTTCCCTTAAGTTTGTGATTCCCCAGTCTTCGTCTCCCAAGTGATGGGATTAGAAGCATGTGCCACCGCACCAGGCAATGGAAAATACTGCTTTATTTTTGGTTACAAAAGATACCCAGGGGGCTGGAGAGATGGCTCAGAGGTTAAGAGGACTATGTGCTCTTCCAGAGGTCCTGAGTTCAATTCCCAGCACCCACATGGTGTCCCACAGCCATCTTTAATGAGATGTGGTGCCCTCTTCTGGTGTGCAGGCGGAACACTATATACATAATAAATCTTAACACACACACACACACACACACACACACACACACACACACACACACACATCCAGACTCATTTTTGTTTGTTCCCTGCCTGAGGTGTCCAACTGTAATGGTAGAAACCCTTGTTACTGCTACGGCAGTTGTGGGTGCACGGCAGTGCCCCTAAGCTGAATCTTGACCATCTATGTAACATTTGTCGGTAAACTGTACCTAAATGTACAGAAGGCCAGAGAGGTGGATGCAGGTCTAAGTGTAGAAATAAGGCCTTGCTCTTGCTTTGATGACAGTTATTTTGCTCAGAGAGTGTGCATTGGCATGCTGTTCGCCATGTTGGGGGCACTTAAAGAGCTTTCTGGATCTGGTGAGGTGGCTGTCCAGTTCCGGGCAGGCCTATGACTGGGTCTGCTGCTCTGGCCGCTGATGCTGAGGCACAGGAGAAGGGGCTGTTGGGAAGTGGGGTCCATTGCCCATCATGTAGGGCCTGGAATCTGAAGGGACAAAAGTGTTGACTGTGCTTCTAGTTGGGGCCTGTCTATGCAAAGTTGAGGATGTCCCCACAGTTAGGAAGGCCAGACGGGAGCAGCGCTCTGGTGGGGGTTTCGTTGTCCCGTGGGACTGTGTCACTGCTGGCCTCTCGTTTTTGCACACGCCCCTCTGTACTTGCACCACAGCCTTCCAACTTTGGGGACAAGGCCCTGCCTCCTGTCTCCATGCTGCTCGGTCTCCCGCTTCCGTCGGTGACGACCCTGCTCTTTTTTTCTCAGCTCTCTCTTCGCACAATAGTTTGGGTTGTTTTATCTTCTCCCTCTTCCCTACACTCTGTCTGAGAGTGATGTCTCTGTGCTCTGTGTGTTAGTCCCCACTGACTCCCTTCAGCGGGTTCGATCACCTTCCTGCCAGCACTAGGTGGTGTCACAAAGGCCTGCCTGTGGCCTTTTCTTTCCCCTTGGCAGCTTCCGCAGCAGCTCCTTCACACAGAGTGGCTATAGCAGAGACTCAGTTTCCCTCTCCCCACCCTGTCCTCATCACTTCGCTGTTTTGATGGTCCTTCTTTGTGATGAAGTCACTCTCCTGGTGATGTGCATTCCAAGCTGCATGCAGTTTCACCCAGTCAGTTAAATATCCACGGCCTGTAACAAAGCACATTATCTTTGCCATATCCCTGCCTCACCCCCCCCACCCCCACCCCCCCATTCTTATTCCCACAGAAGTCTTTATCCTTTTGTTTCTCCTCCTAGCACTTGCATCCAGGGAGCGCTATCTTCTGCCTTCACACTCCCCAAGTCACCCGACACAGCCTCCCACTAACCTCCATCATGTGCCTGCGTACGTACTCCTCAGCATGTCCTTAGCCTCCTACTGTTTGCTTCTCTCTAGCATCTGGCTTTGCCTCTCCGTTCTGCCGCACGCACACCCTTATCCCAGCTGCCCCGGAGCCCACGTGCTATTCAGCCAGGATGGGCCGACTCTGCTGTGCTAACATTTAAAGCTCTGTGGACTCACTTCTTGACCAGAGTCCCTGTCCATTGTGTCCTGTCAGGCGGGCTCCGTTCCATGGCAACTGTATCAGGGGCTCAGCCTCGAGGACCCTTTTCTGTTGTAATATTGTAGGTCGGGCACTAGGGAAATGAGTGGGAGGAGGAAGTCCTCAGAAACTGGCTTTTAACTTCCTGGTCACTTTCTCCTTCCTGTCACCAGTCACACATATGTGCTTGGCACCAAGGGCTGAAGAAGTACAGTCTTATGTGCTTTTAGAGAGCCTGGAGGCAGGGACACAAGCTGGGCAGGTGTCACACTGGTCTAGACAACCCCGGGTGAAGGATCTGTGATGAAAAAGGAATCTAGAGGTTTAGGAGCGGCTCTACAGATGGAGAAACATGGGATGAGGCAGCGGGCTGTGGCAGGAGGAGTGGAGAGGCCACGAGAGCGGCCCCCTCCAAGCTGTGCGCACGTCACAGTGCAGTGTGCTTGGCAGATAATCACACATGATACTGCCTCAAGCTTTGACCTACACAGATAGTACCTTCTGCAGGACTTAGCAGTTGAGGTTATTTTTAAGCGTTGGAAGTAGCGCTCATCAGGCAATTCAGGTGAGCTGTAGGCTGAAGAAAGATGGCCTGTTCTAGCCTGGACAGGCTTACCAATGCCAGCGAATCTTAGCCTGAGCCTGCATCCCTGGCTCCATGTCTTGCTCAACTGGAGCCTTGGTGTGGAGCAGCTACAGGCATCTTGCCTGGTTCTTCTTGGCTTGGGTCTTTGGTGGGATTACAACTACCGGTGACCCTCCTTTTGCACAGGGAAGCTCTGTACCTGCTGTACTGGTGCCTTCTATAGTGGAATTTTCTTCATTAAGGTTGTTTGTCTGTGCAAACAACCTAAGATCCAGTTAGTGTTTACAGAGAGTTGGTATTCCCCCTAGCTCAGCACCTCAGGGTTGCACCCCTACCCGCAGTGGCTCTGTGCTTTCAACAGTATCGCTTCCTTGAATCACAGTGCTCCAGAGTTCCTGGTTCAGTCTTGGACTTAGCCTTGGCCAGATCCTAGCTACCTTGCCTTAAGCAGACAGACCTACCCTGTAGTCGAGGAAGCTCAAGCTCCCAGGTCAACAGTGTGGCCGAAGATGCCATTTTAGAAAGAAAGTTTTCAGGCTCTTTCAGGGAGTATTTCAGTATTTTGCTGGAGTGATGGGTCCAACCTAATATGTTTTCAAAATCTTTTTAAAACCCTTTCCCTCCTCAGATAGCATCTTTGTGCCCAACAAGAATGGATTCTATTGTCACTCCCAGACAAGTTTGGACAGAACTCAAATTGACCTCAATGGTCGCATCCGCAACGGCAGCGTCTACAGTGCACACAGTACGAACTCCTTAAATACCCCTCAGCCCTACTTGCAGCCCTCCCCTATGTCTTCCAACCCGAGCATTACTGGCAGTGACGTCATGAGACCCGACTACATCCCATCGCACCGGCACAGTGCCCTGATCCCCCCATCTTACCGCCCGACCCCCGACTATGAGACTGTGATGAAGCAGCTCAACAGAGGCATGGTGCACGCGGACAGGCACAGCCACTCGCTGAGGAACCTCAACATTGGCAGCTCTTACGCATACAGCCGGCCTGACGCCCTGGTCTACAGCCAGCCTGAGATTCGGGAGCACGCACCCCTCACCTCACCCCAGTCTGCCCACTACCCGTTTAACTTAAACTACAGTTTCCACAGCCAGTCTCCATATCCCTACCCTGCTGAGAGGCGACCTGTGGTGGGCGCCGTCAGTGTCCCTGAGCTGACGAATGTGCAGCTCCAGGCCCAGGACTACCCAGCTCCAAACATTATGAGAACACAGGTATACCGGCCACCTCCGCCATACCCTTACCCAAGGCCTGCCAACAGCACCCCAGACCTGTCCCGCCACCTCTACATCAGCAGCAGCAATCCGGATCTCATCACCAGGCGAGTCCATCACTCGGTGCAGACCTTCCAAGAGGACAGCTTGCCAGTGGCACACTCTCTGCAGGAGGTCAGCGAGCCCCTCACAGCGGCTCGGCACGCCCACCTACAGAAGAGGAACAGTATTGAAATTGCAGGGCTCACACATGGTTTCGAAGGCCTGAGGCTCAAGGAGAGGACCATGTCGGCCTCAGCGGCAGATGTGGCGCCACGGACTTTCTCAGCAGGCTCGCAGTCCAGCGTCTTCTCTGAGCGAACGAAGCATGAGGAGACGGAAGAGCAGGAGAGCGGCAGATTCAGCCACAAGAAGTCCCTTTCTGATGCCACCATGCTGATACACAGCAGTGAGGAGGAAGAGGACCTAGAGGATGGCGGCAGAGCACGCGCTGTCTCGGCTGCGTCCGAGCCCCGCCTGACTGCCACTTACTCCCAGGAGCAACAGCTAAACTACCCCTGTGCTTCAGGGACTCCACTCCCTGGCCCTCTGCATATTCTTGAGCCCAAGTCCCACCTTACAGAGCCCGAGAAGAGGACAAAGGACATCAGCCCTGTCCACCTGCTTGTAGAAACCCACCGGCCCCGAAGAGATGGGCTGCTGACCCCTTCCATGTCCGAGTCTGACCTCACAACGTCAGGGAGATACCGAGTTAGGAGGGACTCTCTCAAGAAAAGGCCAGTGTCAGATCTCCTGTCTGGGAAGAAGAACACTGTGGAAGGACTCCCACCACTAGGGGTAAGCTTGCCTGGGAGCAGAGGTGCCTCAGACATGGAGGGCAGGCCTCTTACTCTGTGTTTTCAACTTCTGATTACTCTGTCTCCTCTTCCCTCAGTACCAATGGTTGTCGGTTTTTTGCCTTTTCTCTTAACTGTCAGTTCCTGTCCCAGCTCTGATTTTTGCCTCATATGGGGCATGTTTATGTGGAAACACTGTGTGCTGATGAGGGTGGTCGTGGTTCTGCCAGAGGTAAGTTGGGTGCCATCAGGCCTAAGGGAGGGGATGGGAGGAGTCTCCGAGCCATCTTAGTAATGTGCTGAGGAAGAGGGGGACATTTCGTTACTCCAGCCAAGACCGCTTTGCTAAGCACCCTTTAAAGTCCTGTGGGGCAACAAGGCACCCCAGAACTGCATTTGTTCAGACTTTTCAAGGGATGTCTTGAGAGGCATCTGAGGCTGTATCCCTAAGTCTGGCCTTTATCTAGCTGTCAAAGTTTGAGGCTGGATCCAGCTATCTTGGCCGTGCCCTCTCTGGGCTGGGAGTGACTGTGGACTCAGGAGAGTCAGTCTCTTTAAGGGGATGAGTGAGTGAGCGGGCCACTCAAGAAAGCCCATGTAGACATGGTGGCTCTCCTTACAGGGACACATTTCCTACGCATTTAAAACAAAATGCAGGAGACTAGCGAGTGCTATTTTCTGTAGCTGTCTTTTTCAGAACATTTACCATGTGCCAAGATTTCTTCTTTGCTGTGCCCAGCTTATAATGAAACCATTGTTATAGCCTATTTCACAGATAAAGAAGCTGATTGTAAATATTAAATAACGTTTCCAAGGTCATGCAACCAGTGAGTGACTGACCTGGAGTTTTCCACTTACTTATCTCTATAGCCACAGTGCTCTGTGTTGTATCGCACTGAGTAGCAGTTGCCTGCTGAAGTCTGGCTACTCTGCACTGAATTTTTTCTGAGTCCTCCACCTTCAGCTAAGCCTCTGTGGATCTGTTTGTAAGTGTGTCCACGCATAGTCACCATACTGCACTGCTCAGGCACGCAGCTCTGAATGGCCATCACCTTGTCGCATGCCCGGCACCAGAACCAAGTCAGAGTGATGCGTGCATTCATTCGGCCACTGTGTCCTGTCAACCAAAGTTCTCCCGCCCTGTCTCTTGTTAGGCTGCACCCAAGGCCTGAGGAACTCTCGTATGTGTTCTTCTGGAGTAGTGTGTGAGGGCCGCGAAGAGACCAAGGCCACCTGGTAGGCTGGACTCACAGGGTCAGAATGCTTATGAAAGACCAGTACATATAGGAAAAACAGTTGAAGAGAGGGCACAGATTTAAGAGTTATTTTAATTAGCTAAAGGATGGAATTTTAAGTTGAGCTTTATTTTTTTCCTGAGTGTGCAAAGGCCAGTGCTCTAGTGGACTGTGGTGGAGGTGCTGTTTTCTGTAGCTGTCTTTTTCAGAACATTCACCATGTGCCAAGATTTCATCTTTGCTGTGCCCAGCTTATAACGAACCCAGTGTTATAGCCTATTTCACAGATAAAGAAGCTGACTCATAAATACTAAATAACTGGTAAATATTAAGTAATGCTGAGAAGCATTAGGGCAGATACAGTCTGAGGCTTTCCACAGTCACTACCTGAGTCCCCAAGCCAGGGGCATGGGGCTTTCCTTGACACTGCAGTAAGAACTGACCACTGTTTTTATGAGGAACACAAGTTCTTCCAATGACACTTGCTGAGAAGAATCCCCTTTAATTTCCCAAGATGTGAAGAGACCAAACCCCTCCAACCCCCTGACCTCCTCAAGGTAACCAGCTTGCCATTATCTCTATAATTGTTCAACAGTGAGTCTCGGTGAGAGAAGTTTAGTATATTTTGAACAGGGTCTGGCAGGCTCAGCTTACACTGAGGGCTTTGATCAAGTTGCCTCTCTTGAAATATAAATTTTCTCTCTCATCTTTTACACTTTTTAGTAAAGTTATGTAATTGGACCATCTCTTTTGCACAGGTATTTTACCTATTGGACCATGTGCTTGGAGGCTGTGGTCCAGAGGAACCAGTCAACAGCCTGCAGCTGACTATAGGCCCTGCTGTGTAGTGCATAGCCCATCAGTGGACAGGGCCCTTCACACATCCTACCTTGGCTTCCATCTCCATAAACCCAGGACAGTCATCTCTTTTCTGTCCATTTGTCAGTTCAAGTCCCACTGTGCTTAAACACGGAAATCCACCTTCAGTGTCACTATTTTTAAACAAAGTTTTGTTTATATTGTTTTGATGCCAGTTCCTTTATAATGGAGGCAGCTGGTGATCTTGTGCCAACTACATAGTCTCCATGATCCAGTTTTCCCATTTGCAAGTGAGAAGACCTCCGAGAGTTCTCGGGAGCCTAAAAAGAACCCTGCAAAACATCAACAATGCTTAGTTAGTATTAACTTGTGTCTGTGATGCTGCCTCACAAGTTTAGTTCCCAACCAGCTTCCCAAGGGTGGAAGAGGTCACCCCTCCCACCACTGCTGAAGCCTCTGCCCCCTTCATGGTGGCATTACCCAACCATGTCACTGCTCAACCGACAGAACACTAACGCGAGGTCAAGTTAAGGAAGTGCAGTGAGTAAGCGATAGACAAGAGGGAGCAGTGCGGAGTTCTCCACCCATGGCCTCCACCTCCAGGGACTAGATTGTTATCACTAAGGCAGACTGGTTTGGGTGCTCACACATCTACATAAAGACTGGCTCTTCGATGCATCCTTTGTGCCCATGCAGTGTGGTTCTCACCTAGGAAGCCCTGCAGATTTTGCACTGGAAACCATGAGCCTGGTAAGGGATAACCACAGCTGGTCCTGAACCACACCCTCTTCCGGTTTATCAGTGTGGGGTGTTTGGATTTCAGGCACAGGTGCACCAGAGTCAGCTAAGACAAGCTAGCAGGATCTGTGAGGTTTTAGGGATCTTGCGAGCCCTATGACATTCTCGGGCAGTTGAGAAGTGGCTGTGAGGAGTGGCTGTGCCCTAGAAACTGGCCAATGAAGGGAGCCTTTCCTTGGAAGCCGGTTGCTAAACACTGCAGCACACCACTGTTTTCTGCACAGCTGATTCGGGAAGTGTTAGTCTTCGTGCAGTCTGTGTTGTGCCCGCCTTTCCCGCTCTCTCCCTTTCTGTTTTTCTGTGTAGGTGAGGCTTGCATGGTAATGGTGACTTATGTGATCATGTTAGTTAATTTTATTTGGGCTTTAACCCAGGACTCTGACCACTCTTAAGTCTGAATTGCATTATGTGGGAAGCTCACAGGCAAGATGAACTATGATGTTACAAAATATCCAAGGGGCTGGAGAGATGGCTCATTGGGTCAGACTGCTTTCTGGGCAGCCAAGGGGACCTGAGTTCAAACCCCTAGCACCCATGTGAAAGCTAGCCCCGCCTGTAATGCCAGCATTGTGCGGTGGAACTAGGTAGATCCCAGTAGGTTTCTGGGTAGTCAGACTGGGTTCTGTGAGAAAGACCTTGTCACAAGGAGTGAGGCAGAGGACGGTAGAGGAGAGAATGGATGCCGTATCTAGCCTCTGACACATGCCATAGCAGCACACGCACATTCTCCAATATCGGTAATCTTACAGCATCTGACTCACCAAAATGTCTTTTCTTTTCTATCTGTAGTTTGATCCTGGGGATCATGGCATCTTTAGGCTGATAGAGCTAGAGTAAGCTGGTTTCTTTACAAGAACCAAGAATACTCTATAAATCTCAGAGTGTCCAAGGAGACCAGTTCTCGGGTTTACCTGCCACAGCGAGGGAAGTCGTGAGGCCCCGAGAACTTGGGGGAACGCCTGTTTTCACAGGCCAGTGCTCCACAGATGCTCTCCCTCCACTCTGCCTTCCTGAGAGAGATTTCAGAGGTGTAGAAATGTGGTCGTTCTTAGAGGCTCGAGGCACATGGTTCTTCAAGAATGTAGAGTGAATATGTGAAATAGTGAAGGCTGCCGGGCATGGTGGTGGTGTGCATTTTATCCCAGCACTCAGGAGGCAGAGCCCCGTGCATGGATGTCTGTGAGTTTGAGACCAGGCAGGCCAGCCCAGGCTATACATAGTGAGACCCTGTCTCAAAACAAGAGAAGAAAAGGCTACTGCAACCCACTGATACTGTTTTTGCCCATTTTGTGTGGACTAGAGCTGAGTTTTGCTGTCACGATTGGAAGTTGGGTGGTTCTGTAAGAATGCGGCCTCCTACAGCCTCACCTTTCATTGCGACAGAGCCCTGTAACCAACTGGAGTCAACGCCTTCTATCTGAGGCCTTATCAGAGCTCTGGCCTTGAAAGGAATGTCTTCTCCCTACAGCTTGCCGGGCAGCCCTGTGGGAAGGAGTGGAGTCTCTCCTTGGGTGCTAACAGGGAGAGCTCTGCTTCTGTCTCCTCTTTAGCCTGTTGACATTTCTTTGCAAAGGGTTGTGTCCGAGTACATTTTCTATGTGTGTGTAAATCTTTCCTTACAGGGAATGAAAAAGACTCGAGCAGACGCAAAAAAAATTGGTCCCCTCAAGCTGGCTGCTCTCAATGGCCTCTCCCTGTCCCGACTACCCCTGCCTGATGAAGGAAAGGAAGTGTCCACCAGAGCGACGAATGACGAGAGGGTGAGTGAGTGGAGGAGTGCCCAGCCTCCTCCAAAGTGCCCTCGTGCGGTTTCGGTGAATTTTCTTTCTGAGGTGATTTGATAGTCATAAATGAATGTTATGGAATGTTACTATCTGGGTCACAGCTGCAGAGGGTGTGTGGCTTCAATGTCTTAAATAATTTCAGGCTCCAATGTTGATAAGGTTTTTTTTGCTTCTGAAAGTTCTTGATTGTTTTATTTCCTCAAAGTAAGAACCTGTGTGTAAGGACACATAGAAAAGAAAGCAGACAATTCACTATTCATCATCTTGTTTCTAAGTTAGAATTTAACACGGAATTCTCAAAATTCTTTGTGAGATTTTTTTATTGTTTTCCATTAGGACAGGTGCTCATTTCCTTGCGGCTGCAGCTGAGGGTGGCTACCAGGGCTTGCTGCTGCTTTCAGCATCTTCTGTACATTTGTTTTAAGTGGGAGCACTTGCATGCGGCTTCTAGACCTGACTATCTTATTCCAGGAGAATTCTGTTTTTTTTTTTTTTTCTTTCTTGAGTTTTTGAGACAGGGTTTCTCTGTATAGCCTTGGCTGTCCTGGACTCACTCTGTAGACTAGGCTGGCCTCGAACTCACAACGATCCGCCTGCCTCTGCCTCCTGAGTGCTGGGATTAAAGGTGTGCGCCACCACGCTGGCTGAATTCTGTTTCTTATGGATCACAAAGCTGACCTCAAGTTTAGACCTCAAGTTAGCAAACTGCCCAAGGCCAGCTTTCCAACTGATTTTGTGTTCTGTATCTGCTAACATTATGTCTTTTGTCCTAATATTCATGATTTGTAAAAAATTCTGGTTTGGTTTCATGTAGAATTTTTCATATTTGAAAATACTAGACCTTAAAGCAGAAAACAAGATTTTAAGAATACACACAGCTGTGACACATAACTGTTACTCACCATACATGTCCTCTTTTATAGTGTAAGATTCTGGAACAGCGGCTAGAGCAAGGAATGGTCTTCACAGAATATGAAAGGATTCTTAAAAAACGGCTAGTTGATGGGGAGTGCTCAACAGCCCGGCTCCCTGAAAATGCAGAACGAAATAGATTCCAAGATGTGCTTCCCTATGATGATGCGAGAGTAGAGCTGGTACCAACCAAAGAGAACAATACTGGCTACATCAACGCATCACATATCAAGGTGAGAGTCAGCGCCACTGCGCGCTGGGGCTAACTTACGCGCATGCTAAGATTTACATGGGGGTCTACATTGTGAAAGCCTCCCGCTTTGAGGCATTGTGACAATTATGTTATACGCCGGAGAATCCAGACACAGCCGGAGTCACGCCCATTCTTCCGTGTGGTAGCCTTTCTGCACCCATGTTGTCCCCAGGACTGGCCGCATTTCATTTATCTAGAATCTGAAGACTTTTTGAGCTTGCTGAGCCTCACAGGAGCTGTTGAATCTGAACCACTCCTTTCCCCCATCACAGAGTGGTGTGCACTGTATGTGACGAATACGCCTGGTTTGCTTCTCGTGTCCTCTCTTTTCCCAGCGCTGGCAATCAAACCCAGGTCTTTGTGCTGGGCAGACACTGGAGCGCTGAGCTGCCTGCCAGCCCTGGGCCTGGGATTTTGCTTTTTTTTATAAGGATGCCATTTGTTCTTTTCTGTCTTCTTGTGATTTTCTAGTATCACTTGTTCTTTAAGAAGCTCTCCCTAGAACAGCCTAGAACTGGGTGATGTTACACTTGCCACAGTAGGAGGCGGCAGCACAGGGCACTCAGCTCATGCCAGCTAGCTGGGACTCTCTGTGGTAGAAAGGAGAGCCCCCTTACGGTGAATGAGATGTGTCTGTAGTCAGATATACATCTTTCTTTTCCAGTTTTCTTCAGCTTGCAAGTCATTTTTGATAGCAGTCCGACCTCCAAGATTTCTAAAGACATGGCAACTGTGCGTGCTGCTAGTATTTGTTTATTTATTTATTTATTTAGGCCTTGGTTTTGGTATTTTTGAGACAGGGTTTTGCTAAATCTCCTTAACTGGCCTGGAGTTTCAGAATCTTTAGCTACAAGTTGAGGAGTCATGGAAGGAATATAAATTTCAGAATTGAGCGGATTGGGTCAAGTGCTAGATCTCTCAGCAATTGTGGGGCCACCATTTATTTAACCACTGCCGTGTTAACCACACGCTGCTGCCGGAAGGGAGCCCAGTGAGAGGGCTCAGAGCTGGTGCTGAGGGACGGCAGCTTCAGAGGGAGGCTGTGTAGAGCAGGGCTTGGCACAGGCTCTCACATTTAAGGGCACTCAGAAGTGACTGTCAGCAGTTACTGGCAGACCATGGTTAAACCTGCTTTCTTGGCTCTAACTATAGTAACTCCTTGTTATGTTAGCACTGGAGACCATAAAATCGTGAGTGGGAACTTGGTCTTCCAGAGGATGGAGACCATTCTAAATTGAAGATAATTCTTTTCTCATTGAGATCTGGCATTAGCTTATATTTTGACTTGCTAATACTTTCCCAAGCATATTTAATACTTCATCATGGCAAATTGTGTCTGTGATTTAGGATACTGTGATGCTGGTGTTGCCATCACAACAAGAGGACTTGTGATGTGATGTGCTGGCACCAGGTGCACTAACCCTATGGGCTGCAGTTATTATATTGTGTAGATAAAAACTGAAACTGAGAAGTGAGCAGATGCTGCAAGTCAATGAGATGTCACATGAACTCATGGTACATATGTTTATAAAGATGTCAGCAATGGCAATCGTATTAATGAGGGAAAGGTTAAGACAGGAATCTGTCAGTTTCTACTGTTACCACAAACACATGAACAGCTATGCACGCATATTCCATGTGCGCGCACACACTAAGCTCTTAACTTTGTCTGATTTTAGGTCTCTGTCAGTGGAATTGAATGGGATTATATTGCCACACAGGGACCATTACAAAATACGTGCCAGGACTTTTGGCAGATGGTATGGGAGCAGGGAATTGCAATTATAGCGATGGTGACAGCGGAAGAGGTGAGTGCTCAAAGTGTTGACCTTTAGAGAAAATAGCAGGTGACACTGCGGCCTTTGTAAGGGCTGTGTGACGAATGCCCCACCAGGCCGGGCTGCCACTGAACTATGTTTGTCTTTAACAGGAGGGTGGCCGGGAGAAGAGCTGTAGGTATTGGCCAAGGCTTGGATCAAGGCACAACACTGTCACCTATGGAAGGTTTAAGATCACAACTCGCTTCCGCACGGACTCGGGCTGTTATGCCACTACAGGTTTGAAGATGAAGCACCTTCTCACGGGGCAGGAGAGGACAGTTTGGCATCTCCAGTACACAGACTGGCCTGAGCATGGCTGTCCCGAAGACCTCAAGGGATTTTTATGTAAGTGTCTTGTTTTATAGGCAGCTTCCTTTGTCTTAGGTTTCTAAAATAGTCCCTTTCTATTGTTTCATGGAAGCTTTGTTTGTTTTAAAATAATGTGTTTGAGGAGGCTTAACAGAAGGTTGATTTGTAGTTGTGTGTGTGTGTGTGCCTGTGCACATGTGTCCAATGTGCCACATCACATGTGTGAGGTCAGAATGTACCTTGGTGAAGTTTGTTCTTTCTTTTTCTTAAATTTTTTTAATTTTTAATTTTTTGGTTTTTTTGAGACAGGGTTTCTCTGTGTAGCCTTGACTGTCCTGGACTCACTTTGTAGACCAGGCTGACCTCGAACTCACAGTGATCCGCCTGCCTCTGCCTCCCGAGTGCTGGGATTAAAGGCGTTGCCACCACGCCTGGCTTGTTTGTTCTTTCTTTCCACCATGTTGCTCCTAGGGATTTGACTCAGGTCATCGGTCTTGGTGAGTGCCCTTACCCACACTGCCATTTTGCCAGTGCAAGAAGGCATTCTTTAGAGATGGCTAGTTTTAATAGAATACCATAGCTGACTCACATGTCTCCTTAGCCTTGTTTTGGCTGAGGCACCGACTTGCCTGCAGTCACCATCAGGTGGCCCTGGTGTCCCAGTGTCCAGTGCTCCTTGTCTGCAGTCCTTTCAGTGGAGAGAACAGGATGGTTGTTAGTTTGATGTGCCGCTGTCCCTGAGTACTTTTGTATTTGACCAATTCTTCATAGCATACCTTGAAGAGATCCAGTCTGTTCGACGTCATACAAACAGTACAAGTGAACCCAAAAGCCCCAACCCTCCCCTGTTGGTGCACTGCAGTGCTGGCGTAGGAAGAACTGGTGTTGTCATTTTGTCAGAGATCATGATTGCCTGTCTGGAACACAACGAGGTGAGGAGTTATGCTGATCTCCATGTTCCTGGTGGGGAGAGTTAGGGGCTGGGGAGGAGGGGGGCGTAGTGGCCCAGTATCTCCCTGAACATGTTTTCCAGGACTATGGTGATGCTAAGTGCTATTTTAAAAAGCACTGTGTTAGAGGTTTCAGCTCCGACTGTCAGTAAAGACTGAGATGTTATATACTACTGAAGGCCATTTAATTTTGTCTTTTCTAGTGTCTTTCCAGTGTGAGCTCAGTGCTTTGTTTTTTCTGTAACACCCTTAACACCCTTAGCGCTTCTAGCATTTGTGCTGGCCAGCAGCCGTGGGCATTAGTGCTGGCCAGCAGCCGTGGGCATTAGTGCTGGCCAGCAGCCGTGGGCATTAGTGCTGGCCAGCAGCCGTGGGCATTAGTGCTGGCCAGCAGCCGTGGGCATTAGTGCTGGCCAGCAGTCGTGGGAAGTGTTGCCTCGATGCTAGCAGTGCCTAGCATACTGTGTTTTTGTTGAATCTTAGTGAGGTATCACTTGCACGTAATTGATTTACAAGTCAGTATGCTGCAGCTAGGTTGAAGAAATAATCTGCATGGGCATTTTATTTGTAGCTAAAACAAACCAGATCTTAGGTTATCACAAAAGGCTCTCGGGTAGACAGAGGGTTCTCTGTCTGTCTGTCTCTTAGGTAGATTTCTGTGAGGGAGGCAGCCTTTGTAGTGCTCGTTTCCCCTAGGAATGTTTTCTTCATCACGGTTTCTCTCCACCAGGTTCTGGACGTCCCCAGAGTGCTGGGCATGCTGCGACAACAGAGGATGATGCTGGTGCAGACGCTGGGCCAGTATACATTTGTGTACAGAGTTCTCGTTCAGTTCCTGAAAAGCTCCAGGCTCATTTAAGCTCCCGTGCTTTTTATGGGGACCCAATCATGGGAAGTGTTTACAGCTTAAAAAGGAAAAGAAAGAAAGAAAGAAAGAAAGAAAGAAAGAAAGAAAGAAAGAAAGAAAGAAAAGAAAGAAAGAAAGAAGTGCAGCTCGTACTTTGTCCCCAGCAGTCCCATGTGGAGACCCTGAACAGGAAGTGTGGTACGGAGAGCTGAAGAAGCACGCTAAGCACAGGCTGACGAAGGCAGGCTCGGTGCCCTGGCCGCATTTGCCCAGTTTGCAGCACTTGCACACACTCTGGAGACTGTGTTTTTTAGACAGTTCTCTGTCTTATTGACGCTGTACTGGGCAGCTTTGGCAATCATTAAGGTGCACGGACTTCTATCCTAAGCTAATTTTTGATAATGTCATTTTAAGACTAAATAGGGTTTTGTTTTTTTTTTAATCTGGAAGTTGAACTTTTCTGTGGGCATCCACAGAGTGAGTGGTTCTTGGAAAACTGTATTTAAAGCCATTATTAGCTTTTGTTTAAGAATAAAAACCATGGGGGAACTAAGTGGTTTATTCACCAAATCCAAAACTAAAGAAAATCTGAAAGTGTTATTTTGAAATATAGAAAGCATTTTTATATTCAGAATGTTTTTTAAAAGTTCTATATATTTGTACCTTCTATATTTTCCAAATAAGAGCTCAATTTGTATGATACTGAGTCAGTTAGTAAAGTTGGGGATAAAGGCACATTATTTAAAAATCAAAGAATCAGATTCACTATTTTTTCAGTATTATTAATAAGCATAAATGAATTTGATTTTATTGATTGAAAATGAAGAAAGAACAATTCATGGGACGGTTTTAAGCACTTTGTTAAAAATACGTTTATATATGTGGCTTTATATTTTAAACAACAATGGGTACTATTTCAAAGAGAAGGGCTATGAGTATGTGCGTTGACTAGGACAAGAGTAAGTGGCTGTGGTGGTCACATAAGGTGGCTTGGTCAGTACACAAAGGCAGTATTACCTATACTCACGCCGAGAGCGGAGATGGAGAGTGAGGTCTTAGGAGCTTGGGGGTGGATGGTTAAGGGCTACTACGCACAGGACATTCAAGGTCTGCCGTTGTCAGTAACTTACTTTGTTTATTAGCGGTTCTCCCTGTATTTATTTTCCCCACAATCAAGTTCAGGTTTACATTACCATTAGAGAAGCCTTGATGAGGTTTTGTTTCCTCTAGGTTGAAAGAAGGAACTTAGTTAACAAGAGGTTCCTTCCCTAAATCCACAGCCCACACTTACCTAGGGGGCACTTAAGTTTAGCTGTCCTCACTGCAGGAGCAGTTCTAGGTACTTGGTCCCCTCTTCCATCCCGTTTGGGCACATCCTACAGTCAGAACGAGTCAGGTTTAAAGGGGAGAGTGCTGTTCTTGGCCCAGGCTAGGTTCACTTTGTGAGATGTGGAGGACAAGCTGGCACCTTTAACTGACGTGTGTTGTGTTGTCCATCTGTGTGTCTGTCCTGTCCCCCGCCATTGCCAGACTGCTGCTTTACAGTGTGGACCTTCTAGAATTTCAGATCTAGTATTAGCTGCCAGACATAATGCTCTGCCCTCACTCTGATTTGATGTGGTGGGGAGCATCCCCTCCATGAGAAGGGTGCCAGCCCAACTAAGCACAAGTGACTCACATGGACAGCACTCCCCAGGAAGGGATTTGTGTGGTGTGCTTTCCACCTCATGCCACATGAAGGACAGGACTTTCTCTGAAGCTTTTTCTTCCGATGGTACGCTGTTTGAAGATGCTTTCTTATCACACTTAACCATTTGGAAATGTCCCACTGGCAAGAACATATTGTAAAACAAAACTTTAATTAAAGAGTAATATATGGCATGTTTGTGTTCCTGTTGCAATACTTTGGTAAGTAAATTCAGGACAAAATTATACTATTTAAATCAATTTTTCACAAATTGCATGCTTTACATCACTTCTACAGAACATTAATTTTAAACTTAATTACAGCTAGCCAATGAGAATTTCTGAGTGAAAATAACTCTACATTGCATTTTGTCACAATGTAATTCTCAAGGGCCAATTCAAAAATTAGGGTTTAGAAATTTCTCATGCCTGAGTTGAGAATGTTACTGGTCTGTTGGCCAAACGTATGCAACACTTCATGTATCACCAAGTTCCTTGATAGTATTGATTTCATATCAAAATTATCAAAATGTACATTTCCACAAAAATAGGTTGTAAACCAATGTTTCTACAGGTTAACTTTGGAGTTTCTGGCATCAGCTTTCCTGATTACTTGGGGGCTTTTGTTGAAATTTCTAGTTGTAGGAATTTCTTTGTTTTTGTTTTCTGTTTGATTTTGTTTTTTTCCCTGGCTTTTTGACACAGGGTTTCTCTGTTTAATGACCTTGGCTGTCCTGGACTCACTTTGTAGACCAAGCTGGCCTCGAACTCACAGCGATCTGCCTGCCTCTGCCTCCCAGTGCTGGGATTAAAGGCGTGCGCCACCAGGCTTGGCCTCTCGTTGTAGTTTTGAGCCTAGGAAGCAGCATCTTAGAGTGGAAGCTAGAAGGTTAAGCTGTAGTCGGTTTTCCTCAGTAGCGCCTACTGGGGAACATCAAGAAAGCCCTGGAACTTAATGTTTAAAACTTTCTGGTAGGATTAAAACAGATCTGCTCCCTCAGAAACTTCCAGAAAGAGAAATGTTTAGCCAGGAACCTGGAAGAAGAGGAGAGGGTTGTGATACAGGACGGTATGATAACATTACGGCATGACCAAATTCATTTTGGAAAGGCAGATATATTAATACAATGACAAGAAAATTGACAAAATAACTATGATCATATATATTAAGCTGGAGGTTTCCTGCAATGTACAGGCTTATTACTGGAGATGTACATGAATAAATGCAAACAGGAAAAGAAATTACTATTCTAAATCTTTTCCTTTTTTCTTGCACTGTAAAGAAAGAAATTTTGTTTTTTTTTTGTTTTTTTTTTGTTTTTTGTTTTGTTTTTCGAGACAGGGTTTCTCTGTGTAGCCCTGGCTGTCCTGGACTCTCTTTGTAGACCAGGCTGGCCTCAAACTCACAGCAATCTACCTGCCTCTGCCTCCTGAGTGCTGGCATTAAAGGCGTGCACCACCACGCCCGGTCCCAATTTTTTTTTTAAGGAAATTGTTTTTTTTCTTTTTTAAAAATTTGTTTAATTACTTTATTCAGATTACATCTCAATTGTTATCCCATCTCTTGTATCCTTCCATTCCTCCCTCCCGCTTTCACCCTACTGCCCTCCTCTATGGCTGTGACTGAGGAGGACCTCCTCCCCCTGTATATGATCATAGGCTGTCAAGTCTCATCTTGGTAGCCTGCTTATTCTTTCTCTGAGTGCCACCAGGCCTCCCCATCAAGGGGAAGTGGTCAAATGTGGGGCACCAGAGTTCGTGTCAGAGTCAGTCCCCACTCTCCACTCAACTGTCCTGTCCATTGGCTAGATCTGACTAGGGGTTCAATGTTTACTGCATGTATTGTCCTTGGTTGGTGCATAATTTGAGCAGAACCCCTGGGCCCAGGTCTGCCGATCATGATGTTCTTCTTGTAGGTTTCTAGGACCCTTTGGATCCTTCCATCTCCCTGTTCTCCAATACTTCTCTCACCTAGAGTCCCAATAGGATGTCCTCACATCTATCCCAATCTCCTGGTAAGTGAAGACTTTCATGGGACATGCCTCTTCGTCTAGGCAAATTAAATGGAGAGATACTCAAAGAAATTCCTCTAAAATTGGGGACCAGGCAAAGCTGCCCACTCTCTCCATATTCTTCAATATAGTACTTGAAGTTCTAGCCAGAGCAATAAGACAACAAAAGGAGATCAAGGGGATCTAAATGGGAAAGGAGGAAGTCAAATTATCTGTATTTGCAGATGATATGATAGTATACATATGTGACCCCCAAAATTCCACCAGAGAACTCCTACAGCTGATAAACACCTTCAGCAAAATGGCTGGATACAAAATTAACTCAAAAGTTAGTAGCCTTCCTATATACAAAGGACAATTGTGCAGAGGAAGAAATTAGGTAAACTACACCCTTCACGATAGCCACAAGCAATATAAAATATCTAGGAGTAACTCTAACCAAGCAAGTGAAGAAATTGTTTGAAAGAAATTGTTTTTAATAACATATTAAGACAGTCTCAGAGTGTAGCCTGTGATGGCCTGCAACTCACTATGTAGACCAGTTTGGCCTTGAAATCCTTGATCTGCCTGTTTCTGTCTCCTCAGTGCTGGGATTAAGGCTTTCACCAATATACATGGTTTAAATTACACTTTTAAAGGAAACTCTCTGGGAATTTAGTAAGAAGAGAGCACATGAAACAAGCTAAAATGATCTTTTTTTCCCCTTGAAATTCATTTTAGCAAACTAAACTGCAGAGGGGTTCTTTTTGAGTGACAGCTGAGGGAACTTTTCCTAAGGAACTTTTCAAATTCCTCAGACCAGGGATCTAGTCCTAGTACCTATGTGTACAGAAAAGGGCAGTATAAAGTCCAAAGCCTGCAAGTTTGGCTTGGATAGAGGATTTCAGAGAACATTTGAAGGGTTCTTTGGTTGCATAAGAGGCATCATCTTCTGAGTATCTCTGTCAGCTCTCAAATTAACACATTCTAAAGGCTTACTGCATGTGAATGAAATAATCACATTTACTTTTTCAAATATGCAGTAAGCACATGTATTAATTCCTTTGGTTTGTCCCCCAGAGCTACAGGGGAGGGGTGGGCTGGGCAAGTGCGTGTTTGTGTGTGTGTGTGTGTGTGTGTGTGTGTGTGTGTGTGTGTGTGTGTATGTATGTGTGTGACGGGGGTGGGGTGGCAGGTATGAAAGATAAGCAGTAGTAACCACCCAATCTATTAGGTCCTCTGAGGACGTACAGCAGGACTGTTCTCCCTGCTGCACCCTGCTGGTGAGATTGGAGAATGAGTTCTCCCTGCTCGGCCAGGCAATGGGGCTAAGACTCAAGAGTTGAAGCCAGAGTTGCCTGAGTTTCATAAGAAAATTTCCTGGAAGTGATTATCTTGGCATTTTCTGCAGAAACATGAGTGGTGCGTGGGTGGTAAGGTGTCAGATGGGTGGCTTAGGGATGAAGGAAGCATGAATGCTACCTGAGAAAATGGCTGTGAGGTAAGGCAAAAGGGTGGCTTGGCAAAGTATTCTACTTTCCCATTGTACTTACCTATCATGCCCTCCCTGTTATGGTAACTGGATTGAGATGGAAGGAAAGGTTTGTAGCATCAGTTTAGGGACAGTGCAACAGCACTGTCTGGAGGCCGTCTCTAGATCATCACGTGTCTAGAAATGAGGTCTTCCTGAACAGATTTCTAAAACCATTTAGATTGGCGATGTGTGCTTATTATTAATATATCTTTAATAATTTGGAGTTGATGAACAATTTTCAATACATTTATGAATAAGATATGGATATCAGTCGTATTTTAAAAGTATTCATGCACTCACGCATGCATCTGCATGTGTGTGTATGCCATAGCATGTAAGAGGTCAGCTTTCCGGAAGTAGCTATCTCTTTCCACCTTATTGAAGCAGGGCCTGTTTTGTTTCTGTACCTTTAACCACTGAGCTTTCCCACTACTCTTGGTTTTTAAACTCTACATTATTTTAGTTGTCAGACATGAATAATATCCATATGAGTATGGACGTGTATTTAAAATTTCCCCTTTTTAATAAGGTATACATCACAGGTTAGTGTTGTGAAAAATTATCAGATCACTTGAAATTAATGAGCATTAAATGACACAGGTCTTACTGTAATTAGTTACTTTTCAATTACCATAACAAAACAAACAAAAAGCCAAAAAAAAAAAAAAAAAGAGTAGCCTGTAGGTGTTTCAATTCTTTTATTTACTTATTTATTTATTTAATGTATATGAGTGCTCTGTCTGCACATGCTGGCCAGAAGAGGGCATCAGATCCTATTACAGGTGGTTGTAAGCCACCATGTGGTTGCTGGGAATTGAACTCAGGACCTCTGGAAGAGCAGTCAGTGCTCTCAACCATTGAGCCATCTCTCCAGCCCCCAGTGTTTCGGTTCTTAAGACTGTGGTGCTGTGATTATACCCACCCAAAGGTTGAGAACCAAAGGCTCAATACTTCAGGTCATAGGGACCAAACTTAGGCAATCTATTTCAGGAGGGATGCTCAGCACAGGGCTGAGCCTCAGAATAGGTGGGGCATGTACTAGCAACTGAGCTATTGTTTGAGGAGTCTAAGTCAGCTTTTCCTAAACCCACCATTCATAACTCTACCTTACACAGCTTTTGCCATGTCCAAAAACCAGTTTTAATATTTCTTTATATCGACTTATCTTTTAAAAATCTAAAGGATAACATCATAGTGTCCTAAGGAGTATAAAAATTAGAATAGGTGAGGGCTCCAAAGACAGAAATCTAGATTCAGAGTTAAAGCAGAGATGACCTGGCATGCCAAAGGGCAGACAGATACTGGGAACAGCAAAAGTTACTGAAAACAGCTCAGAAAGATGGTGGCTCCCACATGGAAGCAGCAGCCAGGGTGAGGGTCTGATTCACAGGGGTAATGGATAAGCATCTATTGATATGGCTACAGCCAAGGAAAGATGGAGTTCAGGATGAGGAGACCAAGGCTGTGCTGCGGTAATTAATGTTAGGAAAGCCAAGATGAAAGAAGCATGTGGAAAGATGCTGTTTACACTTGATCTTAGCCAAAAGCTTAGAAGCATCAAGGCACTGCGTAGAAAGGTGCTAGAGGTGTGCTTCAGCTGGTAGAATGCACAAAGCCCCAGGTTCAATACTCGAACCCCTTACAAAACTGAGCATATGCCTTTAATACCACCACTGGGGAGATAGAGGCGTGAGGGTCAGAAGTTCAAGATCATCCTCTGCTACACAGCAAATTTCAGACAAGCCTGGGTTACAGGAGACCCTGTCTCAAAAGCTGAGATTTCCAGAGGCTGAGGGAGGGCTGCATTATGGGACAGCAGACATTGGAGTAGTGGACTCTGCCTCAGCACTGCTGGTTCCTCCCGGGTGATCATGTCATCTTCAAACCATCAACATCCACTGCCCTGTCTCCTGCAGCACCAGCAACACTATTTTAACTGAGGGATGATAAAACAACCAACCAATAACAATAACAAAAACCAGGCTCACTGGAAGTCACTGCTAGAATACTTGGGTTATTAATAGTGTTTCACCTTTCTTCCTCAACAGTATCTAGACAGAAAACTTAGCACATTACAGTGGCTCAATAGCCAATCATATTATTGTAAATAGTTGAAAATGCAAAATTAGAAGCTAGTCTCTTTTATGGTTTCTGTTTTTTCTTTGAAACAGTTTCTACTACAAGACCAACTGGTCTTTTTTTGGTTTTGGTTTTGGTTTTTTCGAGACAAGGTCTCTCTGTGTTACCCTTGGCTGTCCTGGACTCACTTTGTAGACTAGGCTGGCCTCGAACTCACAGCAATCTGCCTGCCTCTGCCTCCTGAGTGCTGGGATTACAGGCATACGCCACCACACCTGGCTAAGACCAACTGGTCTTAAACTCAATCTTCCAGGCCTCTGTACATTATAAAATATAATTTTATGTCAGGCATGGTGGTACACGTTTTTAATCCCAGCACTTGGGAGGCAGAGGCAGGTGGATCGCTGTGAGTTCGAGGTCAGCCTGGTCTACAAAGTGAGTCTAGGACAGCCAAGGCTACACAGAGAAGAAACTCTGTCTTGAAAACCCAACCAAACAAAAAAACCCCCAAACAAAACAAAAGTAATGTTTTAAGATCTTTCCAGATTATAAACCATTTCTTAGTGCCCATAAGGTCACTATGTTGGGTCAAATATGTTCCTCTGAAAAACAGCTTTTGAAGTGGTGGTCCCCACGCCTTGCATTTGCACTCTTGTGTATCATCCCCTCACTACTTAAATGCGCAAGAGGCCTGTGGCTTGCCTGCTTCTAACCAAGTAGTAGTCTCTATGGTTCTTCTTCACATGCAAAGAGCAAGCAGTCATGCTGTGACCTGCTTAGGGAGAGTGCACGTGGCAGGAGATGGCAAGCTGCCATCTGCTCCCCAGCCAGCCAAAAACAAATGACACTCTCAGATCTAAGGTGAAGAAAAACAATTCTGCATGCAACTGAAGCAGAGGTAGAGTCTCCCTTTGCCCAGCCTCCCGATGAACTCCCAGCCCTCAATACCACCTGGGCTGTAGCTTTAGAGGCCCTGTCACTCTAGGTGTTTCACTTTTTGAACCATAAATTATGGGATTAATAATAAATATGTGGTGTTTAAAGACACTAAGTTTATGGTAATTTATTATATAGCATTTAAAATAAAAAATCTTTATATGTAAAAAGAAAAAAAAAGAATATCGAGTTACTGGCCACACGGAGTATTTATTAATGAAGACCCAAAGGTTAGTCTTCAATGCTCATTTCCATGATTTTTAGAGTCGATAATTCTTTGTCATGATTACTGCCACCTTTGGTGCTGGGGAACTGAGCAGATGGGCACAGTGATGTGCTAAGACAACAGAGCTCCCTGGAAGTCTCAACCTTTTCAAAGTCACTGTCACCTTCAATGACATTCACAGAGGTTTCCTGGTCTATTACACTGTCAGAAACACTTGGATTGTTTTCATCCCAGGTTGAAGCTTCAAGATCTGTTTCATCACTGACCTGTTGGATTATAACGCCTTCTGAACACTTGGGTTTATGGATGGGCATGACAAATTCACCGGGGAAAGAGAACAGCTTGTTCTCATCTGGCGGCACAGATGACAGCATGTCCAGGGCCTCCTGGTACTGCTGACGCTCTTGCTGAGTCACTGAGTCTTTATCACTTCTTCTAAGTTCAGTGTGTTTGGAAATCAGAGCCTTTTGAAAATCAAGTTGATTCAACATTCTGAAATTGTTTTGCTTTGCTGGCTCTTCCTCAGATATACAGCCTAAGTCAACCTTCAGCTTATGCAGCAGGTAGCGCATCTTCCCCTAGGATTAAGGAAAAAAAAATTCGGAATTCTGAGGATCATCACATTAGTTATTAGTAAAACTGAACCACTCTGTCTGCAGCGCTGCTGGTCTCAGAGGAGTAAGGCTTTCACAACCCTGCACCCCTTTCCCTCACAAAAAGCACATGAGAAAGTGCCTGTTTTAAAGGCATTCATTTTGGAATATAGATAAACGTTCAATTCTAAAGAGAGACAAACCTCCTCCAAATGATGTTTGTTTTGTTTTATATGTCGCTCAAACAGTCGTTCTAAGAATCTGCAAATGATAGAGAAAAGTATTAACATCTTAAAGTCGGATAATCCACTCAATGTAAAATAGTTATATAATGTAGAAGCTGACAGAGACTGGGAAGTGGTTTAGAGATGAGTGGTTTTCTCTGTGATGCGGCATGTAAACACACACACACACACACAATAAAAATTTGAAAATTCTTTGATTCCCATTACAAGTTTCTGATAGCAGTGGAATTATGGAAGATTTCCACACAGATAGCAAAAATTCAGTTCATTATATAATCTGATTAAACCAACATACAATATTTAAATGAAAAAACTCAATTGTTTTCTGTGGAGTATGAAAGTCCTTATAATTTACTATCAATTATAAAAACATGATATAAAAAGCAGTATAACTTTTTACAACATTATAAACAACTTTAAAAAATCATGGTGTGAAAGATAAGTACAGCTGAATTACCATACACATTAAAAAAAATCTCTAACCTGTTGGAAAATAAACCAAGTTTCAAGATTTCATCTGTCACATTTTCCATGAAATTCAGGTACAGCAGCTCTTCTTCACTGCAGGGAAACACAGAGAGAACATCAGAGGTGTCGCATGGCATGAGAGCCCAGGTGGGAACACGCAGCTCCACCATTACAGTGACTGCTGCCCACAGGGACAGGGAATATTGTAAAGCCAGCTTATGTTCTTCTCATCTTCAAACAGGAAAGTAGTAAAAGTGAGAAACTATCACCCTATGGAGCAAAAGTTCATCTTTATGGAACGTTCATAACAGCAAAAAGACTAAGATGCCTCCGGGGAAGCAGGAGCGGGTGTGATGCTTATTATCAAGTCCTGTTCAGCATTTTGTGCTCAAGTTGCAAAAATTTCTGAACAGAAAGACTTTTTCCCTCAAAATCCTTATAAAAGAAAAAGGAATTTTAAATAGGCATATTTAGATGAAAATGTAGCAGTAATTTTTAAAATTAAACACATTTCATGTCTACATTTCAGTACCTATTATAAGTTAGGATATTATTATAATTGATTCTCATTAGCTAAACTCATTAAATAATGGCAAATGGCAAGTAGTGACTCAACCAATGAATAAACAAATGTAAACAAGCACGTTTTAAAACCAATCCACGTAACTTGCTTAACAACAACCAGGATTGCTGGGTGTGGTTGCACACGCCTTTAATCCCAGCACTGGGGAGGCAGAGACAGGTGGATTGATGTGAGTTCCAGTCCAGCCTGGTCTACAGAGTGAATTCCAAGACAGCCAAGGTTATACCAAGAACTCTGTCTTGAGAAATCAAAATCAAACCAAACCAAGCCAAACCAAACAAAAAACTGTCACATAACCTTTGATACCAACAGTGTCAGATAGAGCCTGCAAGGACGTGATGTAGTCACAAAGCACGGAAGAGGCCCCTGAGCTCCAAATCACACCCTGCGGTGTCTTTACCATTGCAATTTATAAAAATAAGCAAGAGTGTCAGGTGTGGTGGTACACGCCTTTAATCCCAGCACTCGGGAGCAGAGGAAGGTGGATCAATGTGAGTTCGAGGTCAGCCTGGTCTACAAAGCCAGTCTAGGATAGTCAAGGCTACATTGAGAAACCCTGTCTCGAAAAACCAAAACCAAAAAAAAAAAAACAAAACAAACAAACAAACAAAAAAAAAAGAGCAAGAGTCTTACACACTGACTAGAAATTATTAGTAGATGTTGCCAGCCTAGGGACACATTTCCACCAAAAATAAAATGCTCAACAATTCCTCCATCAGCACGAATTAATCGACTGACATCCCAAAGCTGGGTGCAGATATGAGTGCCAATCATAATTTATCTGATGTTTCCCCTGGTCTTGACTCTGCCTCCCACTACAGCATGAAGAGGTCAACATGATCTTACTCTGAGTAGACTTTACTGTCTGAAGAAAACTGTGTGGAGAGCTCACAGTGTGTCCTAGAAAAAAGAGAAAGGCAAACTATTTTAATAACAAAAAAGGCTGGTATAAAATACTCCATGGTTGATATTCTACACTAGGACTGACATGCTTTGGAGTTTCTACCTGTGCACTTTCCTATCATGATTTAATTCTCTGGGTACATGCATACACGCATGTGTGCACATGTACTAATATGTGCGGTTGGGCAAGAGTTTCAAGGATAGGGAGTTAGTCCTCTGCCTATCTGTGGCCTTAGGCAAGCTCTCCTAGCAAAGGCCTGAGGGGAAAGCTGGGCCCTGAAGGGTCTTGTGTGTTCTCTGGTCAGCTCCAAACCATGTCCTCATTCTACACTTGTGAAGACTCCCTTCACCTCACACCGGCTTACGGCGGAAATGCAGGTGAGAGCTGGAACTTGCAGTGTTTAGAGAGCATCTCCCAACAGCAGGGCAGCCTAAACACTGGCACATGGGGATGTTCCACATAACAATTTTTTGTCTTTTGAAAATTTTATTAATATAATTATTGTGCGTGTGTACATGTGTGTGTTTGTGCATGTGTGTATGCATGTGTACAGGCAAGTACCATGAGATCAGAGGATGACTTTCAGCAGTCAGTCCTCTCCATCCATTGTGGGATCAAACTCTGTTTATCAGGCTTGCACTTGCTGAGCCAGCTTGCCAGTCTCCCCGCCATGGATTTCAGCTTATCAAATGGTAAGGTTCTTCAGTCCTATCGGTGCCATAGATGCTGGCTATTGTCATCGCCAGAAAAGATAAACCTCTCTAAAATGAGGAGAGACAGCAACTACTGCAAACTAGCATCACTTCTTCTTTGTTAAAAGAAGCACATTAGCAAAACTAATTGATTCTAACCTTTACTGAGCATTTTTAAAGAAACTTCCTTAGTAAGACTAACAGTGCCATAGAATTGTATAATACTAAAATTTTTTAGAACATGTAATTAAAGTAATACTTAAGGATAAATGTTGTATGTCTATTACATAGGAAAGCAAATAGAGACAGGGTTTCACTCTGTAACCTAGGCTGGCCTCAAACTTCTACTGATCCTCTTGCCTCAGCACCCACCCCAAGGTATGATCCAGGTGTGAAGCTGCCACTCACCTTCGTGAGGGCTGCTTCAGAGCGCCATCTTTAATCTTGTCCCATGCTAAGTTTTGTCCTTGTGTGGGTAAAAGAGATATTTTGTCTTCAGTATCATGTGTCATATAATTAGGTGCCTGGAAGTGGAATAAAATTAATAAGTTTTTATTTTGTTCCAAAGTATGTTGTACAAAAATAAAACAACAAGCAGGGTGTAATGGCGCACACCTTTAATCCCAGCACTTGGGAGGCAGGGGCAGGCAGATCTCTGTGAGTTCGAGGCAGCCTGGTCTACAAAGTGAGTCCAGGAGAGCCAGGGCAACACAGAGAAACCCTGTCTCAAAAAACCAAAACCAAAACCAAAAAAAATTTTTTTCCCGGTTTTTCGAGACAAGGTTTCTCTGTGTAGCCTTCGCTGTCTGGACTCACTTTGTAGACCAGGCTGACCTGGAACGCACAGCGATCTGCCTGCCTCTGCCTCCCAAGTGCTGGGATTCAAGGCATACACCACCACTGCCTGGCAACAAAAACAAATTTTAATGAAAATGAATACATAAAAGTGCCAGATATATTAAGACAAAAAATTTGGAATATTTTACCCAATCAGCATTTTCCCCATGTTTATTTAAAGATAAAATGACTTCATTTTTATGTTTGTGAACAACACTTTAAATGGCACTAGGAAATCATAAGGCAAATCCTAAATCACATCTGGGGGCAGGAGTCTAGGTATGTAATCCAGCTCTGAAGAGACTGAGGCAAGAGGGTGGCAGTTCTAGGGTACCTGGCAAGAGAGGCTGATTTCAATAAGGTCTGAGTATGTAGCTTTAACTGTCCTGGAACTTGCTATGTAGACCAGGTTGTCCTTGAACTCAGAGAGATCACCTGCTTCAGCCTCCGCCTCCCAAGTGTTGGGATTAAAGGTGTGAGTCTACACCTGGCTAGCTCTGAAACACCCCATCCTGTCTGATCTCAGAGCAAAGCAGGGTTGCTCTGGTTAGTACTTGGATGGGAGACATCACCCCACACACATATACATGTGCACACCCACATGGAGAGAGAGAGAGAGAGAGAGAGAGAGAGAGAGAGAGAGAGAGAGAGAGAGAGAGAGAGAGAGAGAGAGAGATTGAGAGAGAGAGAGAGAGAGAGAGAGAGAGAGAGAGAGAGAGAGAGAATAGAAATCTATGAAAATGTAGCTTTTAAGTAAATTTGAGGGAAAAAGTTCCATTATTAAAAATTCAAAAGCAAGCCAGGCGTGGTGGCACACACCTTTAATCCCAGCACTTGGGAGGCAGAGGCAGGTGGATTTCAGTGAGTTCCAGGCCAGCCTGGTCTACTAAGTGATTCCAAGACAGCCAAGGCTACACAGAGAAACCCTGTCTTGGGAAAAAAGAAAGAAAGAAAGAAAGAAAGAAAGAAAGAAAGAAAGAAAGAAAGAAAGAAAAAAGCTACAGTAGGAATGCATATGAATAATATTAACAACAACAAAAATACATTGCAGCTTCTTTTTTAGTTTTTTCAAGCAGGGTTTCTCTGTGTCACTCTGGTTGTCCTGGACTCACTTTGTAGACCAGGCTGGCCTGAAACTCACAGCAATCCACTTGCCTCTGCCTCCTAAGTGCTGGTATTAAAGGCATGTGCTACTATGCCTGGTGCAGAATTCTTATGTGTCACAAAACTGGCAATATTTTATTTGCATTAATATTTACAAAATTATATTTTTTTTCTTGCTTTCAAATAGGTCTTCTGTAGCTCAGGATAGCCTTGAAATCCATTTGTCTGAGAGTGACCTTGAACTTATCATTCTGCCTCTACCTTCTGAGTACTGAATTACAAGCATGCATCACTGGGGCTGGAGAAATGGCTCAGAGTTCAGGTTCAGTTCAGTTCCCAGTGCCCACATGACCACCTGTAAGTGCTGGGCACGGTGACACATGCAGAGGCAGAGGTGGGTCAACCTGGCTTTTATAGTGAGCACCACTACATCAGGTTCATGCAGCACTAGTGGCTTTGCAAGTACTCTACCAAATAAGCTGTATTCCCAGCCCGCAGAGCTGATTTCTGCCAAAGGCTTTACAGTTAAATATGTAAACCATGTTATGAATAATAAAATTGTTACAGCATAATACATGATTGAAATGACCCAAAATGAGTGAGTTTGCCTGAAAAATCATACATAAAATAAATTATTGCTGAGCAGTCAAAACTACTAACAATGTCATAAAGTTTATAAAAGTAAAGATAAATGTAAAATAATAGTATCTACTAATTCTTACATGATATATAATTTATAATAATATAGTCATGTATAATTCTTTAAAATATATAGGCATTGAAAACTCAAACTTCTGCTGGACAGTGGTGGTATATGCCTTTTATCCCAGCACTCAAGGGACAGAGGCAGGTGGATTTCTGTGAGTATGAGGGCAGCCTGGTCTACAGAGTGAGTTCTAAGACAGCCACAGCTACACAGTGAAACCCTGTCTCAAGAAAAAAAAAAATCAAACTTCTCTGTAGCTTTGATAACACTGTGTGTGTGTGTGTTAGGGGTAGTTGTTAAGCAATTCCTCTACCACTGAGCTATATATAGTTCCAGCCTTTGGTTGTTTTGAGACATAATCTTGCTATATAGCTCAGCCTAGACCTGAGTTGGCTATATATGTAGTCCAGGCTGGCCTTGAGCTCATGATCCTTATACTTTTACCAAGTGTTGGGATTATAGGCAAATGCTACCAAGCCTGTTCTCAGACTCTGTACTTTTGAAAATGCCATTAGCATGTTTTATCCACCCAGCTATTCAGCTAGCCAAGCAGCCAGTGGACCACTTGGGTGCTAATAACAAATGAGTTCCTAGATGTGCTGGGTTCCATCTGGCCATTCAGAGAGCACAGTGACCATCTGCACAGAGGCATACAGTCATGTTGATTACATTATACTTAACAAGTCCAGACAACAGGATGCATTCTACATAAGCAAAGCAGCTGTAGCTCAAAAGCAACATGAAAAGAGCTCACGCTAGTACCTGTTTTATGTTCACTTCTGAATTTGTCGAGTTCTTTGTCTCAGCTGTCCCAAATTCAGTATTAAAGCTACAATAATATTTACAAAGAAATGATTGTTACTCCTTTATGAACACAGTGACAAGCAGCTTTACTGTCAAACAAAATGATAGTGTATACCAATGAAATCCATCTATTTACTTTTATAAAAATATGTAATTTCTTTCTGTATTTTCAAGACACAGTTTCTCTGTGTAACCTTGGCTGTCCTGGACTTGCTTTGTAGACTAGGCTGGCTTCCAACTCACAGAGATCCACCTGCCTCTGCCTCCTAAGTGCTGGGATTAAAGGCGTGCACCACCACCACCCAGCTGTAACTTCTAATTATATATCTGAAAATAGAAATAGACATGATTTGGTTCACATATGCTTCAATTTCTTGCTTGAAAAGCAGATTTCAGTTAAATATACAATGGGGTAAAAGAAATGAGACTGTAACATTTATAATTAACTTCTTTGTTTCTTTTTTTAACTGATTAAACTTGTTCTTTGACAATTTCAAAAACAATATACAGCTGATTCTGTTTACTTTCCCCACCCTCTCCTACCTCCTTTCCAGTCATCACCCCTCCTCCATACATGTCCCTTTCCCACACTCTTGAAAAATATGGAATGCACCCCCAGTTCGTGTGTCATCCTTGCACAGGAGCCATGCTAATATTGTTACTCTTCAATTTTAGTATCTGTGCTGCCAAATCTGGCAATGATTTCTTCATTTCTCCTCCAGTTGATGATTTCTATTATAGAGCTAATTCCTTTTTAAAATTAAATATATGCAGATTAATTTGATATCATTGCCCCTCTTATCTACATTCAGAAAACCAGTCTTCCAGTGTCTTGACACTTTGAATAACTAAAATCTACTATGAAATAAATTTCAATCTCTTGGAAAACTTACTGAATATTTATCATGAACTATCCACTACAGAAAGCAACCATATCAAGGCAAATCATACTTATTTTCCAGATGTTCTTTCCACTGTCTAAGTCATGCCTGCAGCTGTTACTATAAAGGAAGAGACACAAGGAACTGGATAAATTTTTGTTTTCCTCTCTGGGTCTCACTGTTTTATCACTGTAAACATGATATAAATTTATATCAATGTGGGATGGGCATGGGGCACACGCCTTTAATCCCAGCACTGGAAGGCAGAGGCAGACAGATCACTGTGAGTTCAATGCCAGCCTGGTCTACAAAGCAAGTCTAGGACAGCCAGGGCTGTTACACAGAAACCCTGTCTTGAAAAACCAAAACCAACCCCCCCCCAAAAAAACCCAAACAAACAAACAAAAAAAGACAAACAAAACAAAAAACAAACAAACAAACAAAAACCAATGCTATCTGATAATATATCGTAAGACTTCTCTGAAAATGCAAGATTTAAAAACATACAAAAGTTCAAGAACTGTGAGTTCAAGGCCAGCCTGGTCTACAAAGCAAGTCCAGGACAAGCAAGGCTATACAGGAAACCCTGTCACACACAAAAAAACCAACCAAACAAAAAGTTCAAGAAACTAGGTTTACAACAGTAACTTACATAGCACTCAAATTGTAAGAACTTAACAAATCTAATAGCTTTTTAAAAAAATTTCTGTGCTGCTTCTAAAGACCCACTGGAAAGTCTATCAATGCATTCTAATGAAAAGGCTCAGTCAGCTCTCAAGGCTGGTATATAAAGTGGACAGCAAAGCAAGAAATAGTGCTTATTAATCACTTCCATTGGCTCGCTGGCTTTGATGTCGGCTTTGGACACACCATACAAACCTGCTTAACTCAGTTTGGGTTTCGGCTTCTATCCGCTGATCTGGAAAATCTTTTCTTCTTTTGGCAGGTGTGTAATAGCGGTACTGTGACAGGAAAGACTTTGCTTCTGTTTTTAAAGTGCGTGGAGTGAACGGCAATTGCTTGTTAGAAAAGAGGTCGGAGTGCTTTTCTAACAGATCTCCACTGGGTGTCTTGGAAATGACCAGCTGGAACCGGTGGGCACTTGGGAAGGCACTTTTAGGCCTCCTGTCACAGCCATGTCCAGGGCAAGGGCTCCTGGGTGCAGGTCCTGGGTAAGCCATGCTGGGTGGGGAGGTGCTGGGATGCTTCTGGGTGCCAGTCATGAGGATTTTATTTGATTCAGGCAGATTTAGCTGTAGTGCATCTGAAAAGGGGCTAGTAGACTTTGAAAATGATGGATATCGTGCCACTTCTTTGATGAACAGATCCAGGTCTTGTGGTTCCCCTGAGGGCTAAGAACATTTGACAGTCAGCAGTTGCACTGCAAATACATGTAACTGGGGATTCTCAGGACTAACTTACACATGTGTCATGGCTCTAACTTCCACGTGGCAGTATAGTCAGTACATTTTTCTCCCACTGATGAAGCTGGACCCCAGGGCCTTGAGCTCCTAGGCAGGAGTTCTGCCATTGAGGGACCTTCCCAGCCTTGTCCCTATTTCTTAGAAGAAAGGGACGGCCAGGCCACAGAGTCAAGCTGATCTGCTCTTTATTATTATATATTATCTGTTTTAAGAATTCTAAACTAATTTTAGAATTTGTTTATAGCACAAGGAATCTTTAATTGTCTTTCATTCCTTTCTCGATAATGTACAGGACAGCTAACTTACAAACTGATGCATCTAAGTAAGGAAACCACATGACTACTCCCTAAGCACATAATTTCCTTTCTAACCTTTCTTTCCCAAAATAAAGACAAGATGAGTTAAAATGATTATTCTGCATGAAATCACGGGTCTTCGTGTTACTACTTTCAGTTTTAAAAGTGCTCCTAAACTAGGCTCATATTATAGCTGATGTACAGAGAGCTTGGAATTTTGGAAAGACATTTCTGAATCCTATGGAGCTATTACTTAATAACCGTAAGAATTATACACACAGGAATGGTGTAAGCTAAGCCGAGAGAAAGGAGAAGTACATAAGGCATTAGACTGCCTGTAAAGGGAAATTCCTATCAGTGTGATGTTTTGCTAAATGAAATACCAAAGAGAATCTTTGAGAGCAGAGCTACAGAGCTGGGGCCAGGGAGATGGCTAAGGAAATAAAAATGACTGCTTCCAGGCCAACAACCCGAGTTTGTTCCTTGGATCTCACAGGGTAGAAGGAAGGAACCAATTCCCATGAATTTTTTCTGACCTTCACATGTATGCATGCACATGCATGCACATGCATGAATGTGTGTGTACATGTGTGCACACACACATACACACAAGCATATAATTAGTGAACGTAAATAAAAAATAAATTTGCCTAGCATACACAAGGTCCTATGTTTAATGCCCAGCAATGGAAAAAAAAATTAAGAGTCGGGTGGCACTCGGGAGGCAGAGGCAGAGGCAGAGGCAGAGGCAGAGGCAGAGGCAGAGGCAGAGGCAGAAGGATTGCTGTGAGTTCGAGGCCAGCCTAGTGTACTTTCTATACAGCCTAGGATTTTCTTTCCTTAAAAAAAATTTTTTTTTCTTTTTGAGACAGAGTTTCTCTGTGTAGCCTTGCCTGTCCTAGACTCAGTTGGTAGACCAGGTTGGCCTCCAACTCACAGCGATCCACCTTCCTCTGCCTCCTGAGTGCTGGGATTAAAGGTGTGTGCTACCATGCCCAGTAGAAAGGAAATACTCTTATCTGTATGGTATGGGTTGGCAAATCGATTTTGAGATAATAGAAAGCAAGAGACTTACTGTATTTTCACATCTCAAACTTTACCTTGGATTCCACTCCCCCTTGGCAATCAATAGAATGCAGTATGAAATTAACTGACTGAGCTGCTTTTCAAGATTATACAATTGTTTCCTTCAGTTCTAAATATTGAAAATCTTGAATACGTATTTGCACAGGATATGGGTAACACAGTGGTAAGCCACCTAACCAGGAAAGCAGGCCACTGGGAAGTTCTGGAAAAAGCGGTCTGGTGGTGGTCTGCTTACCTGCTCTGCTTCATCAGCTGACAACATGTGATGTGATTTGCTATAAACTCTTTCTGTCGTTTGGATTTATACAAAGTTCATGTTAAGAACACCTACCCAACTTATAATCACGGAACTACTGAGTCCTAAATCTCTCTCAGAGATAATAGCAGAAGAGATGATGAACCAAGATCTTACAACTGTAAGATTCTGAAACGGGTAAAAACAAGTCAACTGAAGACCAGGCTAGGTGCAGATTATGTAAAAAATCTAATACCCATTTTATAAAAAGTCCCAAGTTATTTATATTTTATACAGGGGTAACTAGCTTTTGACTTTTCTTATTTGGACTGCTTTGAAATGTTTCATACCTCTATTCAGAAATATGGACACATCCATACATACATTAACCAGGATTATAGCACAAAAAGTGAGCTGTGCCTGTGGCCTGCCACAACTGGCAAGGAAGCACTTGGAAGGAAGGCCCTGAAAGCTGACATCCCAGGAGCCAGCGTGAGGGAAGGAAAGCAGCCAGAGAGCCAGTGAGGATGCAGGCTCTGAAATAAGAGCTCTTGTGCAGAACCTGCTAAGACAATAGGAGGCCAAAGCCAGCATTTTTAATTGTAACTATCTTTTCACTCAGCATAGTGTATAATTATAGTAATTATACAATTTGGATGTGTCTAAAACATTAATCATTAAAGCTTACTAAAAATGTAGACAAACTAAAAATTACTATTGCTTCTAAATAGAACCATAAAAATGTATAAAAGAACAAATGAACTATCATGGAGGCAAGCAAGTTACAGGATTACAGGCACTAAAGGAAAAATGAATAGACATATTAAATAATTTTTATTTTATTTTATTAAAAATAATTCACAGGGCTGGAGAGATGGCTCAGTGGTTAAGAGTGCTGCCTGCTCTTCCAAAGGTCTTGAGTTCAATTCCCAGCAACCACATGGTAACTTACAACCATCTGTAATGTGATCTGGCCTACAGGTGTACACGCAGGAAGAACACTCAATACATAAAAAAAATAAATAAATATTTAAAGGGGCTGGAGACATGGCTCAGTGGTTAGGAGCACTGCTTGCTCTTCCGGAGGTCTTGAGTTCAATTCCCAGCAACCACATGGTGGCTCACAACCATCTATAAGGTGACCTTATGCCATCTTCTGGCCTGCAGAAGTACATGCAGAGTGCTGTATATATATTTAAAAAAGATTTTTAAAAATAGATTCACAAAGTACATTAAAATATATAATTTAAAAATTTCAATAAACTATTCTTATCTCAAAATTATTACTTTATATTCAAAATGTTAAGAGGTAAAACAATTTTAATAATTATAAAAATATTGGGACTGGCCAGATGGCCTAGAGGCTAAGAACATATTTTCTTCTTGCAAAGGACCTGTGTTTGGTTCTAGCATCCACATGACAGTTATACTACCGTAACTCCAGGTCTAGGGAATCTGATGTCTTACTTTGGCCCCTGAGGGCACATGGCATGTGTGTGGTAATACAGCATACATTCAGGCACTCACACATACACACAATAAAATGGAGCTTAAAAAAACCTACTTGTGATTCCATCATGGACGGACAGAGTTAAAGGTGATATTACAGTGCAGGGCATGGAGCACATTTATTCTAAGGGAAGCGCCTTTCCTGGCCCTGTATCTATAGAACAGCCCGGGAGCTCTTAACCCTATCTGCTGACTTGCAGATCTCTCTCCTGAAGGAGATGCTTCTATCCTATGCCTCCTGAATTTATTCAGTGTTCCCAAGGCCCCACAAATCGAACGTGCCAAACAAGTATACTCATGCCTCTTATCAATGTCACCCCAGAAGAAAACCTGACCTTCCACCGCTCTTATCAGAAACCTGGGATCTCTTTCACTTCTGGCTTTCTCTTCATTCATCCAAGTCCTAGCAATTCTCTTTTCTAAATAATAATAAGCCTCCCTTAAGTGTATTCCTTGTGTTCTTTATAATGCCCTGGATCTGTTCTTAATCTTTGTTTCCCACATTACCGCAGATACCCTGTACTTAGTCTGCTGATCACTGCAGTCAGTGTAGTCTTTAGAAAGTACTGTCTAACTACAAACTGTTTATAGCTCCTCCATACTTCTCAAGGAGGAAACTGGTCCAGCATCTCCAGAACGGCTCCCATACCTGAGTCTTTCTTACTGCCTGTTGATAAGCCACACCTTCATTTGTACTCAAAGTCCTAGAGTTAAAAGTACAATATCTGGCCGAGTGTGGTGGCGCACACCTTTAATCCCAGCACTAGGGAGGCAGAGGCAGGCAGATCGCTGTGAGTTTGAAGCCAGTCTGGTCTACAAAGTGAGTCCAGGACAACCAAGGCTACACAGAGAAACTCTGTCTCGAAAAACCAAAAAAAGAAAAAGAAAAACAACAACAACTACTACATTATCTGGTGGTCTGTGAGCAGCAGGGAACCTGCTCTGCCAAGAAGGCCTGCCTGTCTTTCCTCTCTTGCTTTTCTTTCCTTTCTTAACCATACCCTGGGTGCCAGAACTTGAAGCAATACTTCCTGGGAAGCACGGATACTCTCAACGGCTAGTCTCTAACTTCCTGGGGAGCACGGGTACTCTCAACGGCTCGTCTCTAACTTCCTGGGGAGCACGGGTACTCTCAACGGCTCGTCTCTAACTTCCTGGGGAGCACGGGCACTCTCAACGGCTCGTCTCTAACTTCCTGGGGAGCACGGGTACTCTCAACGGCTAGTCTCTAACTTCCTGGGGAGCACGGGCACTCTCAACGGCTCGTCTCTAACTTCCTGGGGAGCACGGGCACTCTCAACGGCTAGTCTCTAACTTCCTGGGGAGCACGGGCACTCTCAACGGCTAGTCTCTAACTTCCTGGGGAGCACGGGTACTCTCAACGGCTAGTCTCTAACTTCCTGGGGAGCACGGGCACTCTCAACGGCTAGTCTCTAACTTCCTGGGGAGCACGGGCACTCTCAACGGCTCGTCTCTAACTTCCTGGGGAGCACGGGCACTCTCAACGGCTAGTCTCTAACTTCCTGGGGAGCACGGGTACTCTCAACGGCTAGTCTCTAACTTCCTGGGGAGCACGGGCACTCTCAACGGCTAGTCTCTAACTTCCTGGGGAGCACGGGCACTCTCAATGGCTAGTCTCTAACTTCCTGGGGAGCACGGGTACTCTCAATGGCTAGTCTCTAACTTCCTGGGGAGCACAGGCATTCTCAACGGCTCGTCTCTTACTGGGTGAGCTGCCCATCTTGAATCCTGGCACTCAGTGGAGACTGCAGGCCTTAGGAAACCTACTTGCCTGCACAGGTTTGCAGCAGAAAGGCTACATCATTTAGAACTCTGCAAATTTTTAAGCCAAGATTTATTACTAACTCAGATCTTCCCTGAATATAAATTACACAGTGATGAAAGGTATGGGAGGAGGAAAACTATAGATTTTTAAAAAATCAATTAATTGATATTAATTAGAATCCAATTCTCACAAACTAAATAAAAATCATGAGACTGTGTGAAATCAAAAGCATGTTATTTGACAATATTAAAGAATTACTGGTTTTTAGGAATAAAAATGGTGTATATCTTGAGAAAGGCTCACTGTATTGCCCTGAGCCTGTGGTACTCCTGCCTAGTGTGCCACCTGCTGGAATTACAGGCATGCACTACTATGCCTGGCCATATCATGGGCTGTGGTTTAAAGATATATGCCGATATGGGTAAAATTATACCGAATCTTACAATCACATCAAAGTACTCTGATCTGGAGGAGGCTGGAGATGAGAAAACACTGCATGCGCTATCACTGCCACACTGGGTGACAGAAAGATGTAAGTTTGCTATAGTACCGAGGTTTGCGAAAAGTGATCATTTTATGTTGAACTCCATGAAAATAAAAGTATCAGCTGTTCAGAAGAATGAGATTATGAAATTTGAGCATCAGTGCATCAGCCAACTCTCTGCAGAGAAGCTGCTTCTAATACAGAGACTCACAACTGGACAACGTGCAGTGAGAGCACTCAGTCCTAAGTGGGATGTATTTATCAAACACCTCCGCCCCTCAAGGCTCAGAGGCTGTGTGGAAAAGGAGGTGGAAAGAGCGTAAGGTCTGTAGTGGTGGATGAGTCCAGAGAAGCAGGGTTTTCAGATACTCCAGGGCTGATACACTTAAGAACTCAGACACTGTGACGGCACACACAAAACCTGCACAAGCTCACACCAGACAAAATTCAAGCATGGAGAAGGGTAAATACGAAGTCCCACCCTTAACTCAGAAGCTGTTTGCAGTTGACACCTCTAAGAAAGGGAAAATCTGTTTTCTGGAGTGACACTGAGTACACCAACCACACTCCAGGGCAGGCCTCAGGCCTAGTAGTTGTGTCAGGCTGACACAAAATGAACTCAGTTTTTTGTTCACTTTTTGTTTTGTCTTATTTTTTGTTTATTTGCTTTGAATTTCATATTGTTCTTTTTTAATTGGAGAGAGAGAGAGAGAACGTGAAATTGGGTAGGTAAAGAGAATATAGAGGAAGGGGAAAGAATATGACCAAAATGCACTGTATGAAAAAAAATTGAAATAAAACCCACCACCCATAAAAATATAAAATAATTTCCGCCTGGGTGGTGGTGGCTCACGCCTTTAATCCCAGCACTTGGGAGGCAGAGACAGTGGATCACTGTGCATTGGAGGCCAGTCTGGTCTACAAAGTGAGTCCATGACAGCCAAGGCTACAGAGAGAGGCCCTGTCTCGAAAAACAAAAAAAACAAAAAAACAAAAAAAAGAAAAGAAAAAAAAAAAAGAAAGAAAAAAAATCCAATTTCTATAAGCTACAATATAGAAAAGAAGAAAACGGTGCTCTGTCTGCTGGCTAAAGCTAGCATAAAACAGAAGAATGCACACCAGTCACAACAGTGTTCAGACATCAAAATCCTAGACAAAAGTTTAGCCACTGAGTCCAGCAATGTAGAAAACCTTAACACTTTAGTCACAGCACTAAGGAAGTAGAGGCAGGCGGATCTTTAAGTTTGAGGCCAGCCTGGTCTACATAGTTCCAGGACAGCAAGGGATGCATAGAGAGACCATGTCTCAAAACAAAACAAAACAAAATCCAAAAGAAAAACTTATAATGTATCATAGATGGGATCTGTTTATATTAAGAACACAAGTCATTCACTACATTAACGAATAAAACAGAAAATCACATCATTATTGCCAAGAAGTGCAAAAAGAGCACTGGATAAAATTGCCCATCAACCACTTCTCATCAAACTAAGAGCAGAAGACTACTTCTTCAAACAGTGTTAAAGGGAATCACAAAAAACAAAAACAAAAACAAAAAACCCCACAGTCCAGGCCAGCCAACTAAAGCCTGCAGGCAGCACAGTCCTTTCCAGCTAGTGGAGATCACTGAATGGAACACTGCCAGGAATTTACTTCTGCATTCTTCATGGATGCTTTCCACTGGCTGGCGGTTGTGACAAGGCGGTATGGCCTGAAAGAGTCCAGTAGGCTCTTGATGCTCAAAGTTGGCTCACTCAAAACCTACTGAAAACAGTTCCAAGCCAGGCTGTAGCACTCACGTGCCTTAGAAACATCTGTTGTTTTTTTTGTTTGTTTGTTTGTTTTGTTTGTTTTTGTTTTTCCCCTGGAGACAGGGTTTCTCTGTGTAGCCTTGACTGTCCTGGACTCCTTTTGTAGACCAGGCTGGCCTTGAATTCACAGCAATCCGCCTGCCTCAGCCTCTCAAGTGCTGGGACTAAAGACCTACGCCACCACTGCCTGGCTGGAACATCTGCTTTTAAGGAGCAAAAAGTCAACCTTACCTTCTGTATGGAATTTAAAAAGAACTTGGAATTCATCTTAGAATTGGTCTGTGTTGTGGCTTTACTTAATTTAAACTCGTTTTCACATCGTGCCAGTTCCTTCTTCAGTTTCTCTCTTCGTTGCTGGTCCGAGTCTGAGGAAGCAAGCAAACCTTTAAAACACCAACAAAACAAACTTTCTGGTCTTATTAGACTAGTACAATCAGGCATCTCTCCCTTCTCCTGCCCTTTGTCTTTGGACATCTCTCATTACGTAGCCCAAAGCTGTTCTACAAGTTGTGATGACCTTGCCTGGTAGATTCTCTGTCCAGAGCTGGGACTCAAGGCCAACAATGCCATGCACAGCTAAACATATTTGCACTATGATATATGAATAAACTCATATCATTTTTTGTATAAAGATAGTCTACGTAATATGTAACTTATAGAAATTCTGAGGCAGAGAGTAGAAAGAAAATCACCTGGGCCAGGAATTCAAGGCCCGCTTGACAGCAGCAGCTCAGCTCAGCTGAAGAAGCAAAACAACAGAACCATGGCAACATTTTAAAGACATGCGCAGTCAGGCAGCTGACTTCTGCTTCCTGTAACTGCTGCTGCTCATTGGAAATGCTAGTAGAGCCGGGCATGGTGACATGTGCCTGTAACACCAGCACACAGGGAGGCAGAGGCAGGCAGATCTCTGTAAGTTTAAGGCCAGCCTGGTTGACAAAGTGAGTCTGGGACAGCCAGGGCTACACAGAGAAACCCTGTATTGGAAAACAAAACACAGCAAAAAACCAAAAAAGAAATACTGGGAGAGAGTTAACTATATTCTTCATGGTGTTTTAAAGTCAGGTACTGATGAGCGAGTTAATCAAAGATCTATCACTGGACAAATGCTAAAAATGGTAAAATGAAAACAAGCTACATTTTAGAATTAGACTATTAATAATAAATTACATGTACTTAACAAAAATTAAAATAGCAAGGCTAGTGTGGTGGCACATACCTGCATTTGACAATTTGAGAGGAGGAAGGAAAATTACCTTGAGTTTAAGGCCAGCCTACATTACACAGTGAATATCAGGCTAGTCAGATCTCTATTCTAAAATCCTGTCTCAAAATACCAAAAGATATCGGTGGGGCTGGGGTTGGGGAGTGGAGCAGGGCAACAGGAAAGCTCAGATGACCCAGTATGTAAAGATGCCTGTCCCTAAGCCTGATAAACTCTGTGCAATCCCTAGGGTGTGTGCAGAGAATAGACTCCCAAAAGTTGTTCTCTGACCTCTACATATATACTGAGCACATATTTGTACACATGCATGCAGAAAAGCATGTACGCACATACACAAACTCAAGAATTGACAACAAACCTCCACATAAAAAGGTAACAGTCATAATTTTTATGTGTGCACTGTGTGTAGACACAACAAAGTATGTGCAGACACAAATTTCTTGTATATGAGAGGTTTAGAAAAGGCAAATTGATAGAGGAAAATAATTTCTCAAGGCTAGGGGTGAAAATTACGTGGCTGAAAATTAGTAAAGGGATTTATGTGGCAATGAAATTGTTTTAAAATTGCATAATTTTGTCCATTTGATAAAGAGAATTTATGACATGTATTATTGTTGCTAAAATATTTTTGAGAATAATAAAGAGTAATATAAGTAAAGCTTGTGTAGTACTTCATAAACCTGTACAATTTTATGTGCCAATTAAAAAATGATGTGCTGGGCAGTCATGGCTACACAGAGAAACCTTGTCTTGGGGAAAAAACAAAAACAAAAACAAAACAAAACAAAAAACAAAACAAAAAACCCACCACCAACAAAACAAAACAAAAAACCCCAAACGCATAAAATGAATAGATGTTTAAAAATAAAATGAGTTTAAGCTGGGAAGTTAGCTCAGTGGGTAAAGTGCTTGCTAAGCAAGCATAAGGATCTGAGTTCAGATCCCCAGAACCCACATAAGGCAGCAGCATTCCTCTGGTGAGATGGGAGGCACAGTCAGGTAAGTCACTAAGTGCCTGCAGGCCAGCTAGCTTAGCATATCCAGCGGTGAGCAATACACTCTGTTTCTAAAAGAGCGAAAGTGAGGGCTGACTCTGATTTATGTACAGTATGGCACATGCATTCTTACACACACAAACACCCCACACACATACTCTCACAAGGGATTAGAATAGGAGGACATGCTCAATCAAAAATTGTGAAGCTGAGGCTGGAGAGATGGCTCAGTGGTTAAGAGCACTGGCTGCTCTTTCAGAGGACCTGTTATCAATTCATAGCACCAACATGGCATCTCACACCTGTCTTGTTACTCCAGTCCTGGGGATCTAATGCCATCTTCTGGCCTCTTTGGGCACTGCACACATACGGTGTACAGACACACATACAGGCAAAACATCCATACATCTAAAATAATAATAAAGGCAAAAATTTGTAAAACTTATCTAAATGTGTTATATATAACATTATTTAAACAAACTATACTCCAATATGGATACTGTGAAGATTGACATGATTAAATCAGCATTGCAGCCATATCAGTAAAGTACACAACATGAAAACAAAATGGCTCAAATGCAGTTTTATGTCCTATTTCTGAGCTATCCAATCAATTATGATAAACATAAACAATATTATAAGGAATAGTAATGGCTACTAGTTAGCACTTTGGAAATTACACTTTTCTTTCTAAGACAAAAATCAACAAACTCATGCCTTACATGATTTAAATCAATGTAATATATGAATAACTGAGTATTGGATTGGAATTTAAAATCAAAATATGAAAGCAAGACTTCATATAGCCACCCAGTCTGTCAATTCTCAACATTTTCTCTCTCCCCTAAACTCTAGACTTATATTCTAACCGCCTTCCTCAAGATACAACTGAATTTATCATTTTAAATCCCATTTGTCTATCTATGGGGGCACACACGCCATGGTGTGTAAATCCCATTTGTCTATCTATGGGGGCACACACGCCATGGTGTGTAAATCCCATTTGTCTATCTATGGGGGCACACACGCCATGGTGTGTACGTGGAGGCACTGCTCTTCTCCCGCCTGCAGGTCCTAGTGAGCAAACCAGGTTGTCAAGACTTGGTCGCAAGTACACTTCCTGCCGAGCCACATTTCCAGCCCCTACCAACTAGATTCCTAATAGGTACCCATGTTGACCTTAAAATGATGAAGATCAACATCCTGATTCATTTCCTCCCCTAAATCTTTTCCTAACATACTCCTTGGTCTAGTTAATCATAGCTCCATCTTTTTGGTTGACAGGTCCTAAGTCTTGAGAGTCATCCTTGACTCCTTTCATATTTTTTCTTTCTCCCCTACTTTCTCTCACACCCTAGTCATATCTAAGCCACTGTTAGGCATGTTTGGAACATTTCCAAAATGTGACCACTTCATTCTGTCTTCACTGCTATCAATGCTACCCTCTGCCTATCCACACTGCTTCAATGATGGCATTCTGTAGCACTATTTTCACCTCAGTAGCCGGAAGAATGCTTTGGAAAGCGAAAGCAACTGTCAAGAAAGACCCTCCAGTGGCCTTTACCTTCATTCAGTATGAAAGCCCAACTCCTCCCAATGTCAGTGTTGGTAACATTATCTGTCACTCTTCTGAAGGCTTATTTCACATGCTCCCCTTGCTGTTTCTTCTGTCTGGATTGCTTTTTCCCTGGATGGCCGCAATACTCTCAATTCTTTCAAGTCTTTGCTTGTCCCCCTCAAGACAAGAGAGAACTTCTCCTCCAAGGGGCTCCCAGCTTCCTTTACCAGGTTTTACCTCACGCATTGAATGAATCCCCACTGACATCTACTTATTTGTATATTTCTCACTGTCTGTCTCTCTATGCTGTAAGCTCTGGAAATCAGGTAATGTGTTTTTGTTCAACATCCTAGCTTTAGTCTTTGAACAACATGTTGCACACAGTAGGCTCCCCATAAACATTTTTATTTTATTTTATTTTATTGGTTTTTTGAGACAGGGTGTTAGCCTGGGTTTTGTAGACCAGGCTGGCCTTGAACTCACAGTGATCCGCCTGCCTCTGCCCCTCCCGAGTGCTGGGAACCACACCCGGCTCCCATAAACATTTTAACTGACAAATGTGGATTTTATTTTTAAACTGTTGTTCTATTTATGTGTGTGTGTGTGTGGGGGGGAGGTATGCATGCACAGAAGCTAAAGGAAGGCACCAGGCGCCCTGCTCTACTATATCCTACTGTATTCCCTTGAGATAGGGTCTCTCACTGAACCTGGAGCTAGTCTGACAGCAAGCACAGTGCTTGCTCCTCCTGCTTCCGTCTGCTACAGCCCTGGGGTTACAGTGTGTGACGCCCACCTGGCTCTTCCATGGGTGCTGAGGATTTGAACTCAGGCTCTCATGCTTTGTAGCAAGCAGTCTCATCCTCTGAACCATCACTCCATCCTATTTTTTTTTAACGGTAACGTAAATATATCTTAGAGTCAAAAGCTTACCATGTGAAAATAAGAGCAATTTCCCTTTACTCCCCAAGTACGACAGAACAGGATCAGCACTAACACGTGAACACAGGTCTAAGTTCAAACCGCAACACATCACTGGAGAAATGTTTTTAATGTTATTTGCCTTCTCAAGAGGACGTTTTGCTTTCAAATGTGAAGTTATCTAACTTTAAATGAGAAAGAAATAAGTAGAAAAAAAATACTGTTTAATGTGACTACTTCTTCAAAATAGAAACTAAAAACATATCTCCGTTTAGAATCTGAATGTAAACATGCTTTGATTTCTATCCATGTTCTAAAATTAAAAAATTCAGATCACTCTCAGGATTCATAGTTTAAACTTTATATTACTGATACAAACAGAATTTTATATAAAAGAACTGGAGAATTATTTTAACTTTTATTTCCCAAATGGCTAGTTAGCTCTCAGTTTGCTTGGCGTAAACACACACACACACACACACACACACACACACACACACACACACACACACACTCAGTAAGCTGCCTTTTAAATGTTAAATTCCTGTGTGGACTTTATCTCATTTCAGAATTATGTTTATTTACTTATCATTCTGATTTCACTACTAAATGCTTCTTAGTACAGACTTTTATACACCCGATAGACCTGCTTTGGCCACTTCATTCATGTTCACATCTTTTCTCTTACTGATTCATCTATGTCATTGTAAGTGCTTAGGTATCTATAGTAAAGTGGTTCCAGGACCCACACATATTAGCAAAATCAAGTCCCTTATGTATTGTCTCTTATATACTTGGCCATGTTTAAAATTATTATTTTTTAATTTTAGTTATGAGTATAGGGACAGGGCACAGTGTTTTGCAGATATATGCAGGTTTCCACATAGGTCATAAGTGTACTTTGGACCCAATTCCCCAGGAGTTGGGAGTTAGAGGTGAACTGCCTGATGTAGGTGCAGGGAACTGAACTTGGATCCTGTGGGAAAGCAGCAGCAAGTACTCTGAACCACTGAGCCATCTCTCTACCTGTCTTCCTATATACTTTAAATCATCCCCAGGTTACTCGTAGTACATAACACAAAGAAAAGTGTGTGGAAATGGTTATACTTGCTTTTTACAGGAATGAACAGAGAAGTAACTAGACAATATATGTCAACAACGTTTATTTTTCTGAACCTTTTAAAAATATCCATTTAGTTGAATCTATACTATAAAACCTCTAGTTATGAAGAGCCACATGTATTTTTATATTTACCATCAGTATTTTACTAGTTTTTCTGTCTTAGAAAAAGGTCAGCCTATAAAGTTTTATTTTATCAGACTCTAGAGTCTTCTACTTGTGGCCATATCCATTGCTATCCTGACAAGGTAGTTACTCTAAAACAAGTGTGTATCTGTAAGATACTTGGTAAGTTTTTAGCTTTAGTGAGGTATAATTTATGTAAGCCAGCATTTTGATGTCTACAGACATTTTGAAATGCTGACTTAATCAAGACAACTATCAACTCATATAGCTACTCTGTTTTTCTTTTCTTTTCCCTCTCTTTTTTTTTTTTTTTTTTTTTGCTTTTTTGAGACAGGGTTTCTCTGTGTATCCTTGACTGTCCTTGGGCTTGCTTTGTAGACTAGGCTGGCCTCAAATTCACAGTGCCTCCCAAGTGCTGGGATTAAAGGCGTGTGCTACCATTGACCGGCATTACTCTCTGTTTTTTTGCATCAAGAATAGTTAAGAACTTTGAAACAAGCCGGGCAGTAGTGGCACAGGCCTTTAATCCCGGCACTCAGGAGACAGAGTCAGGTGGATCCCTGTGAGTTTGAGGTCAGCCTGGTCTACAATGTGAGTCTAGGACAGCCAAGGCTACACAGAGAAACCCTGTCTTGAAACAACAACAACAACAAAAAGCCAACAACAGCAACAAAACAACAAAGACATTTGAAACAAGCCAGGTGTGGTGGTGCACATCTTTAATCCCAGCACTCAGGAGGCAGAGGCAGGCAAATTGCTGTGAGTTGAAGGCCCGCCTGGTCTGCAAAGTGAGTCCAGGACAGCTGGGGCTACACAGAGAAACCTTGTTTTTAAACAAACAAACAAAAAGAAATTTGAAACATATGATGTAGCATTGAAAATGATGCTTCACAACAGCCTACAGACTGGGAGAAGATCTTCACCAACCCTACATCTGACAAAGGTCTAATATCCAAAATATATAAAGAACTCAGGAAATTAAACACCACCAAACCAAATAACCCAATTGAGAAATGGGGCTCAGAACTAAACAGAGAATTCTCAACAGAAGAATATCAAAAGGCAGAGAAACACTTAAAAAAATGCTCAACCTCCTTAGTCATCAGGGAAATGCAAATCAAAACAACTCTGAGATTCCATCTTACACCCATCAGAATGGCTAAGATAAAAAACTCAAGTGACATCACATGCTGGCGAAGATGTGGAGAGATAGGAACACTCCTTCTTTGCTGGTGAGAATGCAAACTAGTGCAGCCACTTTGGAAATCTATCTGGCGCTATCTCAGAAAACTGGGAATAAGGCTTCCTCAAGACCCAGCTACTCCACTCCTTGGAATATAACCAGAAGATGTTCCAGCACACAACAAGAACACTTGCTCAACCATGTTCATAGCAGCCTTATTCATAATAGCCAGAACATGGAAACAACCTAAGTGTCCCTCAGTAGAAGAATGGATAAAGAAACTTTGGTACATTTACACTATGGAATACTACTCAGCTACTAAAAACAAGGAATTCCCAAAACTTGTGGACAAATGGGTTGAACTAGAAATGATCATAATGAGTGAGTTAACCCAGAAGCAGAAAGACTCAAATGGTATATACTCACTTATATCTGCACACTAGCCCAAGGGGCATGTCCCACGAAAGTATTCACTCACCAGGAAAGTGGGTCAGAGGGGAGGGCATCCTATTAGGTCTCTAGGTGAGAGAAGCATGGGAGAATGGGGAAATAGAAGGATCCAGAAGGACCTAGGAACCTATAAGAAGAACATCATGACGGGCAGATCTGGGCCCAGGTGTCTGGTGCAAACTATGGCACCAACCAAGGACAATACGTGCAGTAAACATCAAACCCCTACCCAGATCTAGCCAATGGACAGGACATTCTCCACAGTTGAGTGGAGAGTGGGGTATGACTTTCACACGTACTCTGGTGCCCCACATTTGACCATGTCCCCTAGATGGGAAGGCCTGGTGGCACTCAGAGGAAGGATAGCAGGTTACCAAGAAGAGATTTGATACCCTATGAGCATATACAGGGGGAGGAAATCCCCCTCAGTCACAGTCTTAGGGGAGGGGAGTAAGGGGAAAATGAGAGGGAGGGAGGAATGGGATGGGATAACAATTGAGATGTAATATGAATAAATTAATAAAATATATTAAAAAAGAAAATGATGCTTCACATTACATTCTCAAACTATTTTCACAACTGCACATGCTACCCTCTGACCAACATCTCTCCATCTCCACATCCATTCTGCTCTCTCAATTTCAGCACCTGAAAATCTTGACCACTGGGTGTCTGCATATAAGGGAAATGATGCAGCATTTGTCTTTCTGTGTTTGGGTTGTCTGCTTGGCAAAGGTCCTTCAGATTCATTCACACTCTGGAAAATGTTTCCTCTTTTCTACGGCTGAAACATAGTCTGTTATCTCACATACATGCGCACATATCTCATTATTCATGTGTGTACTAGGGGACTTTAGATTGTCTTTCATCTTGGCTATTGTCACAGAATATAAGGGTGTGCACGTCTGACAGGCTGGTTTCATTCCCTTTGCATATATAGCCAGAAGTGGGATTGCTGAAACATAAAGCAGTTCCATTATTAAATTTTTAAGAACTTATATATCAACTTTTTAAATGCTACTACCCCAATTTACATTTGCATTAATAGTTGTACACGGATTCCCCTTTCTTCCACGTCTTTGCCAATACTTGTTATAATTTTTTTCTTTCCGTGTGTGTGTGTGTGTGTGTGTGTGTGTGTGTGTGTGTGTGTGTGTTGCTATGTCTGCGGGTGCATGTGTGTGGGTGCACGAGGACAATAGTGGGAGCCCATTCTCTCCTCCCAACTTTTTTTAAAGATTTATTTATTTATTACATATACCGTGTTCTGTCTGCACACGTGCCTGCATGCTAGAAGAGGGCACCATATCTCATTATAGATGGTTGTGAGCCACCATGTGGTTGCTGGGAATTGAACTCAGGACCTCTGGAGGAGCAGACAGTGCCCTTAACCTCTGAGCCATCTCTCCAGCCCCTCTCCTCCCAACTTTATGAGGGTTCCAGGGATTGAATGAACTCAGGCTTACCAGGCTAGCAAGGAAAGGATTATACATAATCCATCTCCCCAGCCCCCTGAATGAATATATTCTAATAGTTTTAAAAATGTTTATTTATTTTTTTATGCGCATTGGTGTTTTGCCTGCATGTATGTCTGTATTAGGGTATCAATTCTTCAAAACTGGATTTGTAGACAGTGGTAAGCTGCCATGTAGGTGCTGGGAATTGAACCCAGGTCCTCTGGAAGGGCAGCTAAGTGGTCTTAACCTATGAGCTACTTCTCTAACTCTCTAAAGTTGTTTTTTTTTTTAAATGGTTGAGTCTTTAGGGGTTTCCTTAATGTCTTGTTCTGTGTAACTGCTCTGTCTAAGCCTTTCAATACTATGCGAGAAGAATTTATATCCTTGATGTATGTCATATTTTAGAAGTTATGTTGTCATTATGGGATTTTCATATATAATTTTTATTGTGTTGAGGTTAATGTCTTTATTAAGAGAGCATGCTAATATTTTGTCAATTTGATACAAGCTAGAATCATTAGGAAAGAGGGAACGTCAACTGAGAAAATATCCCCACCAGCTTGGTATGCGGACAAGCATATGGGACATTGTTTTGATGAATGTATGAGGAACCAAATTACTGTGGATGGTGCCACCTTTAGGCATGTGGTCTTGAGTTGTAGAAGAAAGCATTTGACCAGGCCACGAGGACCAAGAAAATAAGCAGCATTCCTCCATAGCTTCTGCTTTAGTTCCTGACTCCAGGTTCCTGCCTAAGTTGCTGTCCTGACCTCCCTCAGTGATGGAGTGAGACCTGAAAGTTGTAAGCAGAACTTGTTTTGGTCATGGTGTTTTCTCTCAACAGTAAAACGCAAACTAAGACAGTGGGGTTTAAAAAATCATCTAGAGCTATTCATGTGGTTCTTCTCTTTTGCTCTGTTGATGTGGCCCAATACACTGACTGATGGTGTACATTAAACCATCTTTGCATTCAAGGAATAAATCTCATTAGGTCATGGTGCTAGTTTCTTTTAAAATACTACTGAACTCAGTATGCAAGTGTTTTGATAAAGATTTTTGCATTTATATTCACCACGAACATGACTTGTAGTTTTCATGTATTGTTTTTGTCTACATTTGATTGGTTGTGGTACTGGTCTCATAAAGTAAGTTTGGAACTGTTCCCACTTGTTCTGGAAGTTCTAGGACTCACTGGTTTTCAACCTTCTCTGGGTATCTGGTAGTTTGCATAGGGCTCCTTTGGTCCTGGATCTTCTTTACTGAGGGTTTTTAAAACTTACTGATTTGATCTCCTTATGGTCTACTCAGCTTTTCTACTCTTGGTTCAGTTTTGCTAGGCTGTACACTTCTGGGATTTTATGCATTTCTCAAGGTGATGCAATTTGTTGGTGTATAACTGTTCACAGTAATCCATGATCCTTTTTATTTCTAAAGTGTCTGTTGGAATGAGACTTCTTTTATTTGATTTTCAGTCTTCATTTTTTTTTCTTTTAGTCTAGCTAAGAGTATGTCAATTTTCAGGAAACCAATTTCTTGAGTTTTGTTTTGTTTTCTTTTTTTCAAGTCAGGGTTTCCCTGTGCAGGCCTGGCTGTCCTAGACTCACTTTGAAGACTAGGCTGGCCCGAACTTATTTTTTGTTTTGTTTTAACATTCTGATGGTTTTCTGTATCTGTTTATTTTTCTTTTTTTTTCTTTTTTTTGAGACAGGGTTTCCCTGTGTAGCCTTGGCTGTCCTGGACTCACTTTGTAGACCAGGCTGGCCTCGAACTCACATCGTTCCTCCTGCCTCTGCCTCCCGAGTGTTGGGATTAAAGGCATACGCCACCACGCCCAGCATCTGTATCTGTTTTCTAAATGTTATTATTTCCTTCTTTCCACTAACTGGGGGCTACGTTTCTTTGCTAGTTTTCCTTTTCCTTTTTGTGCTATGCCGACATGAGGTCTCTTATATGTGAGGAAACTGCTGATCCAATAAGCTACAGCTTCAGCCTTTTTTCAGTTTTCTAAGACTTACATTTAAGTTGTTTGAGATCCTTTTTCTTCTACCATGTTGGCATTTGTACCTTAGTACTGAGAGTGCTGTGTCTTACAAGTTTTAGTATTTTTGTATTCATTTGAGTTGCTGTTGTTTGTAAGTTTTGGGGCTTTTTTTTTACCCCCCATAGCAGATTATCTCACTGTGGAGCCCAAGCTGGCCCCGAATTGCCAAGCCTGCTATGTCACCTGCCAGGTGACAGGAGTGGCACCACCATATCCCATAGAGAGTTCTATTTCAAACTTGGAATTGAATTTTACTACTGTTTCTAATTTTAATTAAATTGTGATAAAAAAGATACCTGGATTGATCTTTATTTTATGAAATACATTATGATTAATTTGTGACTTGATATGATAAACTTCAGGAATGTTCCAAGAGGTCTTAGGGAAAGTGTGCATCAAGCCACTGGGTGGAAAGTTTGGCTTGTTTATTGGGTTCACATCAAGTAACTGTGTTATTTAACACGGCTATTTCTTTACTGGTTTATTTGATCTTGCTATTACTGAAAGAGGGCTATCTTTACTATCCCTGGCTATCCATTTTGAGATTTAGAGTTTTCTGTCACTATTTGCTTTATATATTTCAGGAGTTTTGATACTGGGTGTTTTTATAATTGGTAGACTTTCCTACTGTATGTTTTAATGACCATCATTTTCTCTATAAAAAGTTCTGGCTGAAAATATTTTTGGTCACACACACACACACACACACACACACACACACACACACACACACACACAAGAGACAGGGGGGGGGGGTAGAGAGAGAGGTATTTTTGAGACAGGGTTTCTCTATGTGTAGCTCTGGTTGTCCTGAAAGTCACAGAGATCCACTTGCCTCTGCCTCTCAAGTGCTGGGATTAAAGGCATGCACCACCACTGCCCAGCTTAAAACATAAGTTGGGATTTATTACCATTTTGTTATTGTTTCCTAATTCTTAGCAAATGTTTTGTTTCTTCTACTATTTGGTGACTTTTTTGATAATTTATTTTTGTAAACCAGGAGAACATGGGCATTTTTAAATCCACAAACAAAACCAACCAACCAAACAAACAAACCAGAAACCACCAAGTGTTATATCTGCAGAAACTAAAAGCCTTGCGTGTGGCTAGGAATGTAAATTATGCAGAGCACAGCATGCCAGTCCCCAACAAAGCACGAGAACTAGCAGGTGATGCTGCACTTCACTTGTGGTGTACACTCAGAATCCCTGTACACCCATGATGCCACTCACAGCAGCGGAAGGAAGACGGAAGCTGCTAGTAAGGAACGAACACAATGAGGCGGATGTGCGCAGAGATATTTGAGTCAGCCTTAGAGAAGAATTCGGGCTGGTGGGATGACTCATGCTACCATGCCTGGTGATCTGAGTTCGGGCTCTAGAATGCAATTAAAATTTGAAGGTGAGAACTAACTCCTCGAAGTTGTCCTTTGACCTCTGTATGCATGCATGCCATGGATCACATGCTAACATGTACATCATACAAACACACACAATAATAAACTGTCTATAAAAGATTCTTATATATCACAACATAACCAAGTCTTAAGAACATTATGTCAAGTAAAATATGTTGGTCACAGAGAAGAAGCACTGTAGGCTTGCACTTAATCAAGGAACTTAGAATTAGAAAGCTCATGGGAAGTAGACTGGAGAGAGGCTGAACTCAGAGACAGAATGGGGTCATGTGGTTCCCCAAGGTCACACAGGGTGGAGGGTAGCTGGGTGACAGTGACAACGCTCCTAAACACACATGTACTTAATGCCACCAAAATGAATACTTAGAAATAGAATGTTAAATCTCAAGCTATGTGTTTTATCATCTGTTACAAGGGGTATTATGTTTAAGAATTACTTACATTTGATGCTAGTACTCACACTTGCTGGAACTGAGCAGTCCACTGCGGCTGAAAGAGAAAAAAATTATTAATATTTTTGATATTTATAAATGAGAAACATTAAATGTATAAATCAGAAAAAGCTCTGTAGATTTGACGTTCTTTGATTTAGTATTGTATTTCTAGAGATTAAAGGTAAGATAACAGATACAAATATTAGGTAGGTAGGCCCTTGGCACATATACACAGTTGTGCAGCTTGGTCTTCATGCGGGACTCCTAACAGAAGCAGCAGGGGCTGTGTCTGATTCTGTTGCCTGCCTTTGGATCCCTTTCCCCTAACTGGGCTGCCTTGTCTAGCCACATTAGGAGAAGACGAGCCTAGTCCTACTGCAGATTGATATGCCAAGGCAGGCTGATATCCATGGGACGTCCCCCCTTTTCTGAAGAGAAAGGGAGGAGGGAGAAGCAGAAGGGAGAGGAGTAAATACACAAATTAATGAATAAAAAAATACTAGGTAGGATTAACAGCTCATTAGATAATGTGGAAGAAAATACTGGTGAACTTGAAAACATAGTAGTATAACCACTGAAAAAATATAAGGAAGTTGTCTAATGACATGCCTTTATCATGGCACATCAACACACTTGAGCAGAGTCTTAAAGCAAACTGGAAAGAAAAGAGCAAAGTGGAACATTTACACTGCCTCTTTCAACCCTTACTGCATTGCTAAGAAAACAAAGCAGGTTGGAGAGGACAGAAAGGGAGATAAGCAGATCAAAAATTAAGTTTCATATGGTCAATGATGCTAAGTTCAATAGGAAAGGATAATTCCCTCAATAATTGATACCAGCAATTTTACTTATGGGTAGGCAAAAACCAGTAACAATTTTTTTCATATTATACATCGAAACTCAAATGGGCCACAAACTTAAATGGAAAGGCTAAAAGCAGAAAGCTTCTAGAAGAAAACAAATTTAGAAAACCCTTAGACACAAAATGATTTTTTTTAGAGCTGGGTCTGGTGGTGCATGCCTTAATCCCAGCACTTGGGAGGCAGAGGCAGATGGATTACTGTAAGTTCGAGGCCAGCCTGGTCTACAAAGTGAGTCCAGGGCAGCCATGGCTACAAAGAGGAACCCTGTCTCGAAAAACCATAAACCAAAACAAACAATGAAAATGATTTTCAAAATACATTTTAAAAAATACACATTCCAAAATATTTGAAAATTAAGCTTGATTTTACATGATTGTAATGCTGTAACATACTATTTTCCTCAACTATTTAAAACATAACCTAAACTTTTTGTTTGTTTGTTTATTGGAGGCAAGGTTTCTCTGTGTAGCCTTGGCTGTCCTAGACTTACTTTGTAGAGCAGGCTGGCCTCAAACTCACAGCAATCCACCTGCCTCTGCCGCCCAAGAATCTAAACATTTTAAACTTCAGCTCTTGAAGCTACAAAGTGAGATGCCATGCCACAAAAAAGTAAGTAAACATTAGGTAAGATTAGTTTAAAAATTAGTAAAATTAAAATTTATAGCTAAACTTGCAAATATTCAGAGAAGAGACACAATACTGGCAACAGCAAGTGTTGGTGACTATGTAGTGGCACAAGAAACACAAACTAGCAGTCACTCTCTGGAAAGCGTATGATCACAAAGTATGTACAGACAAGCATACTAACAGTTCTATTCCTAGCAAAATAAATTTATCCGTGTGAAATAGAAACACATGTTCACAACTGTATACGGACACTTAGAGTAATCTAATTCCCAACAGCTCACATTGACTGAGTCAAAACAACCCAAATATTCACCAATTTACGAATCAACCATTACAAAAGATTCATTAAATGGAATAACATTTGGTTGTTGTTATTTTAAAACATGGTCTCTCTACACAGCTCTGACTATTCTGGAACTACAATGTAGACCAGGCTGGCCTAGAACTCAGAGATGTGCATCCCTCTGCCTCCTGAGTGTTGGGATTAAAGGTGTGCACCACCATTTAGAATACTATTTATGAACAAAAGTAAATACATTTAAGGGCTGGGGAGATGGTTCAGTCAGTAAAGTTGTGTAGTACAGGACCTGAGTTCTAGCCCCAGGATCCATGTAAAAAAGCCAGGTGTGGTAGTGCACACTAAGAACCCTGAGGTGGGGAAGCAGGTGGATCCTTGGGGCTTGCTGGCTAGCCATCCTACCCTAATGGGTGGGCTTCAAGCCAGAGAAAGACTTTTTCTCAAAAATAAGAAAGAATGACATCTTAGGATGTCCTTGGGCCTACACAGACACACACACACACACACACACACACACACACACACACACACACAGACACACACACCAAAACTAGGAAAGAAATATTGATTAAACACAACATGGATGCCTCAAAGCACTGTGGACACTGAAAGCCAGACCAAATGTATAGATACATATTACTCAATAAACATGAAATTCTAGAAAAGACAAAACTGTAGGAACAGAGAACAGATCAGAAGCTTTAGGGATTAGATGGGAAAGAACTGACCGCAAAGATTAGAAGGGGAGCCTTTTTGGGACAGTGTCCCATACTGGGGTCAGCAAAGTGTTACTGCAGGGGCAGAGAGTAAATGCTCTGGCTTTGAGAAGTGACACAGCTGGTTGCAACTAGTTGACTACGCATTTCAGAGCAAAGATTTCCATAGCTGGCATCAACATAAACATGATTGTGCTTATGGACATTAAATTCAAATCTCACACGATTTTCAAGTGTTTACAAAGTACCATCCTATCCTATCATCTGTCTGTCTGCCTGTCTATCTTAGTAGCAATTTAAAATATACATAGCATTTTCTGCTCATGAACATGCAAGTGGCAGGGAGACTGACATACATGCTGTAATTACATGATCTCTGGCTTACTGTGAATACAGTAGTGGTTATAGAGATATATACATTTTCAAAATATTTCCCTGTGTACTTATAAGTAATGTATTTATTCTAGAAAAGTTATCTCTTAATAAGATGAACAGTAAAAGAAAAATAGCAGCCAACATCTTCTCTGTATAACTTATTAAGTAAAAAGGCAGGTTATACAATTATATTAAGACCAGTATCTAGCTGGCTATGGTAGCACAACACATCCCAAGTTTCTTGGGATCCCATGGCAAAAAGATATTGATATCAAGCCAGCCTGGGCTTTATATTGAGATTCTATTTTTTTTTTAATGTAAAAAAAGAGAAGACCTAGGAATTTAACACAGCCACCAGCGTGTTTATTATAAATGCACAAGGACCCCTGGACCTTTGGGTCCAGCACTCACTAAAAGCAGGCATGACAGCACATGCTTGTACTCCCAGCACTGGGAGACTGAGAAGGGAGGATCTGGGGGTTGCTGGCTAGCTAGTCTAGTCTTAAATACCAAGTCCAAGGGCTCAGTGAGCGGGCCTTTCTTGATACAAGGGATGAGATAACAATTGAGATGTAATATAAATAAATTAATAAAATATATTAAAAAAAACAAAGTGGATGGCTCTTGACAAATGACATCCAACGCTGACCTGACTTCTATATGGATATGCACACACATACACACCTGCTTACACACACACACACACACACACACACACACACACACGCCCCAGTATACACATACATTTTTAAACAGAAATAGAAAAATGAGTACTATCTAGCAACAAAATATTAGAATACATTAAATGAGCTGTCTAGACATTATATGGTTGTAAATATTGTTAACATAATATCTGCCTTTGATATAACCAATAGTTGGCATCTCACTTTAAGACACAGTCCTTTTTGAAACAATGTATTAACTTTTGCCTCAGGGTTCTCATAATGAGAAGTAAATCTGGGTTTAAACTGGCACACAGAATTCACATTTGTATGTTTTTACCTTTGGCTGAAAGGATTTTATTATAGTGAACAGCCATGTGGTTCTTGACCAGCTGGAGAGTGGTTAGTCTGAGAGAAGAGGAGTCAGTGCAAAAAGCTAAAAATTAAAACATAGGCAGTCATTACGGGTTTAAAGTTAATATAAACATCACAAGACACACAGCCACTGAAGTCATTCTTAGCCATGCTCTGGAGTTCGCTGGAAGAGGCTGAGTCCACTTTCATGGTGGTGTGTCCAGCTTTCATCTTGCCCTGGTAATACTGATTAGCAGCTCATAAATTGGGTTCAAACCTCTTCAAGAGTTAAGTTTACAGGCTTGAGAACTTGGGAAAGAGATTCTAGAATATATCTAATAAAATAATCTAGAATATAATCTATTAGTAGATTAATAATGTTAATCAATATTAATTAATTATTACTATCTATTTTTTATCTTTTTATCTTATAACTGAAACTTATCAGTCACTTGCTTGCTTGATTGTGAACAAACCATCAACTCTTGGAAATCAAGCAAGTCCCAAACCACAAGACTATTACAAAGACTCTGCTCTGAGAAGCAAGCCTATGACTTCACATAGCCTCAGGTCCACAGACTGCTCTAAGTATAGGAGCATAAAATCTATGCTGGTCAACTTTCCCACTTCGTTTAAATTGCTTAAAGGGAATCTTAGAAGCATTAAGCACCAATGTGCAAGTATAAAGGACTATAAAGGCATATTCTCAAACATCAAAACCACTTTTTTGCATGTGTATATGTATGGAGAATATGCATGTGTACTCATGTTCACATGTGTGTGGGTACATGTTTTGTGTGCAAGAGTGTTTGTGTATGTGTATGTGATCCAGGAATCTTTCTGGATCACTCTCCATCCTATTCATTGAGATAGGATCCTTCCTTTGAAGCCAGGCCAGGTGATGAGGCTGGTCTAACTAGCCAGCTTACTCTGGGCATCCCATTTCCTGAGGCAGGTGGGCTGGCACGCTCACTGTGTTGGGATCCAACTCTCAAATTTGCACAGTAAGTGCTTTATCTACTTATCCACTGAGCTATTGTCCCAGCCCCTGAAAAGATTTTGAGAAGTCATAGGAGCATTTACTTAAAAAATTCACCAGGGAAATAGAATACAGAGGCCGGGAGTAGTGGCGCACGCCTTTAATCCCAGCACTTGAGAGGCAGAGGCAGGTGGATCGCTGTGAGTTGGAGGCCAGCCTGGTCTACAAAACGAGTCCAGAACAGCCAAGGCTACACAGAGAAACCCTGAAAACCTAAGAAAAACTTAAAAAAAAAGAAGAAGAAGAAGGAATAGAATATAGAGCTTGAAAAACAAGTGACTCTTCCACATTGGAACTATCCTTTAGTACTTCAAAATCAGTCCATTCAGGGGAACTCTGCATGATATGAGCATGTTACTAAGGAAGACACTGCTGGCGGGCACTTGGCATGCACTGTTATACTCTACCAGTAAAACTTTTTCTAGCCATTATTATCACACTTAATAGAAGTGGACACTGAAGCACAGAGAGCTATGAATTTCATTGGTATCATCTGATGGACAAAGGATGCAGTGCTGAGATAAAAGCCAGTGCAGCTGCATACTAACAACTGCTCTGCTTGCACTAGCTCTGCCGTGTGTGTGTGTGTGTGTGTGTGTGTGTGTGTGTGTGTGTATGTGGGTGTGTGTGTGTTCCTGAAGATTGAATCCAGGGTCTCATGCATGCTTTGCAAACACTTTGCCACTGAGCTATATCCCCATCACTCTTACTTTAGTTCTCAGAATGGCCTTGACCTCATTCTGTAGTCCAAGCAGGCCAGAAACTTGTTATCCTCCTGCCTCAGCCTTCCAGATACAGGTTTGTATCACCAGACATTGCTTTAAAGTTTTTTTTTTTTAAATTATCAGTTTTCCTAGTTGTTTCTATGTATATACTCTGGTACAAAGAAATAAAATAAAATAATTGAAATAAAATGAAATAATTGAATTCTCTAAATGTTCCTATTTAGAGAGGAGAGGACAGTATAAAAGATTTTTCATGGAAATAAGAATAGGCTTACATCATATTTTTTCTAAAACCCATGCCAAAAATGTTAAGTTATAATTACCAAAATAATTTTAGAGCTAACATTAAAATTCCACTTTGAGCTGGGCTTAGTGGCTTACACCTTTAATCCCATAACTCGGGAGGCAGAGGTAGGTGGATCTCTGTGAGTTTGAGGCCAGCCTGGTCTACAAAGTGAGTCCAGGACAGCCAAGGCTACACAGGGAAACCGTTAAAAAAAATCACTTTGAAGACTTTAAAATATAAAGGTATCACAGGACAGAGAGATTTAGAAATTCATAAACATTAGCTGGAAATGTATCCAAGTTTTCTCTACACAGCTTTTCTTTAGAGCTTGTGTCTTCATCACCTGATAGTCATCACCTTATGGCAGGCATACCTTAAACTAACCTTGCGCCAGTGGCTGCAGCAGAGTAGGGAAGCAGGAGGCAGCTGGGGTCACATGCAGGCCACAATAACAGTTCGAAATTATGACCCCTAAATGTATCTAAAGAATCTCTGTAACGTTTAATTCTAATTACTAATGTGAGGTACAAATGTTCATTAAGAGAACTGTTTCCCAGCACAGAGAACAGTGAGACTTTTAGCCAAGCTACAGTTTTAAGTAGTTTACTTACCGTTGCTCTTGGTGCTCAAGTGTCCTGTAAATAGGCATGGTGGATTGTATCTGGGGAGGACAGAGGTTGCTCTGACTTCCAACAACAATAAAAACCATGAATTAGGACACGTGAAACACAATTTTCACACACAAAAAATATAGAATATTTTAAAAATAACATTTATTTTTAAACAAAGTTGTTGAAACTTCTATTTCAGCTAGGCACGGTGCTGCATGCCTTTAATCCCAACAGTGGGGAGGAGGCAGAGGCAAGCAGATCTCTATGAATTTCAGGCCAGCCTGGTCTATATACAAAGTTCAAATCCAGCAAGGGCTAAATAATGAGACCCTGTCTTTAAAAAACCACCACCACTACCACAATAACAACAAAACAACAACAACAACAACAACAACAACTCATTCAATTATGTGACCACCGGCAATAATATATCAAATGGCAAAAGTCCTATGACCATAAACTGAGCATTTTCTTTCTTGAGAAAATAAGACAGGGCTAGAGAGATGGCATTGTTGATAAAGAGGCTGTCACATAAGTACCAAAGACCTGGTTTTGGAATCCATGTAAAAGCCAGGCATGGCAGCACCTGCTTACAACCCCAGCTAGCTTCTCAGGGGACAGGGATCCCTGACACTCTCTGACAGACTACCATAACGGAATCAATGAGCTGCCAAAATTTATTAACTGACAGCTTTACTTGTCAACGAGACACAACCTGGAATTACCTGTGCAGGAGTCTCAGTGAGGGAGGCCTAGGGCACACCTAGTGCTTCAGGCTCCTCCTGCTGTGACTGCCATGCAGCGATGGACATCAGGTACCAGGATGTTTTATCACAGCAACAGAAATAAAGCTAAAACAGATAATCATCCACTTCACAAGAACTAAGGCTTGGGGAAGTAAAGGAGCTGGCAGAGCAATGCATCATTACTTAATACCGGAGACTAGAAACAAGACCGGTTGTTTTTCAAGGTGGTGGCTCTCTGCTACATCACCACCCTGAAGGTTGACCCTACAGAACACTGTGCTTACTGTAAGTAGGTGAGGAACTCTCCCCTTGGGTATCTTTAGTATTTTATGTTCTGAAACGGCTGAAGGAACTAATGAAACCTAGGACATTTACTTTAAACTGAAACGAAGCATTTAAGGCATGGTGGCACACGCCTTTAATCCCAGCACTTGGGAGGCAGGGGCAGGTGGCTCTTTTTGAGTTCGAGGCCAGCCTGGTCTACAAGTGAGTCTAGGACAGCAAAGGCTACACAGGGAAACCTTGTCTCGAAAAAAACCAAAAAAAATTTTTTAAAAAATTGGTTACTAACAAATAATTTATAATCAATTACAATTATAGTACTTATAATATATGCAAACTAGTTCAGATAATTGTTGAATATAACATTTATTTAACAAGTTCAAAACTAGGAGCAATGCTATTACTATATACTATGGGCTAAAAGTGAAGCCACTTGGGTAAGCTATAAAGTATAAGCCCTTTTACATCTGTCACCTCATTTAAAAATAAATACTAAAACCTTACTAAGTCTATTATGATACAAATGGCCCCTGTCCTACTATGTAAGTAAAGCAATTAACTCAAGGGTTTATCTTTTTTTTTTCTTTATCTTACAATATGAACAATACCTATTTAACAAGATTTGTGTGTGAATACTAAACAAGTGTTTGGTATTCTGAAGTGTTTGATGTCTGAATATCCTGTGTATTGACCTTCTACACTAAGCATAACACTAATTTTGATCGATTATTATAAAATAAAGGTACACACAAACTAAAAGCAAGATTTAATTCAAGGACTCATTAGATCAATTCAAAGGCACCCTTTAAAGAGACAACAGTGTGTGTGTTGCTTATTTGTTTTTTTTTTTTTTTTTTTTTTTCCTTTACTGTGGGCTCTGCTTCTCAGAATTTCAGGCTTTGAATTGAAACCCTCTTTCTTCACTCTTCACAGCTTCCAAGAGACATCTTCTGGGACATCTCTGAATCTGCCCTTGGCAAAGCCAAGTTCCATAACAAATCTTACATGTCTTTATATCTAAATGTCTTAATATCACTTATATCTGTATTTTTATTTGCACTGTATTTGTTCATTTTTTTGTTTCTTTGTTCATAGATTCTTAGAGCTAAAAAAAAATCACACAATAAGATTGTGAATTTCTTTAGTGTTATCTCATAGACAGTTTAATAAGTATGACAGTTCTTTTTAAAAGAAATATAATTATGGTGTTTACTAGTACTTTTTAATGTATTGTTCATGCAAATCACCTTAAGATCTTACTAAAATCTTAGGCCGTGGGTGTTCAACTTGGGTTGGGCTGATACCTGAAGATTTATGGGTAGAGGTCACCAACTACTTCACATTCTGCACTTGACTCAGTATCACTCAAGGCAAAAGGGTGTACACTGTGATATTAAACAGCCAGCCAACCAACCAACCATATTGGAAGTTTATTACGAAATGTGGTATCCCAGCTCCCCACTTTGGAGCAACTGAATTATAACCAGCTCTGGGTGAGCCAGTTCTGGAGGGAGTAGCTGGGAGATTTCAGGTGCTTGCAATGCACCAAGAGCTTGCTACATCGTATCTGCACTTAATCCCCAGGAACTCCGTGGCATGAGTATTTTTCCCCTCCGTTCAAAATGAGGAAAACTGAGGGTAGTTTCTGCGAAAGCAGCCGGCCTGATCTAGGGCTCAGGTCAAACTTCAAAGACCTAGGTGATACAAGCCTGCAGGGTCCTGGGATCAGGGCGACAATTTCAAGGCCAGGCAGTAGCAAGCGGGGCCACCTCCAGGGCTCCGGACCTGTCCAGCGCCTGATGTTACAGATGACCGGGAAGGCCAGGGAACGGCCTAGACACCAGCAGCCCCTTACCTCTCCGGCCGCCATCCATTCTTAGTTCTCCCGTAGCCTTCGCGCGGACACTGTGTACCCCCTCGGTTCTTACCGGGGTCAAGCCAGCCCCCGCAGTGGAGGTTTGGAAAGACTAACCCGCGGGGGCGGCAGCGAAGGCGGCCACAGAGACTGTCGCCAGGCTGGTTGCTAAGGGCCGGCTCCGCGGCTACAGATTATGACGTCACAACACAGGGACATGTGCTCCTAGGCCCCGCCTCCCCCGCCCGCGCGGCTAGTACTCAGGCTACAGCGGCAGGTGCCGGGCATGGTCCGGGAAACGGGCCAATCCCTCGCTCTGGGAGCTTGCCAGTTAGGAAAGCGAATCACAACTGTTTCTGTCACCAGACCCCCTTTTTACTTTGGTTTCAGGATTCGAACTCAGGTCCTCAAACATGCAGAGCAAGCACTCTTGACCATGTAGTCATCTTTCAGCAGCCCACATCTTAATTTGCAAGCTTTAGTTTGAATTTCCTTTCTGCCTACTGAATTCCTCACCTCTTGCCCTTGCTCTCTCTCTTTTACCTCAAAGCTACAAAACCCGTTTCCTTTCGAAAGGAAGAAAGGTGCGAGAAAAAGTAATCTAGTCCTCGGCTTTCTGCAATTTGTATATTTTTTTTTGCAATAGTTAATTGTGAATCCTTGGAAGTAACATCAGATTTGGGTAGAAGGAGAAGGGAAAGCATTCTGTCACGCTGGGTTTCTTAGCAACCCGTTCTTGAACTTTTAGGCTGGGCGTGTCTTTGTGGGATCTTATAACAGCTTTCCTGGACTCTACCCACAACCAACAATGTCTTTAGATATTGCCAAGGGTTGCCTAGGGAAGCAACTGCATCTTGTCTGTTATTACAAAAAAAAAAAGCCTACCAGATTCTGAGCCAGCCTTGCTGAACTCTGAGCTTCTACATGTTATACTTGGTTTTAACGGCAACTTGCCCCAAGTTAGACTCTCCGGAATAGGGAGATTTTCATGATTGCCTTAAATGATTTGGAAGAGCCACTTGGATTGTGGCTGCTATCTTCTGGTAGCAGTCTAGATTTAAAAGGTTGTGGCAGGAAAGGATTCCTCATGCTGCCCAGTTGATTTACCCTTTTGCTGTTGTGGTTGAATTCTCCTTCCACATCAGAACCAGCGTTTCCAGTTTTCCTCAGGCACTGAGGACCAACCTGCAGCCCTCCAGGAATCTTTCAGGTTTTTGACACCAGATCAAGACTACTGAGGCTCCATCCAGCCTTGTGGATGGAGCAACTATGCCAGCCTCCTCATGAGAGATAGCCACTGTGGGGATAATCTGACGACTGAAGCACTCAAGGATGGAAAAACTACATCTCAGTCTCTCAGCTGTTTTTGCTATGTTGATGACTTAAAAAGTTCACACACACACACACACACACACACACACACACACACACACACACACACACACACACACCAACTCATCCCATTGGTTCTGTTCCTCTGTAGAACCCTGTGGACAGTGCTATCCCTGGGCAGGTGGTTCTGGGCTGTATAGAAAAGCAAACTGAACAAGCCTTGAAAAGCAAGCTGGTAGGTAGCATTCTTCCATGGCCAACCTCTAGGTTCCTGCCTTGAATTCCTGTCCTGATTTCCCTTTATGATGGACTGTAAGTTGTAAGATGAAATAAACCATTTTATCCTCAAATTGCTTTTGGCTATGGCATTTTATCATAGCAATAGAAACCCAACTATGACAGCTTACAAGTTTGATCATGAATTAAATTCTAAGCCTGGCTGAGCCTCGGCTTCCTGTTTATGTAAATGAAAGGGATACAAGTGTTATGGGCAGTGGCTGACCCCCCATCCCCAAATGTATGGTACGGGTGTCTCTTTTCTAAGACTCCTGTCTCAGAAGAGCCAAACATGAGGAGAGTTGGCATTAAGGAAAGCAAATCAGAAATCCTATAATAAAGGGAAAAAAAAACACATTCCAGAATCTCAGTTATAACAAAGCCTGGAGCAGGGGTCATCTAAGACATAGGGAGGAGAGAAAATTGGGCTTAAAATATGATGATTCTATATCTCAAACAACATTTAGGATGATAGAGAGTAAGGGGACTAAGAGATACTGGAGCTGGGGCCCAGAGGTCAAGAACACCTTCTGCTCTTGTGGGGGGACCCAAAGTACAATTCACAACTACTATAACTGTAACTCTAGGTCCAGGGGACCTGACACCTTTGGCCTCTAATGGCACCACAAGTCTCCTTTGATATGAGGAGCTACCATCACTTTCTAGTACACCAAATCATGGTGTTGCCTTCCTCAGTTTGCCTTTTAAATTTCAACTCCAGTCAAACTTAGCAAAAATGCTTACTGGGGAGCTATTGTGCACAATATTATAAGCAAGGTTGGTTTCTAAGCTGCTAATGGTGTCATAAATGCCTTTAGGGGGGTCTCAGAATTTTAAGTATCTGTGTAGGAATAAAAGTTTCTGCTTCCTGCATAATATCCAATTCTGTCTTTTAAAAAGATTTTAAGTGTGTGTGTGTCTGTGTGTGTGTCTGTGTGTGTGTGGGTCTGTGTGTGTGTATGTGTGTATGTGTGTGTGTGTATGTGTGTATGTGTGTGTATGTGTGTGTGTATGTGTGTGTATGTGTGTATGTGTGTGTGTGTGTGTGTGTGTGTGTGTGTGTGTGTGTGTATGTCCTCAGAGTCCAGACGAGGACTTGACCCCCTTAGAACTAGAGTTACAGGCAGTTGGGAGCCACCATATGGTTGCTCGTTTCAAACTCAGGCCCTCTGCAAGGACAATGCATGAGCCAAATCTCCAGCCTGCTCTGCTCTTCTTTTAATGGCTTAATTAGATCTCTCTTATTGAATGATTTCTAAGCTTTTGGGATGGCAATATAAATAAAATAAATTATGTATAAACAGCCTGTACCATCTGACCTAATAAAACGTAGTTTATGTTCATTATATTTTTAATGCTTTATTATTATACATTTAATTTCTATTTTGTAAATAGCCCTTCATTTCACAGTACAGAAGGATCCTAGAAATAATGCTTGCTTCTTTGGATATGCCTAGAAGCATCAGTGAAAATTATCCAGTGAATGCAGAAAAAGACACAAGAGACAAAAGGTCAAGGTTTTACCTTTATTTTTATTGGGTTATTATAAAACATTATTACAATACTTTATGTTTTAAATTACATTGTATTTATTTATGTGTGTATATATGTATTATGCACGTGCACACATATGGTGTGTGTGTTGGAGTTAGGGGACCAGTTTTTATCGTCCACTGTGTCGGTCATCCAGCTTGGTGGTAAGTGCTTCTGTTTGTTGAGGCATCTCTCCTGACCATGAATGTACCCTTTTTTGCTGTTATTTAGCTTTAGCTTAAAACAAATATGTATGGGCATTTTTCTTGTCTGTCTGTGCACCATGTTCATGCCTGGTGCCCATGGAAGCTAGAAGGCATCAGATCCCCTGGCACTGAGTTTTAGGCAGTTGTGAGCTGCCACGTGGGTGCTGGGACTTGAACCCAGGTTCTTTGGAACAGTAGCCAGTGCTCTTAGCCAGTGAGCCATCTCTCCAGCCCCCCACCCCAACATATCTTAATCCTGAAGTTCCTAAAGGACAAAAAGAAGGAAAATCATGGAATATTTTTGAATTATCCACCAGGGCCAAGTTAAAAAAAAAAAAGGGTTAAAACATGGGTGAGCATTTTGAGTGGCCTCAGTTCTATACAAAATCCTTTATGTCTCGGTGACTGAAGAATTCTTGAGAATCTCAGCTACATTTATTTTTAGTCATTTTTCAATAAGTGTGAGTCATTGAAAAGCTAAATGGCACGATACAAGTTTAAAGTGTGCCAGTGTTGATCTGAAATGGATTCATTCTCTGCTTGTCACTAGAGGGGGCTTTAGGAAAGGTCTAAGCTCCATCCTTGTGAGAACAATCTGCTATATGCAGGCAATATTAAACTTCAGGTCTCCTACCGAGGGACCTCAAGGTGCAAACACTGTAAGAAATGACTCTGGGCTTGGGTTGTTTCAGTTATAGTTAAAGGCAGAACAAGAACTTCTTTTTCAAGGGCAGAGAAAGCTTATGCTATTATCTAAAAGGCCTCGGTAGATAAAAACAATCTCCATCACTGTCAACCTATAATTTGATTTTTCTTAATTTTATTGTCTAAAGCAAGAGAGAGTAGGAGCATCTATAACTCTTCGTGCTGTAATATGTGCCTAATGGGAATACAGGTATACAAAACAGTGTTAATAAGATCTACTGACCTCAATGGTCATTGTGAATTATCCTAAGCAATAGAACACGGATCCCTGACCGTAAACAGACTCTTGTCCCTGATCATTCTCATGAACTATAAAGGCACATAGGGGTTTTAAGTATCTACATGGTGTTAGATATTGAACAGTATAGTTCATGGTCTTTTCTGGGCAAGCAAACACTCTACTGCTAAGATATACCCAGCCCTTGCTTTTTGTTTATTTGTTTGGAGACAAAGTTTCTCTAAACTGTTTCTAGCTCATGATGTTTTGGGCCCTTAGCAATTTTTAAAAACAATCCTTAGCTTCTGTGTGCTGGGCTTAGAAGAATGAACAACCACACAGTGCAAAACCATAGTTGAAGTGGTTCTCCACCTGTGGGTTGAGACCCCTTTGGGAGAATCAAGCAACCTTTTCACAGGGGTTAAATGTCAGCTATCCTGCATATCTGATATTTATATTGTGATTCATAACAGCAACAAAATTACAGTTATGAAGTAGCAACAAAATAATTTTATGGCTGGGGATCACCACAACATGAAGAACTATATTAAAGGGTAGCAATATTAGGAAGGTTGAGAACCACTGCCATATTGTTTTCGTTGCACTTTTTTCTCCGTGTAACAGTCCTGGCTATCCTGGACTCGCTTTTGTAGACCAGGCTGGCCTCGAACTCACAGCAATTTGTCTGCCTCTGCCTCCCAAGTGCTGGAATTAAAGGCATGCACCACCATGCCCGACTTTCATTGCACATTTTAAAAAGATGGAAATACGCATATTAAAATGTGTAGGGATGGATGGGGAGAGGGCTCATAGCCATCTGTAACTCCTGTTCCAGGGGATCTGACGTCACCCTTTTCTGGCCTCTGCAGACACTGCACATATGTGGTGCACCATGTCTGGGACTAGAGTTACAGATGGCTATGAGCCACCGTATAGGTGCTGAGAATCAAACTCAGGTCCTCTGAGAGTGTAACTGACACTACTAACTGCTGAGCCCTCTCTGCATCCATCCTTACACATTTTAATATTCTTATTTCCACAACTCATTTTTATTTTCCCTGTGTTTAAAAAAACCACGAAATTGTATCTCAGTAGGCAGCTTGTTTGGCTTCTTGTTACCAATGAAAGATCTGTGCCCATTATGACCTTTTGGCCAAGGCTGCCAAGATTTCAGACATCAAGCCCACTGATAATTGCCAGTCTTTGTTTCTTCCCAGCTGTGTTCCTCAAAGCTTTTCATCCAATTAAGAGAGCAAGTCTCTGCGAAGAGAACTCACTCATTTGTTGGTTACTAGGTAACCTGCCCCTTAAAGCTTAAGAGCATCTTATATATTATTCCCCCTGCCAATCAATTGTCACAATGAGTTAGAAGGATGATGGGCCCAAAAAGCCAATTATCTGTGCTGAAGGCATCACCCTGTTTACAAACGGTGCCACCCCTAAAAACAGAAAAACACAACCAAGTTGTTCATCTAGCCAGATAATTCTGCTTAAGAAAAAAAGGCTGGAGTTCACATTTCTCATCCACTAGGACCAAATAAAATCTTCCAAGAAGCAACTTGAGGGATGAAGGTTTATTCTGGCCTGAGAGGGTGCAGCCTATTACAGCGGGAAAGCATGGTGAGGTTTGTGGCACCCTGCAGCCGTGTCAGTGGCAGCGTGAGGCTGCGTGTCCTTGTCTTAGTCCATGAAGAAATAGAGGGCTTGGGCTGGAACTAGACTGATATATAAACCGTTAAGACCTGTCCTGTGGTTCTGTGTTTGCCGACAAGGCCCCATGGCCAAAAGTTTTTGCAACCTGCCCCCCCCCCCAAAGTGCTACCAGAAGGAGCCCAGTTAGCTGATGAAGAAACACATGAACCTATGGAAGCTACGAACATCTTATATTCAAATATAGCAATTTCTCTAGAAATAATTCCTTTAGAATACTTAAGAAAGCAAGCCTAGAGAACGGAGGTGAGTGTGACCCTTGACCCCCCTCAGACATCATTCTGTCTCTTATTTGACTCAGCATATTTTCTCTTGCCCCTGTGAGCTCTTTTCTGTAAACAATTTGTGGGTTTTTCTTTTTCTCCTTTTCTTTTCTTTTGGTCTTTCGAGACAGGGTTTCTCTATGGTAGCCTTCTCTGCCCTGGACTCACTTTGTAGACCAGGCTAGCCTCGAACTCACAGCGAACCGCCTGCCTCTGCCTCCCAAGTGCTGGGATTAAAGGCGTGCGCCACCACCGCCTGGCTCCAATAAGTGTTCTTAATGCTTTACGTTTTACTCAAAATCTAAATTATCCAACAGTATGAAATTGTCTTTTTCTAAGGTTTACTTTGTGTGTATACATTTTTATGGCATATGCACGTCACATGCATGCCTCACCCACATAGAAGTCAGAAGAGGGTGTCAGATTCCCTCAATGGGTTATGATTGGTTGTGAACCGCCATTGCTGGGAACTGAACCTGGATTCTGTGGAAGAGCAGTCAGTGCTCTTAGCCACCAAGCCATCTCTCCAAACCATAATTTATTTATTTATTTTTAAAGAAGGCTTTCAGAGGGGCTAGGAGGAAGCCAAGGAATACTATCAAAAGGATACTGGAAAAGATAAATTGCTATCCTACGAGCTTGTCTCTGACTCCTGGTTTACTGATCTACTAAGACAGGGAAGAGGCAGCAAAACAAAGAGTCCCAATATCTTGACTGATCATGCTGACTCTCTTAGCACATGCTGCCCCAATGGTGAGAAAGTGAGGCATGTGGACACTAGTGCCCATACAAAATGGGGAAGGTGAGTTTGCCTAAGTGTTTGACCTTAGACAAATTTGTCTTAAAACTGTCCTCAATAAATGAGATAAAATGTTTTTTAAAAAGTATTTATTTATGTTGGGCAGTGGTGGCGCATGCCTTTAATATCAGCACTTAGGAGGCAGAGGCAGGTGGATCGCTGTGAGTTTGAGGCCAGCCTGGTCTGCAAAGCGAGTCTGGAACAATCAAGGCTGGACAAACAAGAGAAACCCTGTCTCAAAAAAAAAAAAATATTATTATGTATACAGTGATCTGTCTGCAGGTACAGCTGCAGTCCAGAAGAGGGCATCAGATCACATTATAGATAGTTGTGAGCCATCATGTGGTTCCTGGGAATTGAACTCAGAACCCCTGGAAGAGCAGACAGTGCTCTTAACCACTGAACCATCTCTCCAGCCCTTTTTTATTTGGATACAGGGTCTTACTATATGTAGCCCTGGCTGTCTGGGACCAGTCTGGCTGCAAAGTCACAGAGATCCTTCTGCCTCTGTGTCTTCAACATTGGGGTTAACCTGGCCCAAAGTCTCAATTTTAAAAACAGATTTGCTTTATTTTAAAGTGTGTGTGCATGTTCAGGTATGTATGTAGGTACAGGTATGTGAATATGGGTGCCTGTGGAGGCCAGCAGACGCCTGTCAATCCCTTAGAATTAGACTTCCATGTACCTGTGTTCTCTCTGACTTGGGTGTTGGGAACCAAACTCAGGTCCTCTGCAGGAGCAGCAAGTGCACTTAATCTGCAGATCCCTGTTTTCTTTTCTCTCTCTCTCTCTCTTTTTTTTTTTTTTTTTGTTTTTTTTTTTTTTTTTTTTTTTGTTTTTCAAGACAGGGTCTCTCTGTGTAGCCTTGGCCATCCTGGACTCACTTTGTAGACCAGGCTGGCCTCGAACTCACAGTGATCCTCCTACCTCTGCCTCCCGAGTGCTGGGATTAAAGGTGTGCGCCACCACGCCAGGCTCCAGATCCCTGTTTTCATCCCATAAAGCTACACTCTTTTTTCTAAAAGAACAGCATGCATTATTCTCTGGCATAACACAAAGGGTACCATTGAGTCCAATTTCTCCACCTCTCTTAAAATGGTTCCTTTGCCTTAATCCAGAAGGCCTGTCACTGGCCTTAAGATGAGAAACGTTTATTTTACCCTAGAAAAAAATGCCTCAGAAATGGAAGCTCCTTTACTTTTTATTTCTCTTTTTACAGACAGGTGAGGAAAAATAACATCAATGACTTCCATCAACTGAATAACTGGCACGTATTACGTCAGTAATAATTATGTGCAAGGCACATGCTCTTTGGCCCACACGTTTCCCTCAGAACATGATGGGATTCTCTCGCATTCACTTCCTCCTCTTAGGTGATCTCAGAGCTTTTAGTTGCTTTGAACGGGATGGTCAGGAGCTGGATGCCTACAGAGATACGGTCAAGTGGCACGTGGCAGAGAATTGTTATCAAGCATAGACTGGAAATCAACTTACCTTGAGCCAGGCTCTGCTCTAATTGGCTGTGTGAGCTTACTGAAGGACCTGGTTCCTTCACCTTGAAAGCAGCTATATGCCTGTGAGACTGGCAGGCGGTGTAGCACTATACACGGTTTACAGAGTGCTTGCCTGTCACAGGTTCGCTGCTCCTGAAACTGACCCTGCCTAAGGACTCAGTGCCATAATTCATGTGGAAAGAGACCTCACCAAGCCTCCGTGATGGCACAGAAGTGAGACAGAGAAGAGAAGGAAGCAAACAAATTAAGGGACGGGGGTTCTAGCGAACAAGCTACCACCGTTGGCAGATAGGATTCCATTCCTCCAGGGAACTTAGGCAACAGGAAAGAGCACCATTGGCGGCTTCCTTGCCAGGGTGTGAGAGAGCTGGTCTGTTTATCCCCATCTCTACAGAGCTCTTGTCTGAAGACTCTCAGGGCCTTAGCTGGCTAGCTCCCTGGCCTCCCGCCAGGCCATAGAGGACAGGTTGATGAGGAGTAGACCTTGGTGTTCAGAGGACACTCTTAGTACACAGGGGGCTGCTGTCTGTGGTATGCGAGCAAGTGGCACGGGCTGAGAAGCAAGACCTTTACAGTGTCTGTTGCCCTGGCGACAGTGGCCATACATGTTCATATTTTAAAATTTTGATTATGAAATGACCTTCGGGGTCCTTTCACAGTTGGCCGAGCACAGGAAAGGTGTTTGTTGTGAGCACTTCCTGTTTGCCTGAGGAGTGTCTTTTCCCCTTGCTTCTCATGAGACATCCACTTTCTGTCTCTCCGAGGCCCCATCTCTTCTCCTACCCATTCATCGTCATAGGAAAGGACAGCGTACTCTTGGCCTAGCAGAGCATAGTCAGGTGGCAACTGAGAGGGGCATTCAGGACCCTAGATGGAAACATCCTGCCTCCTCACAGGATCCACAGCCTCCTTGGCACATGGTTGTAAATAAATAATATATTTATTACTGTCAGTAGCAATAAGAGTCCTGATGAGGCACTTAATATATAGGGAGTATGTCATACTCTAAGACATCTTATAATAGCATTATATTTAGTGTAAATTCCCAAGTTGTTGTGAAAGTTAGCTGTTGGAGGCAGGTATGCACTGGCTTTTTTTTTTTACATCCCAGAACAGCCTTCTCTCACTTAATGTGCTATTGCTGGGTCACAGCATCAGATAACTTTGAGTCCCACCTGTGAGGAAGCTAGTCTCTTTGCAATTCTTTGGTCCTCACTGCATGAAGGAACAGGCCAACATTTGATATTAATACATTTTCAAGGCCCCTCTCCTGTCTCCCTTGCTAGTAAAGCTCCAAGCTCAGGCTCAGGCAGCGTCTACACAGGATTTCAGAGGATCGTTTTTGTTTTCCTTGTGCTTATTTAGAATAATTGCCATTTTCCTCTTGATTAAGTTTGAAGCATAACTCCTTTAAAAATTGTAAATTTGAGCATCTTGGTGGCATAGCTCACTAGTAGTATGTGTGTTTAAGGCATGTCTACTCAGTGTTCTATTTCTGTGGGAAAAAAATACCATAACCAAACTAACTCCTATAAATTGGGGGTTTGTTTACAGTTCAGAGGTTTACTTCATTATCGTCATGGCGGGGAGCATGGTGGCATGCAGGCAGACATGGGGCTGGAGAAGGAGCTGAGAGTTCTAATCCTGATCTTCAGGAAACAAGAACAAAGAGACTGGATCTGGCATGGGCTTTTGAAACTTCAAAGCCCACCTCCAGTGACACACTTACAGCAACAAGGGAGGCCACATCTCTTATTCCTCTAATCTTTTCAAACAGGTCCACTTCCTCCTGGGTAGTTGACACTGTTCTTGCCTATGTGCTAAGCATAAGCAAATAATGGCTACAACGTACTCCTTGTTGCACCTGTAGTGACAGCCATGGCGATGTTCTAAGGAGACACTGTGCCCCTACCTTTGACTCTCAGTCTGTTGAAAGAAGGTTCCTCACAGACTTGGTATGTGTCTCCTAGGACTCTCATGCTGGGAGAAGGTAAAGGCTGAAGCCCGGTGCTAGCCAGAGAGAGAACTTGGCTCCCTGAAAAAGAGTTAACATGGTGCCAGGCCACAAGCTCGAATCCTAGTAACTCTGGTAACGTGGTAGTAGATTCACCCCAAGAAACCTTCCCAGATAGTCACGGTGCTGTAAGACTGGACACATATGCTGCCATTGTTCCCCACTGCTGCAATGCCCTTGCCCTTTGATCCTTTCTGCTACAGACCCTGGCTACACTGGAAGCCGTGGACCTTGTCCACACTTCTTAGCAACTGGCATAAGAAGAAGAGTGCACAAAAAGAGAAGGGCTTCTGGCTGAGCGCCCTCCAACCATGCCTCGTCTCTTTACACTGTTTCCCCTCTGTCTGGATCATCATGGGGTTGGTAGGCAGATGAACTAGCTAATATAGACATGCAGGCAGAGATGGAATCAGAAGCCCTCTTCTCTAGGCAAATCCACTAATGGATGGTCCCTTGGGGGGATACGTTCCTTGGTTTCTAAGAAGGAAATCCTCTTCTTGATCATACGGGGGCGGGGGATAACTTTTACTAATAAGAAATATCTCCATTAAAAGGAAACACCCTTCTTTTTCTTTATTCATCTCATGTCTTCTTGTAGTAGGCTCAATAATGGCCACCCAAAGATGATTATTTAAACAAAAAGCACCCTTTTGTTTAAACAAAATGAGAGTACTGCGTTTCATTTGTATGGAAGAGATCCTCTGAGAAGTCATAGAGACTATTACTTGCTCCGGGTACCTATTTCCATTACACTGCTTAATACCAGCATCCCCAGTTCTCAGTTGACTCTAATAGAATAAAAACTGCATTTCTCATTCTCCTTTGCTTCCGGGATGCACATAGGGCAAAGTCCTGGTTAATGCGTAAAATAGAAGAGTTGCATGCAACACTAGAGGCATGTCCTTAGAGAGGGGAATCTATCTGCCCTCTTCTCTTTCTCCTGGCTGGAATATAGCTTTAATGGGAAGGCTTAGAGATGTATCTTAAACCAAAAGACGCTAATACCCAGTACAGCAAAGAGCAAGAGAGAGTCTGTGTCCTTAGCATTATGGTATTTCAAATCAATTCATGGAGTCTACTAGCTTTTGACTCTTGTAAGAGAAATAATGAAATATTTGGTTTTCCATTACTCAAAGTTATAGACAATCCTTGTCAATCATTGTTGGGCTTTATGTATTGTTGAGATAGATCATTGAAGTAGATTTTCTTATAAAACTAACTATATGGGTCACTTGGAGTACTAAATTCAGCATGCATACCTGGATCAGGCTGAAAATTTAACAATATTTTTATTCTATATGGGATGGAATTTGTTACATGGCAACCTCTGAACGAAAGCAGTATTCACATTTATTAGAGAATTGCATTCTTTGCTCTTGGAGTTATCCTGAAGGATTACTCTAACAATGCTCAGGGTTTGGAAATAATATGCAAACATTACTGAATGAAGAATCACAAGTCTGGTTTCCTTGGGCTGTAATGGTCTTTGCAGGATGTTTAACCTGACCACAGCATTGAATTCCTCTGTGCCCCAGTTTCCTAACTCATAAAATCCAAATGTTATGTTCAATAAACTGTGATTTTAGTTCTCTAGATCCATGGAAAATGTGATTTTATTTAAAGCACAGCCTTTCCTAGTGTTCTGACAAAGTCCTGAACTCTAGAATATTGGAGTTATTTCAGAGCCTGGGCAGAGGCTGCTGTGTGGAAGCTGGCAGGCTTTTTGTTGGTCAGTTCACCAATACTGTGTTCTTAGAAAATAATTCATGGTCTTAAGCCACATTCAGACACCCACATGGTGAGTAGTGAGGGTGGCACACACCTTTAATCCTAGGACTCGGCAGGCAGAGGCAGATGGATCTCTGGGAGTTCAAGGCCAGCCTTGTCTACAGAAACTGACACCCACATGGTGTGGTGTAGGCTGAGATTTGTTACAAATGAAGTGTTTAAGAGTGAGAAAGTAGAGATGGATGTGGTGGCGTGCGCCTTTAATTCCAGCACTTGGGAGGCAGAGGCAGGTGGATCGCTGGGAGTTCAAGGCCGTCCTGGTCTACAAAGGGACTCCAGGACAGCCAAGGCTACACAGCAAAACCTTGTCTTGAAAAACAAAACAAAGCCGGGCATGGTGGCGCACGTCTTTAATCCCAGCACTCGGGAGGCAGAGGCAGGTGGATCACTGTGAGTTTGAGGCCAGTCTGGTCTACAAAGCGAGTCCAGGACAGCCAAGGCTACACAGAGAGACCCTGTCTTGAAAAACAAAAAAAAAAAAAAAAAAAAAAAAAAAAAGAAAGAAAGAAAGAAAGAAAGAAAAACAAAACAAAAACAAAAGAGTGAGAAAATAAAGTATTCTGTTTGGTGTTCTTTTCGAGCTGAGACTAGAAGGCGGCATCTTGCATCATACCCATAAGTTATTGGCTTCTTTTATCTGCTTTCAATATCACTGTTATTACAATTATTATTTACAAAATCCTCATATCTTAACTTGGTGTCCTTTAGTGACTTTAGCCTATACCAGAAATTACAAAAGCCTGAAGGGGTGACCATAAAGGCCATAAACCATATTGACATAAACCCATTAGGATAATAAGCACTAAGTCACTAGTATTGCCACCAGCAGCAGACAGTGCTCTGATAACAGAGCTAATTAAGCAAAGGCTGGGGGATGGGTCTTGGTAAAGTGCTGTGTAAAGGGCAAATTATTTGAATATACAGTTCACCAGAGAATACATAAAGATGACACACTTGCATTGGGCAGATTAAGAAATGAGAAACATAGAATTGTAATGCAGAAACCTCGAAGACACAACTTTAGCGCAGAGCCCCGGGAATGTAGCTCAGTTGTAGAGAGATTACTTAGCCTGCACAAAACCCTGGTTTAATCCCTTACACCACATAAACCAGGCAAAGTATTGGTTGGAGTCAGGAGGATCAGAAATTTTGACTCACAGAAAAATTAAAGGCCAGTCTGAGCTACATGAGACTGTATGTACATATGTATGTATGTATTTGTGTGTGTATGTATGTATGTGTATGTATGTATGTGTATGTATGTATGTATATAAATACACATATATCTCCATATATATATAACAGAGTTATCACTGATCATACCTCATGTTTGCATCATGTGCCTCCTGATAAGATGTTACATAAAGGATGACTCACCACTATGTAATCTTCCCCCAAATCTATAACTTGGGCTCCTGCATGCTGTAGGGGTCAGCACTGACTACTGTAACAACCCTTTCCACTTCCCTTCCACTTCCATCAACACGAATTTTCAAGTGCAGCCCAAGTGAGTGTCACATAGTCTTCAAAGGATCTGGCACATGGCGGCTCCTCAGCTTTTCGTCAATGACTTTTGCATGGGCACCCAGATAGTGTGAGAGAGCAAGGATGCCATGGAAGTTTGCATGGACCAAGCCTGTAAATGTCCTGTGTTCATAGTCCATTAGCTGTAAACTCAAGGAATGCTGGGGAATAGAGTTTAGCAGAATGCATAGGAAGAAGAGATTATGGGTTTGGTTATCTGCGTGTATATTGATGCTCAAAGAGGGCATCCTTTATAGGAATAGGCTGAACTCTAGACATGAACATAGCAGCAACAACTTAAACTAGCATTCCCAACAGCCACAGCTGTTTTTTTTTTTCTCTAAATATCCTCAGGGAGCATCTCTCACCTCATTCCTGGTACCCTGTGGGGTCATATGCTTTGCCCTTTGCGTGAGCAAATCACTGGTGACAAGTGCACGGGATTAATTAGCACAAAAGAAAAGAAACCTGCTCTTGTGCCAATAAGCCCAGCTGTCAAGATGCGTGCCCAGCACCACGAGTACAGATCCTAATTGTTTCTTGGAAGTGATCTCTTTAAGGCAGATCAAGCCAGAATACACTCGGCACTCATGACGTCCTGCCTGTACTAGGCTCTATAGTATGAGCTTGGTGAGATCCTGTCAGATCCTTCATTGCTGAAGCTTTTGTTTGGAATCAAAGAAAAGGCATGGAAAAAACAGCATGAGTTGATGGCTTGTTATCACTCAAGAGGAGTCCTCTTTTATATAGAAACTAACCTCTTTTAAAAAAAAAGTAAAACCAGAACGAAACAAATAGACAAATAAAGGAGTTAATTTTGGGTTGGCCAGCTACTCCTGGGCATAGAACCTACCCTGAAGTGTGGTTGATATGACCCAATGTCACACTCCACTGAAGAAAGCAGACCTTCTGTTTGGCTGCAGACGTCAGTTACAAATAGCTTCTTGGTTAGTGTTGGAACCCCTGTCCATGTCCCGCCTTGAATGTGACCCCACCTGGCGTGAACCTGGGCAGGTCTTGTGCATGTTGCCACAGCCTCTGTGAGTTCATATGTGCATCAGTCCTGCTGTGTCTGGAAGACACTGCTTCCTTGGAGTCATTCATTTTTTTGCCTTATCTGGATTTTGGTTGGTTTTATTTTCCTTTTTGTAGTTTTTTTTTTTTTAAAGACTACGTGAGAAGTAGGGATGGGGGAGGTAGAGAGAGGGAGAGAAAAAGAACATAAAGTTAGGTGGGTGGGGGGGGGGAAGGAAGGGGAGAAGCTGCGGGAGGGAAAACATGATCAAAATATACCGATGAAAGATATTTTGAATAACTATAAAACAAAGAAGCCTCATAAGGAGGTAATCCATAATCTAGGGTTTGTCATAGCCTAGAGCCTGGAAAACCCACAGGTATTTATTTAAATCAATTTCCCCAGCTTAATCAAAGTGTGGGACTACACACGAAGAGCGTGGAAATGTGGCCAGGCTGTATTTTCTAAGTTAGATTTGCATGAATTTTTAAATGGAATGGCGTTTATTTGGGGGGAGGGGTTGGGAAGGAGGACACTTAAGCTGCAGAAACCACTGGGTTTCAGTGTGTCTTTTATTTGCAAAACTGAATTTAAAAATTTACCGCATACGATGTGAAATATTAGACATGCATTAGACAACTTCTTCCAAGAGGGCTTATGTAGAATCAGGGTCCTAGACCGCTGTAGATACACACCAAGCACCACAAACCTGGTAGCACACACCTGCAATCCTAGCTCTTACACTGAGAGGAAGTAGATGGGAAACTCGCTGAAGCTCTTGAGCCAGCTAGCATGTTTTGTGATACAAAGAGACTCCATCTCAAGCTTTCTGTTTAAAAAAATTGATTGTAATTTATTCACATTACGCCCCAATTGCTTTCCTCTCCCTTGTCTCTTCCCATTCCCACCCTCCCTCCCTCTTCTGCCCTATTCCCCTCCCCTAGACCTCTGCCAGGTGGGGTCCTCTTCCCCCACCGTCTGACCACAAATCAGGTCTCATCTGGGTAGCCTGCTTCCCCTTCCTCTGTGTTCCCACAGGACCTCTCCGCCAAGGGGCAGTGTTCAAATTGCGGGCACCAGAGTTCATGTCAGAGGCAGTTCCCCCCATCCCCCGCCATCCCCCCCACTTCTCCCCTTCCCCACGTCACTGCCCTTGTGCAGGACCCCATGGGTTCAGATCTACCAGCCCTTGATAGTCTCCTTGTTGAGCTCCTGACAAACCCCATCCCTGTCTTTCCATCCCCCAACTCTTCCAGAGTCCAGCTGCAAGTCCCAGTATGTGTCCCCATCCCCTGCTGGTTAGAGTCTCTCAGAGGACATCTGTGTTGGGCTAATATCCACTTTTATATGAGAGAATATATCATGCATGTCTTTCTGGGTCTGGGTTATCTCACTCAGGGTAATAGTTTCTAGTTTCACCCATTTACTTGCAAATTTCAAGATTCCCTTGTTTTTTAATAGCTGAGTGGTATTCCATTATGTAGATGTACCCCAGTTTCTTTTCCTGTTCTTTGGTTGATGGATACCTAGGTTGTTTCCAGATCCTGGCTATTATGAATAAAGCTGCTATGAACACGAACATAGTTGAGCAAATGTTCTTGTTGTATGATGGAGCATCTTTTGGTTACGTGCCTAGGACTGGTATAGCTGGGTCTTGAGGTAGCACTGTTGCCAAATTTCTGAGAAAGCACCAGATTGATTTCTAAAGTGGTTGTACAAGTTTGCACTCCCACCAGCAATGGAGGAGTGTTCCCCTTTCTCCACATCCTCACCAGCATGTCCTGTCACTTGAGTTTTTTTATCTTAGCCATTGGGATAGGTTTAAGACAGAGTCTCAGAGTCGTTTTGATTTGCATTCCCTGATGACTAGGGATGTTGAGCATTTCTTGAAGCGTTTCTTGGCCATTCGATATTCTTCTGTTAAGAATTCTCTGTTTAGCTCTGTACCCCATTTTTAAATTGAATTATTCTGTTTGGTGGTGTTTAATTTCTTGAGTTCTTTATATATTTTGGATCTTAGGCCTTTGTCAGATGTAAGGTTGGAACGCTGAGAGTTGTCTGGAAGAGTTGTGGTGAGGGGAATGGAAGACCGGGGAGGGGTCAGGAGCTCCACAGGGAGACCATAAAGGCCTATGGATCTGGACCCGGGGGGCCTGCACAAACTGATGCACCAACCAAGGACAATGCATCCAGAGAACCTAGACTCCCTGTTCAGATGTAGCCAATGGGCAGCTCATTCTCCACGGGGTGGGGGCGGGGCTGCCTCTGACCTGAACTCTGGTGCCTGGGATTTGATCACTTCCCCTTGGTGGGAGCAGCCTTGTGGGCACACAGAGGAAGAGAATGCAGGCTATCCTTATGACACCTGACAGACTGTGGCCAGATGGTGGGGGAGGAGGACCCCACCTGTCAGAGGTCTAGGAGAGGGGAATCGAGTGGAAAGGGAGGGAAGTGGGAATGGGAAGATACAGGAAGGGGAAAGCAATCAGGACGTAATGTGAATAAATTATAATAAATACATTTTAAGAAAGAAAGCTCTAAAACTACCAGTTTTTTAAAAAAAAATGAAATAAGGCAGCGGCATAGAGAAGTGAATAAATGAGTACATAAATAATAAAATGACTTTTGTCTCTCCTTAACAGTAGAATTTCTACCATCATAAATATGTTTTCTTTTCTAAATAAAAGCAGATGGTCAAGTATTCTGTGATATTAACTTACCATTATGTGGCATCCAAACACAGCAGATTTCCTGTCTTGTGATTCAAGAATCTTAAGGGCTACCGGTTGAGATGATGGATGTGGATTGTGTACTGGTTGCCATGGTTTTGATGAGGATGAGCTATTTAAGCTTATCCTTAATCTGGATAGGCGTGAGCCTCTCTTTGCAGGGTTAAAAATGGTGCGAAAGAAGACAGAGCTATTTTTAGATCGAATGTCAGCCTGTCTCTAGTAGCAGCTAAAAATAGAGGTTCCTATCTGTAATTAACCCTTTGGCTACCAAACTAGGTAAATAAATTAATCACAATAGATAAAAAAAAAACCACTAACGGAGATTAAAAAAAATAAAGCTAGTATCTAATTAACATAGGCATTTAAAACTGATATCTTATTTTTTAAAAACACTGGAATATATTTAAAGAGGCTTATATTAGTTTCAAAACCAGCTAGCCAGTTCCCATGGCAGCTTTACTCTGTTGAAGGATTCCAGATTGTAACCAATTTAATGTTTCCAGCTAGTGATTTCCTTTCTCCATTTGCAAATAGCACCGTGGAGTAGACAGGAGGTAGGCTCTTTGTGGTTTGTCTTTGTGGTTTGTCTTTGATTCAATTGTCCACGTTGCTCCATGCAGCATGCCACGCCTTGTCAGAATGCAGATCATTTCTGTCATCAAGAGCTTTAACCACAGAAGGTAGAAGAACGTAGGAAGGCTGTTATAAATAAGCATGCGATTGTTTCAGACTCAAGATGGGCAACTGCTGCACCGCAGGTGCCATGGTGGGCAGATTGGAGTTTAGAAAGTCTATTTAGGCCACAGGATTTGATGGAATCACATAACCTACTGGGCAAGACTTAGTTTCAAGGACAATTGGACTACTTACTAAACACGGGTTGTTTTTATTTTCAAATGGTTAATTTTTTTCCCCTTCAAATAAAACTCAGGTAGAAGTCAATTATGAAAACACAAATAGTGGAGTGCTTTTCAAGCATGCTGTGGTCATGAATGTTTTTCCTTCCTTCCTTCCTTCCTTCCTTCCTTCCTTCCTTCCTTCTTTCCTTCCTTCCTCCCTCCCTTCCTTCCTCCCTCCCTCCTTCCCTCCTTCCCTCCCTCCCTCTCCCCCCCCCCCATCCATAGAGTTTGAACTCAGGACATCATGCCCAATGGTTAAACACTCTACCACTGAGCTACATCCTTCAGCAGTGTGAGTGTCTTTCTTGTCCCCACTCAGCTAACTACAGAACTTCTCAGAGCATAAGCTGAAAAACTGGATCAAAAATTCTGAGAAATCTCGAAAAAACAATGCCACAAGAGCTTCGCTTTTAGAAAACGGGAGTCTCACTGGTATGCCAGAAAGATAAGATACAGTAACTTCTGAAAGACACTGGCCATATTTTCAAGAAGACAGATTAGAAAACTAGTTTTGATTTTACTGATATTTGACATGGATATGAATCTCCTTTCTTGTACAAAAACCTTGGAATAAAACAATTTACCTCTGGATGTGCGCCCTCCACTGTTTTATCTTTTTCACGAAAGTCCACTCATTGACTCATTACTTCACTTTTGAATTTTCATACATCTTTGGATTTCTTAAATCTTTGATGGCCCAGGAAGTTAATGATTCTAACAACAGAGTGCTTGTACTGGGGTAACTTTTTTCCTTCAATGTTGGTCCAGCTTCTGCCTGCTCTGATATTCAGTACTTATTTTCAGGGGAAGGAGAGTGAAGGCTGGATCAGACCTGTGAGATCACATGGGGGAAGTTGGGGTTCAGGGTCTCATGTGGAGGTTTTGTTTAAACCTGATCATTAGTTAATCTGTGTCTCCAAGGCAACGACCACTAATGGGAAACATTATCGGTACAAGCAAGGACCACAAATGTCAAAGCTGCTTTGTTGTTTCAAAAGTGGCTCCAGGTTCAGCAGTGGAAGCTATATCTGATTCCTGTATTAAAGTCCTGACTCTAATTGTGACCTTCACAGGAATCAGCCTGTAGCTTGAAGTTAACCGTGCATCAGGGCGTTCTGCTACAGAGATAGAGCTGAGTAAAAATGCTCCAACAACAACAACAACAACAACAACAACAACAACAACACCACAAACTAACAACCGCCAAACTTTGATTCAATAATATGCTCCCTATGAGAAAATATTGTGCCATGCCACAACTGCTTGATACTGACATTCATACTGCACATTTCAAAAACCTTGTAGAAACCATTTATCAGGAGATCATATCAACCACCCACAACTTATTAAAACAGAACGAGTATTTTAACACCAAACGGCAACTTAATAAAACTGCCAGGGAGTTGGAGAGGGAAGGAAATCATAGGCAGAACACTGCTGATTTCTCCCTTATTTTAAAACTTGAAAGTGTAGTGTATATATAAAGAAATCCATTCATGTTTCAACTCCCTCCATGTCACCAGTGCAATACACTTGCATGGCTAGCGTCCCAAACAAAGAGACAGCCAATGGTCAAGTCCTGCTTTTGAACTCTAGTCACCCCTCTGTCCACTGTGTCAAGGTTACCAACCTTTAGTAGCATGGAAGAATGGTGAAATAGAAGGATCCACAGGGTCCTGGAAACCTACAAGAACTTTATGACAGGCGGATCTGGGTCCTGGGGTCCTCCTCAAACTAAGGCACCAGCCAAGGAGAATATAGGCAGTAAACTTCGAACCCCTACCCAGACCTAGCCGATGAACAGGATATTCTCCACCGTTGAGTTAAGAGTGAGATCTGACTCTCACACGAACTCTGGTGCCCCTTTTCTGACCACGTCCCCTGGATGGGGAGGCCTGGCGGCACTCAGAGGAAGGACAGTAAGTGACCAAGAAGAGACTCGATACTCTAGGAGCATATATAGGGGGAGGAGGTCTCCCTCAATCACAGACATAGGGGAGGGGAGAAGGGAGGAAGGGGGAGGGAGGGAGGAATAGGAGGATACAAGGGAAGGGCTAGCAATTGAAATGTAATATGAATAATTTAATAAAAAAATGAAAAAAAAAAAAGAAATAAATATTTTCCCCAAAAGGGGGTGGGGCGGGAAGAGCAAAGATTGATTTAACCAGTTTGGACTTTTATATAAGTAGAGTAATGCAACATATGTTCCACGTATTCATGCGCATGGTTTCCTTCATTAAACCTGATGTTTGTGAGACACTCTTGTTATACTTGTAATTACTGTTGCTCATTCTGCTGAAGATTAGAAAATGTCCAACTGATGGACCTGTTCTACTATTGATGGATATCTAGGCAGCTTTCTGTTTTGGACTGTGACAAATCAGGCTTCTAATGAACATTCGTGATCATATTGTTTGGGCATAGATCTGGGAGTGACATTTCTGTGTCATGTGCCTATGTTGATGGGACTGCCAAATAGCTTTCCAAATGATTGTCAGTTTATACTCATAGTGGTAGTGAATGAGAAATCTGGGTTTCTGCATATGCTCCCCAGCACTTGTGTTATTTTTCAGTAACTGGGTAGTGGCTTTAATTTGCATTTCACTGGTGACTAGTAAAGTTTAATATTTTTCCGCCCATGTTGTGGCCCCTCGAATAGTGTCTACTGTGTGTATAAAAATGGCCATCTATCCTTCTATCCTTTCAGTAATGAAAGAATTTTGCTTTGTTTGTTTGCTTGTTTTACTCAGTGTCTTCATTTCCTTATGTGCCATATAATTTTAAGCGTTCAAGTTTATGGCAGGCATTTCACACTCTTTTCAATGAGTGTGAAGTTTTACCATGCACCTCCAGTTACTGTATACTGAAGTCTGAAAAGTTTCTAATTTGTTAACTTTCCGTCACTGTGATAAAATAATCACGACAACTTAAAGGAAAAGTTTAAGTCTCAGTATTCAGTCTTTGGAAGGCTTATTGCTTTTGGGCATGTGATAAGATATTTCATCATGGTGGAGGGAATAGGATGTGACCAATCTCATCCTTGAATGGTGGATGAGAAGTAAAAATAAAGGGGAAAATGGTGGGGCCCACAACATCTCCTTCAAGGGTATACCCACAATGACTCCCACTAGACTCCACCTCTTTAAAAGTTCTACCACTTTTCTCAGAATCCCTGGGCGGATATGTAGATCCATACTATAACACTTAGGTAGAAAAAATATACCCATCTAAAAACTGACAGAAGAGCTAGTGAGGCAGCCTATGGCTAAAGGTGTTTGCTATGTACCTTGACCTGACTTGAGTTCAATCCATGGGATACGCATAGTGGAAAGAGAGATCTGACCCCTGCAAGTTGTTTTCTTACCTCCACATGTGTGCCACAAAATCATCATACACACACACACACACACACACACACACACACACACACACACACGTGCATGATGCATAAGCGTGCTCTCTCTCTCTCTCTCTCTCTCTCTCTCTCTCTCTCTCTCTCTCTCTCTTTCTCTCTCTCTCTCACACATACACACACACACACACAAGTAAATGTAATAGAAAAAGTTTAAAGAATCATAAATAATCAGTTTCTACAAATGTATGTATTTAATGCTATTTTGAGATCACTTTTATTTTAGTCTTTTCATACAATTTGATTGATTGAGACTGAACATGAAAATAAAGACAAAAAGAAAAAGAAAAGAAAAGAGAAAAAAGGGAAAATAATGATCTTATTTTAACTTTGCTAGGCTAGACCATGATGTCTTTTTATTTTGGCAAGTGTCTATAGTAACATTCAATAAAAGCTAAACTTCTGATTTGAGTTTTAGCTTAGCAATTTTCTGGTATTTTGAGATAAAATTTCCCCAAGATCATCACATACTTAGGAGAACAGTCCCTTCTGTTGGCTGTACCTACTACTCTTAACAGTAGTAACTGATATCTTATGGAAGAGTCACCAATAAATAAATAAACAAATAAACAAATAAATGCAGAGCTGACCATGTTGAATGTACCATCTGTTTCATCAGAGACCTTGAGCCAATGGTTCAGTCCCATTCAGCTGAGCATCATATTCCTTGGGCTCCAGTCAGAACTTCTGTCAGAACCACTACCATGTGACCAGACCTATGTGAGAATTTCCAGGAAGCATCTTTCTGGAAAGAACTCATTCACCTGAAAATGAGATGGCAACTGCTGCAGTTGCTGTCCAACCCTCAGGGGACATCCTGTTGAAAGGAAAGTTACAAGTGAGGCAGAGTGGCCTGTGAAATGACTCAGAAGATCTGGGCACTTATTGCACAAGCCTGGCTCCCTGACTTTGATCATTAGAACACACATAAACATGGAAGGAGAGAACTGATTCTACAAGGTTGTCCCTTGGCCATCATCTGTAGTCCCACTTCACACACATACTAGTAAATAATATTACATTATATATTATAATATATAATATAAATATATATACACATGAAAAGTTATATGGCTGTAGCTTTAAGTCAAGCTTTTATCCTGTAACATGAATAGGTAATAGTCTTAGGTAACAGTTTAGTAATTTAGACTGAGAGCGTTATGTTCCTTTATGGCTTTGTTGTGGTTTGAATGAGAATGGCTCCCATAGACTCATATATTTGAATGTTTAGAGTAGAACTGTTTGAGAAGGATTAGAAGGATTAGGAGATGTGGTCTTTCAGGAATATGTGTGGCCTCATTAGAGGAGGTGTCTCACTGGGACTGGGCTTTTGGATCAGCACGTACAAAGCTCTTGGCTACTGCTCATGACCATGCTTGCCTGCTCCCACACTTTCTGCCATGATGACTACGGACTAGACCTCTGAAGTGTAAGCAAGACCCCATTTGAATTTATTGTTTTATAATTCATTTTTTCCTTCTTCATGGTGTCTCCAAACAGCAATAGAATAGTAACTAAGACAGGCTTGTTTATGAGATTAAAGGATTATCATAGTAAAAATGTTTATGTAGGACTAATTTTGTGAGGAGAGGTGGGGAAAAAGAAATGTGTATCCTTACTATGGATATGAATGATCACTATATGTCCTTAGAGTGCCTCTCAGACATCCGACTTGGCTTAGTTCCATCCAGCTCCATTTGGAGCAGAACAAATATACAAATCGGGAGGCTCTACTTCTTTAAGATATAGGCCACTAAAGTGGACCAGTAGTTAGAAACCATTTGTAACACACCGACCCAAGATGTGACAGCCAGCGTGTCACTACAGACTCCCTTCTGTCAGTATTGTTGGATGCTAATGGCTTCTGGTTTCATTATTCCAGAAACCAAGAAGATGGACAGGAGATGAAATTAGGGATGGGAGGGAGGGATGCACACAGATTGTTAGAGAAAGACAGCTTCTACAAAGCTGAAGATTGCTTGGCAGGGGTGGGGGTGGGGAGGGAGGAAGGATGAGAGTATTTGCATATGCATATAAAACCCGAGATTTCTAGAAATGAAGAAGAGCTGACTTGGGAAGGTGAGGGTGAATTGAGTGGGCATTCCTTTCCCATACAGGATCCCTCACTTATGGAAAAGACTCAGGAGAAAATGGTCCCAGCATCACTATCCTGTGTCATTGTTGAGTTGAAATGAATGTCTCTTTATTTCACTCACATTTAGTCTTCATGTGGAGTCAGAAAGAAGACATCCACTTTCTTTTTCTATTTACCAATTGGTGTCACAGACATAAAAAAGCTATTGGTGTTTTCCAGGTGAAATATATCTTGTTCCTTTAACCTGACTTTATAACTGTGGCCCTAGGATGAAGTGTTAACCTCTCTCTCACAGCGCCATGAGCTCTCCTTCATTTTCACCACTATTGCATCCAAGTTAATATTTGCAATATGTTCTAGCTGGATCTCTGTCATAAAATACTGTGAGTCTTTGTAGAACAATTTTAATCCAGCAACATTGCTGCTCTGGCAAGGGATCACATCCAAAGACCTTCTTTTAAACCTATTGTGGGGCATTTTATAGCAGGAGAATATGTGACAAAGTGTGTGACAGGGGTAAGAGCTGCACTTACCTGTGGATATGAGGATAAATATTCAGAAGGCAGAATATTAATGTAGCAACATGGCAGAAGTAGTAAGCTCTCCTACACGGTCTAGGACCTCTCCAGTTACAGGTTTTTGACTGTGTTAAAGTAAAATTTAAATAGTAAATATAATATATAAATGTTAAATCCAAGACTTGTAAATATTGTTTTTGTTTCCTCTAATGTGGGGAATGAGATAAGAGCTGTTCCCAAGCCTTTTAGGTCTTTCTAAACTCTCACTGGCTGGTTCAACTCAGCTGTTGTGGCCCAAACTCCTTTTCACTTTTTACAGTTTCCTGCAATTAGGGCATACACATATCTTTTTGGAAGCCACTATTCAATACATAATGACATATTTCAATTTAAAGATTTGAGAACTACTAACTAAAAGTAGCTTTGTGTTTGTAAGTTTTATGTTAAAGAATACTGCCAATGTTACTCCTGATTATATACATAGGACCTTCCCCTTTCTACCTTGTGGCATAAGCAAATCACTTTCTCATTATTTTTGAAGTGTAAATATCATCTTTTTACTTTTTTCCAACATCAATGCCTTGTTCTCCTGGACTGTCATTCTGTGATGGTTTTACTGGCCTTCCTAGATCCTGAGTTTAATTCACTTTGTCCTGTTTTCCACACAGAAGACAGACAGAGTAATTAAAACTGGATAAATACAATGTTCACAGATCTAATTGTTGCCCCTCCCTTGCTCTGTCCTGAACTGGTGGTCCATTCCTTCCAGAATAGATGTATTCTTTCAGGGCATCAGTGCTGTAAGTAGTTCATCTTCTACATCTTTGTCTACATGTTTCCAGGCCCATTTACCTTCTTGCCCACAAATTTCCAGCCCCACTAGCCTCTCAGCAGTATCTTAAAAATGACAAAGGTGTGTTTGCCACATATAGATCCCCAAAGAGTGAAAACAGGTAGTCAATAGCTCTAGAATTCTGTTGATTGAATAAATTATTATTTATTCAATGGGGCCTGGCTCATTTATTCACATCCCTAGGCCTTCGTGAATTATTTTTTAGGTACATGTAATTATTTGTGTGTGTGTGCATGCATGTATATGTGTGTGCATGAGTGTGTGTGTGTGTGTGTGTGTGTGTGGTGTGCACTCAGGGAGGCAGATTGAGGCTGGTCTTGAACTCAGAGAAAACTTATCTCAAAAACCAAAACAAACAAAGATCAGAATACATTGTGCTTCTAGAGGTCAGAAGCCAATTTATAGGAGTCAGTTATCTCCTTCCGTTCAATTCTAGGAATCGAATTTAGATCATTAGGGTTAGCAGTAGATGTCTTTACATTCTGAGTGATATAGCCAGCTCTAAACAGTTTTTAGATAAAAACTATACTCATATTCGGTATGCACATTAGAAAACTGTATACACAAAAAGTAAATGCCCCTACTCCATCTTCTGTTGTTTTGGTATGTATCCCTTCAGATGTATGTTTATATTTCATAAATATGTGTTTGTATAACTTAATAAGCTACTTTTGACTAACAATGAGCTGAGAATGTGTTTGCATGTTATTATATATACAGCCTCATCATTTTACCTTAGGCCTTTGATATTTCCAAATCGCCTTCCTTGTATCAATCTTTGATCCCTCCAGTGGTGCATGAAAATGCCTATTCTTCCATATCCTTGGAATTCTTTCTAACCTCTGCCAATCCGAGAGAGAGAAAGAGGTATAGCACTATGTTGCTTAATTTATATTTCTTTATTTCTTGGATGGTAATGAGGTTAAGTTCTTTTTCTTCTGATGCACCTCACTTGAAGTTCTTCAGAACTGTGTGTCAGTGAAAAAAAATAAGAAAAATAAAAAAGAGCTGGGCGGTGGTGGCACGCACCTTTAATCTTAGCACTCAGGAGGCAGAGGCAGGTGGATTGTTGTGAGTTTGAGGTCAGCCTGGCCCACAGTGCAAGTCTAGGATGGCCAAGGCTACACAGAGAAACCCTGTCTTGAAAAACAAAACAAAATAAAAACAAAAAATAAAAATATAAAAAAGAATAGACCAAGCGGGACACTTGGGAAGCAGAGACAGGTGGATTGTTGTGAGTTTGAGGCCAGCCTGGTCTACAAAGTGAGTTCATGACAGCCAAGGCTACACAGAGAAACCCTGTCTCAAAAAACCCAAACCAAAGCAAAACAAACAAAAACAAAAAACAAACAAACAAACAAACAAAAGAGCAGACCAGTTAAGAAGCCACTCAGTACTCAACTGAAACAACCTTGCCATCAAGAGCATAGAGTTTCCTCAATACTTTGAGGCTTCTTGCTTTTCTGCATCCTTGTAAACTTTGCAACCATGCGAGTCACAGGAAATCATCAGTGATCAGTTAATGGGTTTTTGCTTGTTTGTTTGTTTGTTTGTTTTATATATGTTGTGGAAACAAATGAGAGAATCCAAGTTTCAAAATGTGGCCCAGAAAATTTCATTTGTCACTGTCTGAGATATATTCTTTTTATTGTTAGGTTTTATCTTGACATTCAAATAACCTGATGCATAGAATATTCAGGAATTAGTTTTCTGATATATTTATTTATATTAGAAAAGAGTTCAGAGTAAAGTGCCTGGAAATATTAATTCCTTATATTTGAACAGGCAATTTTAAATTTTGCCTTGCCTGAAAAATACAAAAGCAACAGCTGTGTCTGATGCAATGTAGACTTAAAAATGTGCCTGAAGTTTGCTTCTGAGGGGATTGGAACAGATGCTGTGACTTACTGTTGGACTCTGCACAGAGCACTGGGAGTGGTTTGGAAGAATGGGAGTGGGGAATGGAAGGACCCATAGGGTTCAGGAACCAACAATGAGACCATCAAGACTGGCGGATCTGAACCAACCAAGGACAATGCATGCCGGGAAGCTATGCCCCCTCTTCAGATCTAGCCAATGGTCAGCTCATTCTCCATGGTTGTGGGGAGAACAGGGACTGCTTCTGACATGAACTCTGGTGCCCCCTATTTGACCACTTCCCCTTGGTGAGTAGGTCTGGTGGCACTCAGAGGAAGGGAAAGCATGCTACCAGGAAGAGACCTGGTATGCTGTGGTCAGAAGGTGGGAGAGGAGCTCTCCTTCTGTCAGAGGTCTAGGGGAGGGGAATAGGGCAGAAGAGGGAGAGAGGGAGAAGATACAAGAGAAAGGAAAACAATCAGGATGTAATATAAGTAAATTATAATAAAAAAAATGTTTGCTTCTGAAAGAAACCAGAATTTACAGCACAAGTACTGTTTACTGTCCAAGGTCCTGAAACAGCATACACTTTGTTCTACAAATGTTAAGTATTGTTTTGAACGTTAGAATGATTTTCCCGGCCGGGCGTGGTGGCGCACGCCTTTAATCCCAGCACTCGGGAGGCAGAGGCAGGCGGATTGCTGTGAGTTCGAGGCCAACCTGGTCTACAAAGTGAGTCCAGGACAGTCAAGGCTACACAGAGAAACCGTGTCTTGAAAAACCAAAAAAAAAAAAAAAAAAAAAAAAAAAAAAAAAAAAAGAATGATTTTCCCTCCACTGAACAGGCATTTGCTATCACTCCACACACATTATGCCTTTTTTATTATTATCTAATATTAATATCTAATTAAAATCTAATTAGATATTATTATCTAAATAAGACTCAGCTGGCTGGGTAAAACTATTGTATTTATGAGACAATGCTAGATGCTTTAAGAGTTACTTTTCTAAAAAGAGAAACATCCAAACAAGTAAATGTGACTCTGGTTCTGATTGTGAGACCAAGTGCCTTTTAATCAACATCAAAAGACATCGATCAGTGTGACTCAAACTATAGCTAGAAGAAGAAGTCACCACAAATAGAAACTGTAAATAGACTATTAGACCAGGCCATTAAGAGTAAAAATAGTGTCACTTGATACATGCAAAATCCTATACTTAACATCTTAAGAAACCAAAAAAGGGAGCACAGTAGGAAATAACAGGAGTTGGGAGGTAGGACATACATGTTTATGGGAAGGAGTGGAGACAGTGTAAAGACATAGAGCTTGTACTTTTTTTCCTTAAATCTAGATTTCACTGAAGTCAAAGACCTGCTACTGTGATGTGTATAACTCATGTTCCATCTGTGTTGGTAGTGGGGAAGCCAACCCAGACCAAGAATGCCATTCTTAGCTAAGCCAGTCTTAACATTTGTTGAATGACTATTCTGTGTGGCATTAAAAATAGGCCCATACTAGGAGAAAAACTAGAAAAGATTATTCTTTTCTTATAAAAATGCTGAAGACACACAGAGAAGACTCAGAATATTAGTTTTTAACCTTTTCATTGATAAGCAAAAGCTCAGCTTTTGGGGGGTATGCAGAGATGGTTCAGTGGTTAAGAGGGCTTGCTGCTCTTTCAGAGAACCCATATTTGGTTCCCAGCACCTACATTAGACACCTCTCTCTCTCTCTCTCTCTCTCTCTCTCTCTCTCTCGCACACACACACACACACACACACACACACACACACACACCAGGCATATCACAAAACTTTTAAAGAGATGCAGTGCCTTTGCGCATTCACACAGTATATGTGGCAAGTCTGACTAAAATTGGTTGTTTCCATTTCTACTAGAACACTTTTAATTCATTTTCAAAAATATTAATATTAATCACAATTGTGCACTTGTTATAAACTACAGAAGACTAGAGAAATAGGACAAGAGAAAACTGATAAAATGAAAGATCTGGAGGGGAGCTATGTATGGTCTTTTGGATGACCAATTTGACTGGGTTAAGAACTGTCGATGGGGTTGGTGAGGCACCAAGGGGATTGGTGTTCTCACCTACTAAGAGAGAGACTCAGCTGGAATGTGGGGAGTACCATCTCATGACAGAATACAAAAGACAAGAGGAACAAGCCAACTCCGTGCCAGCAGTCCTACCACTAACATGTTCTCTACAGGCTCATGGGGTGAGAGGTCATCACCAAACCCTCTAAAGACGTGAGCCCAAATCTTTTTTCCTGTATTATTTCTGTCAGATAGTTGGTGACAGTGATGAATCACAACAGACATATCAGCATAATGTGAATTTTGAGGAGAGGATAAGTCTTGCCTGAGAGGTGTAAAGGAGACAGATGTAAGGACAAGGTTGAAGTTGCTAATGGGAGCCAAGTAGGGATACACACAGGCAGGATTTGGGGGGATGTCAGGGAACGGAGTCAACATATGAAGAGCAAGTATGTCGTAAAGGGTTGCTTAATAATACACCTGAAAGGAGGTGCTTAGGTAATGGAAATTTATTGTCTTTCATAGCTTGCTGTGGTCTGGAAATGCTCTCCAAATTTCACATGCTTCAGACTAACGGTAATGGCATAGGAGAGATAGGAATTTGGGAAGGTGATTGGGGCATGAGAGTTCTGTCCTTATGAATGGATGGATTCACTCATTTGTTAATGGGTTATCTCAGGAGTAGCAGTTTTAGAAGTAAGCTCTTCCAGGCTGGCTTGTTCACTTCCCATGTTGGGCTTTTAAACTATGTTCTGATGTTGAAAAAAAAAAGGTCCCCATACAATGCCAAACTGATGCCAAAGATGCTCTCGACCTTTCTATTGCCCAGAAGCTTGAGCTAAACAAAGATCTATGTTTTAGAGATAATTCAGTTCCAGGTATTTTTGTTATAACAACAGAAAACAGAATAAGATTTAGTGAGAATTTTCAGTTTCTTTAAAAACACAGAAATGTCATATGAATATGTTTTTGTTTTAATCCCAGGTGTGAGACATGGGGCTGTTTCAGACTGTTCATAGCAGGTGACTATGATTTTCCTCATGCTCTAAGAGGGGTGTGATTTTTCCCAGCTGAGGCTAGTTTACATTTGGAATTCTGGGGACTCTTTAGAGGGTGGATAGATGACAGAGCCCTAGAGAGGTGGTGGCAGCTGCTCCTCCTCCTGCTGCTGCTCCCTCTGCTGCTCCTCCCTCTGTTGCTCCTCCCCTTGCTGTTGCTGGTTACTGGATTGCTGGTTGCTGTTGGAGATATCCTGAAGACAAGGATCAAAATTCCCTAAGGAACTCAATGACCCTCATCATCAGGAAGTAGTCTAATGATATCAATGCCCCCTTTCCCCTCTAACCTTCTTTCTCTCCAAGTGCTGGGATGTTTTCAAATCGAGAAAAATGCAAGTTAGGAAATAGGAACCTAAAAACTTTGGAAGGGTAGAATAAGGGTGAAGAAAGGTGTTAGATAAAAGAACCGAATAAAGTAGCCAAAAGTCTGGATTCACTAAGACTAAGACACCAGGAAAGTTTTGGGTGCCTTCGTTCCATAATCCCTTCTAATGGTCAAATCTCATGATTCATCTTTCTCACCAGCAAATCCCAAACACAGAGTTTATAAATAAATTGCATATCTGATGGACTGAGGATCATCTGTGAGTGGTAAAACCATGACAGAGTTGTCTAGTTTTCCATGGAGAAGGGAGCATGGAGTGGATAAATGCATTAACTCCAAATTACTTCCCTGTGAATATAAAATCCAATAGTTGAAGTCTCTGTTGTTGGCTTTTAAAATTCTATTTGCCAGAAAAATATCCTATCCCCAATGAGCTTATATTTCAAATAGAATTTTCTAACACCAAACACAGAAAATAACAGATGATGCTGTCTCCCAGGAGTAGGATATAGCAATGCAAAAATCACCACAAATGTATGAGCTTTGTGTCCTTTCACTAGCTGTCCAGAAAAATTAGTGTGTTCCCTAGGTGGCCTGAGGCAGAGTACAAATCCCCTCAGTAGTTCAGAGTTAAGTTTATTATTTCCATAATTCATGGCTTTAAAGCTATAGAGGCACTGTTTTATATCAAGTTTAAGCTTAAATTTTTTTTTATTTTAAGAAGGGACATTGTTATGATGTTGCAAAGTTATGATATTTTGATGTTTTCAAATTGAGAAAAATGCAAGTTAGGAAACAGGAACCTAAAAACATTCAGAAGCGACAAACATAAAAACGTTTTCTTTCTTAAAACTAATCTAGAGTTTGTTGAAATTCACCCACAACGTAAAGTAATCTACCCCTTGATACCAAATAATTAGGACTCATCATACATTTCTGCTCACTGCATGCATGCATGCATCACTATGCATCCTATGAATGGCTGTAGCACAGATGTGTTTTTTTTTTGTGCGTCATATACAGGTACTAAACCAAGGGGGTTAGTGAGATCTGAGATTCAACCCAAGGTTTAGATACACTACTACGCTTTCTAGAATCAGCTTGCCCTTCCTGTGGCTCCCACAACCCTTCACCTTCAAGGAGCTTCCTTTATCAGAACAAAAGAACAAAGCACTGTCTTCAAATCAAGAGGGTACCACTGGCTCTTTCAGCCCGAAGGGCATACATCTCTCTAGTTACCGTACAAACTGGCGGTCATTTTGTTTAATAGGCTGGGCTATCACTGGCCTCCTTGGCACACACTGTCCTTGTTTATGTACTAGAAAATTTGGCATTTGAGTCATCCAAGACATTGCTGGAACCAGCTTTAGTTGAGTGAGTTTTACTAGGTGCACTGGGTGGTGGCAGTGATGGATGGACTTTTAGCAACCATACTGGAGTCCTTTTAACTAATGGTTGTGGTCATAACTTGGGAACCCAGCTATGGGGCTTTTATGAATGTTTCCTTGTAAAATGACAGCACAGAGCTGGAACTCAACAAACAAACAAATAAATAAATACTCTCTCATAAGAGGTGTGCAGTAAGGATCTTAGACACTACAGCTAGAAGGAGCACTTTGGTTCCTGAAGAAGAAGGCGGTGCATCTCACTGGTTACTTTTATCGATCTGAGTGGATCAATATTTCAATATACGTGAGCAACATTAGATGGCTGCTAAAACAAAACTTCAAAATCTAAATATAGGAATACTATATGGGCTAGGAAGGTCCCTTTTTCTCAACATTATTAACCAGTGACTGAAAGAGAACAAGATAAGTCACGTAATGTGTGTATGCAGGAAGAATGGAGCCCTTCTCTCAAGGCTTAGGGACCACTTCACAAGAGGAAGCAGAAAGATTATGAGAACCAGCGGTGGTGCATGACTACAAGGAAATAGTGAGATTTTTTTTTCAGACACAGAAGGGCATTTGCACAAATGAGCTCTGCACAGCAGTTGTGACTTGTGCAAGCCGGATCAAATTCCCAGCCCTGGACAGGAAGGTGGGCACCTAGTCCCACCCCTAGCTGAGGAGCTATTGGTAGTTGATAAACTTCCGAGAGCGGATGAGTCAGGCTTCTTAAAGGTGTGGCCTCTGGTGGGTAGCCCACACAGTGGCAGAGGGCCACGGACCCAAGGTGTATTGGAAGCACAAACCGTATGTGACAGGCCTAGAATTAAAAACAAAAAGACACAAAGCTGGGTAGAGAGGTGTTGGCGAAGGGGATGGATATGTTCTGAATACATTGTATGAGGACTCTAGATGAGAGAAGCATGGGAGAACGGCAAAGTAGAAGGATCCAGAGGGTCCTAGAAGCCTACAAGTAGAACATTATGATAGGCAGATTTGGGCCCAGGGGTCCCGCTCAAACTAAGGCACCAGCCAAGGACAATACAGGCGGTAAAACTTAAACCCCTACCCAGATCTAGCCAATGGTCAGAACACTCTCCACAGTAGAGTGGAGAGTGGGATATGACTTTCTCATGTACTCTGGTGCCTCACCTTTGACCATGTCCCCTGGAGGGGGAGACCTGGTGGCACTCAGAGGAAGGACAGCAGGTTACCAAGAAGAGACTTGATACCCTATGAGCATATACAGGGGGAGGAAATCCCCCTCAGGAACAGTCATAGGGGAGGGGAGTAAGGGGAAAATGGGAGGGAGGGAAGAATGGGAGGATACAAGGGATGGGATAACCATTGAGATGTAACAAGAATAAATTAATAAAGTAAAAAAAAAAAAAGAGATTCTCAAAGAACTAACGAAAACGTGAAAGGGGGTCAGATTTCAACAAGGATGTATACAGACGTGCTTGAAGTGGTACAGGAGCGGTGGGATTTCAAGGACATGGCAAGGGTGTTCACACCTCCTCTCCATTTCCCTTCCCCCAAATGCTTCTATTTGTTTGCTTATACCCGATCGTTTAAGATTTATTGCTCAGTACCTTGCTTGTCTGTCAGTTCTCTAAGTGACCGAAAAATACCTTTCTCGGGAGAATTGAATAATCTAAGCAGACAGTACTTGGTGGTGCATGTGGGGTGGGGTTGCCACCACATGGGAAAGGCATTAAGGTTTCAACCGTATTACTAAGACTGACTCTATCAGTACAATTGTACATGAGGTAGTAGTTTGACTTAGAGACTGGTGGGTCCTGCACATCAGTTAGATAGTTCTGGTTTGTTTTCAGCTTTACTTGGACAAAGCACCCCTTCCTCAGGCTCCAGGATAGTCCTCAATAAATATCTATGTGCCCAGTAACACATCAGACTTTTAGAGGCAATCATGCTAGGAAGAGGACTCGACTTCCAGGATCGCTATGAGAAATAAATGAGGGGGTATTTTTTAAAAAGTGGCAGTTATATGGCTGGCAGAGATTCAGAAGAAACTAACAGAACAGGTACTCATGGAGATGAATACTTTTAGCTGTAAATTTCTGAGTGGTTTGCAAAGAGTCTTCATCTCTATTGCCTCTTTACAATAACTTTGTAGACAGAGGTAGCTACAATATCTATTGCCCCATTTTATATGTGAAGAAATGGACTATGTTTCAGTACATTACTTGGTTGTATTCCTGACTGTGAAGGGTAGCTGTCCAAAGATTGTGTGTAAATGTTGACAAAATACTTCATTGTTAGTTACTGATCCCTATTTTGTAAGTAAAGGAGTTCAATAAGAAATAGAGACATTTCGGGCAGGCGCAGTGGTACACACCTGTAATCCCAGCATCTGTGAGTTCGAGGCCAGCCTGGTCTACAGGACAGCCAAAGCTACACAGAAAAAAAAAAAAAACCATGGGACTAGAGAGATGGTTCGGTGGTTAAGAACACGTTTTGCCTTTGCAAAGGACTCAGCTTCAGTTCCTAGCATCTACATGGCTCACAACCAGTGTGTTATCCTCCTTCCAGGGGGATCTGATGCTCTTTGTGGGCACTGCACACATACGGTGCACAAACATACGTGTAGGCAAAACACTCATATTCATACAATAAAGGCAAATAAGTCTTTATGCTTCATATGGTGACTCATGCCTATAAGCTCAGAATTCAGTAGGTTGAGGCAGGAAGATTGTCATGAGTTTGAGGCCAGCCTGGGCTACATAGTGAATTTTCTGCAACCCTGGGCTAAGATTCTTTCTCCAAACAAACAAACAAACAAACAAACACTCTTAAAACAGAGACCAAACCAAAAAAAAATTGAAACAACAACAAAACAAATCTTAATGAAGAAATGATTTTAGAATATGGTCACATCAAATATAGTCCTCCTTATCTATGGTCTCTGCCTCCACTGATTGAACCAACCTTTGAGAAACTGCATCTGTACTGCGCATGTGCATACTTCTCCCCTTGTCACTACTCCTTCAACAATACAGTCTAACAACTGTTCAGCTAGCACCTACATTGCATTGGGTTTGTAAGTAATTTTGAGATGGTTTAAAGTAGGAGAGAGATGTAGTCAGATTTTGCTTCTTTGTGGGTTCTTATTTCTTCCACTCTTCTCCACTCCTTTAACCCCCTCACACTAGATAAGAAAGAAAGAAAGAAAAAAAAGGAAAGAGAGGAAAGGAAAAAGATCCCCGAATAAAGCCAGGGGTCAAAAGAGGGGTGACATCATCATTAGACTATTTTCTGCTGATTAGAGGCATTGAGCTCCTTGGGGCAAGTTTGACCTTCACTGTCAGGATATCTAATTTCTTCTTCCTGTTTCTTCTTTGGTACAACTACTTAACAAACCACAAGGAACAGCAGCCAACAATAACCAACAACCGACCACGCACCCACCCACCCACCCCTCCCTTGTGGGGCCCTGGCATTTGTATACCCTCTGAAAAGTCCCCAGAATTCTCAACATGGCACAATCACAGAAACTATCTGCAGCTGGAAAAAAAAATCACACCCCTGTCACAGCACGAGGCAAATCATAGTCAGCTGCTGCAGAGCCCCATATCTCCACACCTGGGATTAAAAAATGAAAACATATTTTTATAGTGTTTCTGTGTTTAAAAAAAAAAAAAAGAAACCAAAAATTTCACTATAGAGAGGAGCTGGAGAGATGGCTCATTTGTTAAGAACACTTACTATTTTAGAGGACCTAAGTTCAGTTCCCATCAGTCACGTTAGGCAGCTCATAACTTCCTGTATCTCCACCTTTAAGGGACCTGAAGGCTTCTTTTTGGCATCTTAGTTCATGAGCTCTCATACGTCATACAGGCACACAGACACATAAAACTAGTAAAAATGAATCTTAAAAAGATAAAGTAGAAGGGAGGACGAGTGTAGCTTTTTTTTTTTCTTTTTGCAGTCACTCTGACATTTTACATGATATTTGAGCACTCTTGGGAGTTTGGTATCCATGGAGGTCCTGGAACCAATCCCCAGTGGATATCAAAGAATATGCTATGTAGGCATGGCAACCAAATGCAGTCATCGATTACATCCTGGTTGTCTTAGTCCATTTGAGCCACTATGACAAAATGCTTTATATTGGATGATTTTCAAATAGAGATTACTTCTCCTTTCTGGTTTTGTTTTAGCGCTTTGAAGCTTTCTTTTCTTAATATTTATTTACTTATTTATTTTTAATGTACATCTGGCATCTGGTCTATATGAATATCTGTCTGAGGGAGTCAGATGCGCTGGAACTTGAATTACAGACAAGTTGTGAGCTGTCATGTGGGTGCTGGGAGTTAAACGGAGCCCTCTGGAAGAGCAGCCAATGCTCTTAACCTCTGAGCCATCTCTCTAGCCCCCTGGTTTGTTTGTTTGTTTGTTTGTGTTTTGTTTTTCCAGGCAGGGTTTCTCTGTGTAGCCTTGGCTGTCCTGGACTTGCTTTGTGGACCAGGCTGGCCTCGAATTCACAAGAGATCTGCCTGTCTCTGCCTCCTGAGAGCTGTTTTTTTTTTTTAACAAGCCACTTTTAGAATAATTATTGTGGCAGGCTGGCTAATGGCTCCCCAAAGGTATCTATATCCAAATCCCTGCATTCTGTGAATGGACCTTATGTGTCCAAAAGGACTCTACAGATTCCATTTGGGTTTTTCAGATCAGATTATCCCAGTTTATCTAGGTGTACCTTAAATCTTGAAGGACAAACAACCTGGCATTGCAGTCCCTCCACTCTGGAGGCAGAAGCAGGTAAAACTCTGTCTCAAAACAAGAACAACTAGTCCTCGTTTTGTGGACTATGGAGAGAAGGCAACACGACTGCAAAGATCAGAGCTACTCTTCCACCAGGGTGGATTGATGGCAGATACTTCCAAGTTGAGAGAGAAAGGAAAAGACTCTCCAGGGCTCTGGAGGGAAGTCACCTGGGCCTCAGGGCAGGAATGCTGATTTCTAACTTCTGTCCTCCAGAATTGGGAGAGGAAATTGCTGTCATTTCAGGCCATTTGTGGTGATCTGTTGCCAACACCCTGAGCAAACTATAGTTTGGGGAATAACTTTACATTAGGAATTATTTTTCTACTTCTGCAGGCTGAGAAGTGTAAGACCAAGATGCCGGCAACTTTGATAGTTAGTAAGCCCTTGCCTTTACTTCCAGGATGGCACCTTCTTGCTGCATCTCATGTGGCTGAAAGCACCTGACACTCACAAGCCCTTTCTAAAGGATCTAGTCCTATTCATATGGGTGGATCTTGCCTGTATTAATTACCCTTTAATGGCCTCACTTCTTAATAATATTACATTAGTAGTTATGTTTAACAACATTTTTGGAGAGGTATAAACAGTTAAGCCATGGCACTGACTTTTAAAAACCTTATACCTGTGTGTTATGTGCTTCTGTGTCTGTGTGTGCAAGGGGATCAGAGGGCACCTTCTAGTGAGTGTTGGTCCTCACCTTTGGCCTTGCTTGAGATGGAGTCTCTTTGTATCACAAAACAAGCTAGCTGGCTCAAGAGCTTCAGGGAATTTCCTATCTCTACTTCCTCTCAGTGTAAGAGCTGGGATTGCAGGTGTGTGCTACTGCCTTTGACTCTGTGTGGGCTCTATAGATCTGAACACAGATCCTTTGGCTTATGTTTCACCCACTGAGCCACCTCCCAGGCCCCATAGCACTGCTTTTTTTTTTTTCAACAAAACAACTATAATCTGTGACAATTTCTTTCTTTCTTTTTTCTTTTTTCTTTTTTTCTTTTCTCTTTTTTTTGGTTTAGTTTTAAGGATTGGACCCATGCATGCTCAGCAAGTGCTCCACTACTGGGTTATATTCTTTTAAAAATTACTTTATTTTGCAACACAATCTCTTTTAGTTATCTAGGTTGGCACTGAACTTGAGATACCTCAGTGAAAACCTCAGCCTCCTGAGTAACTGAGAGATTATAGCCTTGGCTGAAAAATTTCAAAATAAAAAACTGAGGGAAAAAAGTTAATTCAAGCACAAGTTCTTACCAAAACAAACAAACAAACAAACAAACAAACAAACAAACACAAAAGCCCTTGGGTTTATGTCTTGGTGTGACCCAGAGAGAAGTAGTCCCTGTAACACCAGAAGCAAGATTATGGTTGTTCATTTTCGGTGAGATGCTTGGCTTGATGCCCAGTGGGAGCTTACATATTATTCTCTTAGGGCTAAGATTTAAAACAGAATGCTTACAAAGGAAAGGTACTGTGCCCGGTTATGACATATCTCCATCAGAATGAAGCTTTAATTACAACATCTTGGGAGCTCATACTACGCTGTCCTCGTTAATTCACAATCAGAGCTTTGAGTCATCAAAATAACTGGGCAGGATGTGCGCACACAGTTCGTTACTGGGCAGCCCAGATCCACGTTTCTAAGGATATCTGACACCCTCTGCCCTTTTGTTGTGGGTGTGTCTCTGGCTTTTCCCTGCCAAAGCACAGCCCAAGATTAGAGCAACCTTTACTTATGGGTAGGTTTTCCCAGATGATTCTTGGGGCCTGAAACTTAAGAGTGACTGAATGCTGCGTGTAGAGACACTGCCTTGGAAAGAAAATAGTTCTGATAGAAATCTAAGTTAGCGTCAATGATAACCTTTCTCTAATGAATGAATAGATTCCCGTGTGTGTGTGTGTGTGTGTGTGTGTGTGTGTGTGTGTGTGTACGCGTGTGCATGTTCGGGTGATATCTTCATAAAACAACGTGCAAATCAGAGTGCAAGTCTTTTGAAAAGAGGACTTGGAGTTGTCCCTTGTACTGAACAGGTAAAGCTCAGGGATTGCTTCTTTTTTGAGGGCAGGAATGACGAAACCGAAGGGCGCGTGAACTCATTTTTGTGAATTTATAGTAGATTTTGATCAGACCTACCCCTTTCCCTTTTCCTAAGCAGGATCCTCCACGCTGCTTCATCGTTCGTGTTCTCTCCGATTTGCTGTCCCAGGAAATTCTCCTGCCTCACTTCCGAATAGAAGTCAACTGTTCTCTGAGCAGCTAGCTGCCCCGTCAGGTCTCAGTGTGTCACCCCAGGCTGCAACGCGGGGAGTGGGCAAGGGCTTGCCAATTCAGGCAAACTTCGTCACCAGAAATGACTGAGGTTTTGGGGTTTCCCCAGCCCTCCCACGCCGGGCCACGCAGCAAACATTAAAGAGTGCGGCAACTCCACTCTTAGCTGCAGGGACTCGGGCCGAGGACTCAGTGCACCCTGGATGCTACTGCTGCCAGTCAGGGGCTCCTGGCTGGAGGACAAACAGCGTAGGGCTATTTTTCTTCAGACGCTTTGTTTTCCTGCGGCAGAAACCCGAGGCGGGCTCTTTCCACTAGACCTAACTGGCCCGCAGCGATAGCCATGGAAGTTGCTGCAGCGCAGAGCAAGACCCAACCACTCCGCGCGGCTTTTTTGGTGGATATTCTCCCACTGCATAGGTCGCTTCTTTCTTCCTCCTTTGGGTAAGTAGACTCAGTCTGCAAATAACCAACCAACCAACGGGTAAGAAAGAGGGGGTGGGAGGTGGAGGTGGGGGAGGGGAGCACAAAGGGTTAAAGCGCTAAGTAGGGTGGTTTTGTTTTTGTTTTGCGGGGGAGGGGTGCTTTGCGTCTCATTTTTTGAAGAATTAAACTTACTTTCTTGCGCATTGCTGGTTGGGTACTGGGATTTCTTTACTTCTGTTCACACTCTGAAGGGAAAATGGGAGTGAGAGTGAGAGACTGCCCCAAAGGTGAGTGGCCTGTGAAAGTAGGGGGGAAAGAATCCCTTGATTAAGTAGAGAGGTGTTCCTCCATGCCAGTGACCCAACCTGCAGCTGTACACTCAATCTGTTCCCCAGGCCAGTAGGCTCTGCTAGCCCAAGTCTCCCACCCTCCCTCTAAGTGCCCTCATGCTATTGGCATGGGGAGGTCCTTTATTATCTAGAGGTCAAAATCACTTCTAACAAAGACCTGCAACTCACTTTGTACACAGGGGATGCTCTGTGTTTGTTGATTGGCTGAATGGTAGTGCAACAGAGGATGGCAGTTTGCTCAGAAGAATGGTGTCTTGGGTAGTGGTAGAATTCCTTAGTGCTGACCCCCAATGCAGACCAGTCCAGTGCATACTGCAAAGGAGAAAAGGCTGGAGTGCTGGGTAGTCCAGATCATGAGATCTCAAAAGAACCCATCTTTTCAGATTCATGGTCCTGAGCCTCAAGGTTTTGGGATATAAGCTATGAGTCTTTGGGTCAGGGAAACTTGGGGTTTCCATCTCCCCTCTGTGACCTTGGGAGTGTTTCTTTATCCCCCCTGAGCCGGAAGTCTTCCTTCCTCTCTGTAAAAAGAGGCCAGGGAGAGCATCCTCAGAGAGATGGAGGATGCAGCTGGTGGGTGAGATGACAGAAGGGGAAGTTGTATTAATAAGCTCTGTCTTGCCTCATCACCTGGGACAGTTCTGGAGAGAAGGTGTGCTTCTTTGTTGATCCCTTGTTGATTCCAGTGGAGATGCAGAGGAGAGGGCAGAGTGAGGCTTGAAAGTGCTTCTTTGGGCTTGGGTAAGGAATTCCTCTCCTTATAGGTGTCTCTGGGGGTGCCCAACTGGGAGATGTGTTATGTTCATGCCTTGTTCGCTGTCCTCGAATTCCAAGGAGTAGAAAATGTGGAAACAGCTAGGGGAGGCTTCTCTGATGCACCCTGGGAACTCATCCAAAAGGCTGAGGAAACAGAGCAGCACCTCCTTGTGGTGCCAGCTTTCCTTGAACAAGGTCTGCAGAGAAGTCAAAGCTGCTTGTGAAGTCAGTGACAAAGCACTTCCCACAGTGACTCTCCATGGAGCTTGCTCTGGTGTGTGTGTGTGTGTTTTGTGTGTGTGTGTGTGTTGTGTGTGTGTGTGTGTGTGTGTGTGCGCGCGCGCGCGCGCGCGCGCGCGCGTTGATAAGATGACCCAGGCCTACCATAAACCTCAAGGTATCTTGAGTGCCGTGCTAGTGTACTGTTTTAGGACCACAGCTGGCAGATTTGGGAAGAAGTCAGTTGTCCTGTACTCTTCCATAAGTTAAGACAATAGAAATCAATCGAACCTCCCGGCACTAGTTCTCTGAAGGAAAGGTCCACTTCAGTCTTGTTGTTTGCCAGGTGGCCAGGACCCGGCACAGTGATGGTAAATTTCCTACGGAAGGCCATAGTGTGCAAGCATTAAGCTTCCTTTAGCCTACACTGTTGTTGTTGTTATCATTATTATCATTTTGAGCATCTACTGTGTGCAAAAGTCTGTTGCTAGGCACCCTAGGGAAGTTGTAAGCAGAATTTATGTGCGTACTTGGGTAGCTTTTTCAAGATCACCCCAGCACTGTTAGCTTTTTCTTGAAACTGAGACTTTATCATAAACCTACATAGGGATTCCAGGACAGAGGAGAATGGGGGTTGGGGCGTCGCCCTAACTCTCTGAGAACATGGCTGTGCTGAGGTCTTCCTGCATCCACCATTGGTGCTGATTCTCAAGGGCTCCTTGAGCTACCTCTTTAGCTTCCCGGAGTCGCCAAGCCTTAGCAACTCCACTTTCCTCCAGGGCTTCGGCGCCTCTCTCAGGCTCATCTCCCTAGGCTCCAAGCATGAGCCCCAGTCTGGCTACAGGTAGCTGGGGAAGAGACCAAGCTGTGTCTAGGGAACTACCAGGTGCGGTGAGATCGCTGCAGACGCCAAGCGGCTCCAGAACAAAAGGCTCATGGCTGGTATTAGCCACCTCCATTCAGGAGCGCAGTGGGGACGTGGGTTCGGGACTCAGGCGAGAGGACCACGCTGGGGAGCCGGGAGTGGAGTTCTAAAAATGAACTGACAAAAGAGAAAAAGCAGGAACTCGGGTTGGAAGCGGTGAAAGGTCACCCCCAACAGACTGAGGTCTGCGGTGAGGCCGCGGCAGGTCCTTTTCCTCCGCCTCCTGCAGAGCCTTCTAGGCAACCAAGCGTGTCTCCGGCTGCAACTCCACCGAGCACGCTGCTGCCGCGCCAGTAAGTAGCAGCCGCGCCCTCTGCTCACTGTAGCTGCGCAGCCGGGAGGAGGACAGGTCCGCCACCGCCCAGCGTCCAGACCCTGTGTCCGGGATCCTAGCGCGCCCCGCCGTCTCCCGCAGTGGCGCGGCACCTGCAGCGCGCCACGGGGAGGGTCGCCTTGGCCGCGAGCTCCCTCGGGCGCCGCGCCACCCTTCCGTCCAATGGCTTTCAGCTGGTGGGGAGTGGGGGGCGTCGCCCGGGGGCGAGGAGCCGCGGCTAGGGTGGGGCGAGTGCTCTGTGCTCAGCCTAGCGAGGCTGACGTGCCCGCCCGAGCGCGCGGCCGGGTGTGTGCGCGCCCGTGTGTGTGTATATGTGTGTATGTGCACGAGAGAGGGGGTACGAACACGCCTTTGGGGACCCGAGGGACGCTGTGGTGGGCTTCTCCCCGCTTCAGCCGCTCATCTGTTCAGCTTCGCATCTGCCTACTAAGCCCGGCTCTTTGATCCTCTCGGAACCACGCTCAGCATCCTCAGCATCCGATCTTACTTTTTCTTTCACCCACAAGGGCAGCAGCTGGCCACCCCCTTAACCGGTGCAAACACCCAAGCCAGCGCTTAGTGCTTTCCGCAGCTAGTATTTTCCCCCGCTTGTCTTTCTCTGGGGCTCCCCACGAGCCACTCCAATGCTCCTCCATCCTTACAAATTGTTCTGTTGGTCTGTTTAACCGACGAGTTGTAAATCTTGAAGACTTTATTACTATTATTTTGATTCTTTTCATTTCACCCCCCTGTGGGCGACGGAGCAATGAAATTTCCAATCGAGACGCCAAGAAAGCAGGTGAACTGGGATCCTAAAGGTTGGTATTACCTACTTCGGGCTACCCTGCCTCTCCTCCACCTGCGGGTGCCTCTTTGGCGGGAGTGGATGGGGTTGCACCCAGCAGCCACTGGCAGCTTGCGTCCTGAGGCTAGGAAATGCGCCTGGCAACTGCAGCGTGGGTGGGAGGAGGGCGGAGGCAGCGTGGGTTCGGAACCCAGATCGCGCCTGTCAAGATCACATAATCTTTGTCCCTCTAGGATGGTTTCACAATCTATTTAAAGATGCGCCAAGCTGCTGTTTGTTTTGAAATTACACCAAGTGTTGGTATTTGCTTTCGACTCTGTGTGTGTGTGTGTATGTGTGTGTGTGTGTGTGTCCTTTGTTTCTAGTGATCTTTGTCTCTCTGGCAGATGGGTGGGGTGCCTCTCACTGGACCTGGAGCTGCGCCACATGGCCCGGGTGGCCTCAGAGGGACAGGTTTCTTGGCAGCGTGTGAGGCTGCGATCTGCAGCAGCTGTCCCTGGGGTAATGCTTCTTTTGTAGGGCACGTAGAATAAGGGAGCCCACCGGGGCCTCCAGAGTCTTCGCTCTGTTTTATTACTAATCCTGCAGGCTAGTTTGGGTTAAGAGTGTGGAACGGGTGTGGGGAATGGTTTTTCTCGACAATGGTGAGCCTGGGAAGGGCTCAGAGAGTGACCTCCAGAATGCCCACTCACGAAATGGTGTGTTAGACTTTTAGGAATGTTCACTTTTCCCTTCCTATAAAAAGGGATTAAGATAGGTGTGTGGGTGCACCACACCCCTGGCCTTGGCCACTGCCCTCGATGTCAACATACAGAAGTGACCAGTATAGGAGCAGGATAAGTTGAAATCCGGTATCCAGTCACCTCTTAGCTCATATACAGGCTGAATTGGTGTAGAGTGGCCTTGCGTGGGTCTTGGGGTTAGAAGTGTGTGTGTGTGTGTGTGTTTAAATTTCTTCTTTTAAAGAATATCACTTTATTTAGTCCTTGACAGTTTCACGCAACACATCTTGATCATATCTAATTCCCGCTCATATCCTTCCTTTAAATTTCTTTATGACTACATTTCTTCTCTTCCCAAGACTGCAACCAGAAAAGCAAGTTATTTGCGGAGTAAATGTCTTTTAAATATAAACTGGCTGAAGAGTGAGTGAAGAGGTGTTGCCTTTCATTTTGCGAACACCTTCAGTACAGCCCCAGCCTTCTGTTTGGTTTCTAAATCTCTGGAAATAAGAAGTGCGGTTTGGCTTTTATTTTTAATCATTCAGGATATATTTATTTGCCAAATATATACTTCATGCAAGGCATTAGTCCTGGGCCAAGAAACATAGTCAGAACAGGACAGACAAAATATGTGTCTTTTGGAGTTTACATATGGGTGTCGGGTCAAAATTAGTCACTCACTATAGGGAGGAGTTTGTGCTTGAGAGTGCAGCATGTTCTGTGAGCACCATGAGGCTTTAAGAAGGTCTGATAGAAAAGATTGAAGCTGGGTGTGGTGGTAATGCCTGTAATGCCAGTATTGGGAGCCCAGGGAAGGGTTTCCACATTAGTTTGAGGTTAACATGGGGTTATATAGTGAGTTCCAAGACAGCCAGCGCCTTCTCCCATGTCTGAAACAACACAAAACAGACTGACAAAGGCAAATGGAAGGGGTAGTCACCTGTACAGTGCGAGTAACCTGGCTGGTGAGAGGGGGGGTCTCCCTACCATAGAGGCAACTGTAGTGCAAAGGTCACAGAGCAGATGGAAAGTGTGCACCTGAGGAGCTGGCAGTAGTGTCCTATGCCTAGAGGAAAGAGGAGGCGAGGAACAGCGATGAGGGGTTAGGGCTGGGGTCTATGGTCCTCATCTCCAAAGCCTTGGTGTTGGTGGTGATAGAGTCAGGTTTGGGATCAAGGTGGAAAGGGGGAATCTTTATTTTAAGTCTTGAAGAGGTTCAAGCTGGAGTCATACGATTTAAGTTTCAAAACTGTTGCCATGTGACAATTGAAGTGATGGGGGACCAGATACAAGGGTGCACTGGCCAATGCAGTGGCCATGGTGGTTCGGGGTGTGTGTGTGTGTGTGGGGGGATGGTAGATCAAGAAGCTATGGTGACCTGAAAGCAACAGGATCTGTGGAAGAGGCGGGTCTGGTGTGGAGAAAGGAGTGCACCTTTGAGTGAGATGTCCCCAGGGGGCAGCAGTTGACCGGGGAGGGGTAGATAGCTTTTGGAATTCTGGTAGGAGCCATCAGGGGACTGTCTTCCTGATGCTGGCTTTGGCTCTGGAAACTTATTGCTGTAATAACCTCTTGTGTCCCAGTGACAAGTGCTTTTCGCAAATTTCCCGTCTTGCACAGCCTGACATGGAGGAGAGGAGCGCACAAGTAGCTTCTACAGTTACAATCACAGCTGCTAAAAACAAACGCCTCAGTAAAGATAACAGCATCTCACAAGCCAGCCCAGTGTGCCAGGTGCCTCAAGCCCTTTATTTCATTCACTTATTCTCACATTCTTTTAAATAAAAAAATTTAGTTAGCATATGAAGAATGGGTTTCACAATGACATCTTTGTATATATAATTATATTTTGCTCATATTTGTATCCTCCACCCTCACTATCTACCCCACCTTCTTCCCTCCTTCTCACAGGTCTCCCTTTGGTTTGGTTTCATTATTTTATTATTTTCATTATATTAAACATTCTTTATTTTGTTTTACGTGTATGGGCTTTTCTTTTTTTAATTTAATTTTATTAATTTATTCTTATTACATCTCAATGGTTATCCCATCCCTTGTATCCTCCCATTCCCACTTCCCTCCCATTTTCCCCTTACTCCCCTCCCCTATGACTGTGACTGAGGGGGACTTCCTCCCCCTTTATATGCTCATAGGGTATCAAGTGGGCTTTTCACCTGTGTATAACTGTGTACCACATGCACACAGTGTCCATGAAGGACAGAAGCAGGCATCAGATCCCCCTTGGAGCTGCAGTTACAAATGGCTCTCCAGTTGTCCTGTGGGTACTGGGAACTGAACACGAGTTCTCTGGAAGAGTCGTCTCCAGCCTCTGGTCTCACAATTCTTATCTGATAGCATGTTACTGTCCTGCTTGGACTTTGCTTGTCACCAGGACACAGTGAAGCTCCCTTCCCTGAAGTGATCTGGCTCGCACCTTTGGGTTTTGAAGGCGTAGGTGACTAGAGTCTGGCCATAAGGAAGGAGGAAAGTGAGCATGCCTTAGAATTATGTACCAGACATGGGGTGAATATTTCACATACATTTCCTTAATGGTGCCAAACATTTAAGGAGGAAAGTATTGCCTTTTAAAAATGAGAGAATAGAGGAATAGAGAGGTCAAGTAATTTGCTCAGAGTTGTATAGCCAGTAAGTAGTGGGACTGGACTGGAGGCTGGACTCTTAAGCATTCTTTTGGCCTATGTCCCATCCACTCCTCCTGGGACAGCTGACTCGTGCCTGGTGAATCTTCCTGCGCTCAGGGACTGTCAAATCTGACTGGAAGGAGGTAAAATAGAAGGAAGAGAATGACGAAGGAGGAGCGTTGCAAGAGGAGGGGCATGCAGTACGCATTCAGACTCACCAGAAGCATTTAGGGATGCTTTCCTGCCTAGTCAGGATGTACTTGCTGCTCCAGTGAGTTAAAGGCTTTTAAGCCCCAGAAACGTCAATGCAGAAAGTTCTCATGGCTTGAGGCAAGTGGATCAATAGTGTGTGTGTGTGTGGGGGGGGGGGAACTCAAGGTTTGCGGGTAGAAAAGAACTAGGTACTGGAGCCAGCTGCAGCAAGTGCTAGCTTTAGGCTATTCACTGGGCTTCTCTGGACCCTACTTTCTTTCCATGTAGAAAGGCAGTCATAGCCTCTGCCTTTGTACTCTGTGAACCTGTGTACTCTCTTGTCTTCTCTCTTCGTATTGCCCTCCCTGGTCTGATTTTTGGGTACTTGAGGCAGTGGCTTATCTTTCTCCCCTTTCCCCTCTTCTCCTCCTTTTCTTGTTGCTTTTGTCCCAGGGCCTTTGCATTTATACTTTGAGCTGTTTGCGATGAGCATTTGCATACCTGGCTCCTTGCCACAAATTTGACTTTCTGGGCACGTTACCTCCTTTGAAAGGGCTTTCTTGCCCTATTTGAAGAATTCAGTTCCCAGGCTCTGTCGGGTTCGAGAATGTGTCACCTGCTTAGGGGCCTTCCTGGCAGTTGGTGCAATCTGGAAACATCTCACTTACTTACTTATATATCAATCACAGTTTGATGCCAGCCTCCGTGACAAGCATGTGAGCTTCATGAGCAGGCACTTCCCTGTCTTGTTCATTATGGTACTCTAGTGCCACAGGAAGTACCTGGCAAACCTTAGTCACTCATGGACACACTGTTAGTGATGGACTTGATGGGCAGATGGATGGACCAATGAAGAGGGGAGGGAGGGAGAGGGAGGTGGGCTAACATGGGAGGGGAGCTGGGTGGAGGGAGAGATGGATAGATAGATGTTTGCATAGAAGAACAGACAAGTGAATGGAGGGATTGAAAGTTACCCACGGCTCTGTATGTCATGAAATTCTAGACTCCTCAAAGTTAGGAACCACACAACACAAATAGATGAAGACTGCCTTCAGTAACATGGCTCCAGAACAGAATCCACATTCCCATGTCTTCCCCAGTTCTCAAGCCTGTAGCACACTACTTTCCTTTCCCCCTTTCTCCAGGAATTAAAAAGCTATGTGCCTGTGAGGTAGTGATGCCAGTTGGGCGTGCCTAAGCAGACAAAGGTCTGTTACGTGTTCAGCTAATAAAGATCTGTGGCTATTTTCAGGCACTTTAATGCACTTAAGAAATAAATAAAGCTTCAGAACTGGAACCGGATTCTTTAAAAAGCTGCACTTTCAGTGTAGAGAGCCAGAAAACCCTTCACCTTTTGTGTAGCACTTTTCAGTTTACAGAACACTTTTTTACAAATGATGTCATTTATTCTTCAAGCAATTGTTTTTTGCAGATATCCAAGTTTTAGTCTTACTGCTCGGCAAGCTAGGCTGTAGAAAAGGGATAAACAACTTATTTGGGTTCCCCAAACTGCAAATAGGTAGAGCAGAGGCCTGCCCTGGCCGCTGAGGCCTGCCCTGGCCGCTGAGGCCTGCCCTGGCCGCTGACTGCCCTTATCCAGAGCACTTTCCTTCACACCGTCCTTTCCCATAGGCTCTTTATTTGTTCCAAGGCCACTCCCACTTCCTACTCAAGTCTCTGTAAGAGAGGTGCAGATGGCTAGTGGGTCTCCAGCTGTGGGCTGTTGCAGCATCGTACACCTACATAGGCTGACTGACATACATGTTACCCCATGATTCAGCATGTAGAATGTGGAGCCCTCCTTCCATCCTGGCTAAAAAGAAGGTATCAGTCAGCGGTGAACAGGACCTATATTGAGGTTGTGAGGTAGGTATGAGTGTTATCTTTATTAGTGTGTTTCCAAACACACACTTGCACAGTTTAGGTTTTTCTTGGAAAGGAAATCACCTATTTCTGATTTAATATCCACCTTTCAGAAGATCAGCATTCCAAATGCAATTAATAACGAGCCCAAATCACCATAATTAGCTCAGAAAGTACAGCAGAATGATGTTCCGGAGGCTGAGGTTTGGTTTGAACATCCTGTATAGCGTGGTTGGTTTTTCCTTTGCGGAACGAAGACAGAGCACGTGGACCTTTGCTGCTCATCCTGTTTCTAACACAACCATGCTTCGGTTTCATCTTAAGTCAGTGCATTTGAGAAAGACAATGGTGCTTTGCCCCCATCTGGGAAACTTCCACCAAAGCTGAGATATGGTGCAAAGAGTATTTACTACAGACACAGTGAGCTAGTGAACCACTTTTTACTTTTAGTCTATGGGGTCTCTTTCTCTCCCTCCCTCTCTCTCTCTCTCTTTCTCTCTCTTCTGACACACACACACACACACACACACACACACACACACACACACACACAGAATGTTGAATGATAGAGCAGAAAGAAGCCATTTGCCCACAGCCAGTTAAGAGGCTTCAGTTAGTCCCTTGGTGAGAGCAGAAAGATGGATAAAAACGACGCTCTCTTCTCAGATTTCATTAGAGAAGCACAGAGTGGGTGGCCCATACTGAGTTAGATCTGCTTAGGGGTCCGTCTGAAGGGCTTGCTATGAACCTAAATGTGGCATTGGGAGCGAGCTTGCTATGTTGGTTTACGCCCGCATGACTTATTTCTGTCCTTAAGAATCATCCTCTTCTGGACTCTGGTCCTTTGGGTCCCTCACAGCATCTTAGTGCTCTCTAGGACACTCATCACTGTCACCCAGAATGGGGGAAAGCAGAGGCCTCAGTTTTACTCTGCAGAACATTTCTGTGGCTTATGGATGAAATTTGGGATTTCTGTTTTCATCCTCTAAGTGTCGGGAACTGAGTGCAGCGGAGTGACAACGAAGCCTGACTTTCTCATCTCTCCATGAGGTTGGAGAAGGCGTGAGCACCACAGCCTCTGGCCAGAGAAGGAGTGACCATGACAAGAGTGCTCTTTATGATTACAACCCTAGCATGGTGGGGAGGAGTGGGCACTAAAGGCTGTGAGAGTAGACTTATGGGCTGGAGAGGATTTCAGGGCATACTGGGTAGAGTTTTGCTCTTGTTGCTTCTGTCTAAGTAAATAGGGTTTGTTTCTACCATAGGTAAGCAGCCGTCACAAGCAACTTCTCTTGCTTCCGTCTTTTCTTCTTTCCTTTTCCTCATCCTCTTGTTACAGATGTTATTTCAGTTCCTATTGCCACTGCAAAATTCTCACTGCTTCCCTTACCCAGCTGCCAAAGAGAGGGAGGGTTTTTAAGGGGGGGAGTTTTTATCTATTAAATAGATAGGAAGAAACAATGAGGCCTTTTTTCCCTTTTTAGATGAAAGAGAACTTTCCGTTTACAGTGGCCTTTGTAGATAGACCTGAAGTGTCAGTCCTGATAATTATGGCACAGAAGCCAGAAACAAATGTACTAGAAAGAAAATGAACATCTTACATTGGTTAGTAGACTAGAGGTCTCCTAAATTACAACAAAATAATCAAGTAGGATAAAGAAAAACGTTGCATTTTAACCTGTGTGTTGTGTATGTGTTATTATGTGTGCATGTCGGCAGTGAGGATGTGTGTGACATCAGTGTCTTCCTCAATCACTCTCTACCATATCTATCTATCTATCTATCTATCTATCTATCTATCTATCTATCTATGTATCTATCTATCTATCTGTCTGTCTGTCTGTCTGTCGTCTGTCTATCTATCTATCCATCCATCGACAGGGTCTCTTACTAACAGAAGTCATTTGGGTCAGACTGGCTGGTTAGGAGCTTCAGAAATCTTCACAGTCCTAGTGCTGGGATTATAGATGTGTGTTGCTGCACATAGCTTTTACATGGATGTTGGGGGGGGGTTCTGAATTCAGTACATCAAGCACTTTACTCACCGAGCCCCATAATTTACCCATTTTAGTGAGACATAGGCCTGCAGGCCAAACAGATGCTCAGTGTCTGTTGTGATACTTGACAACTGAACACTCACCAATGTTGTCATGTGAGCAAAGAAGTTAGGTAAATATTTAAAGAAACGATGAGAGGAGAAGATTAGAGATAAAATATTCCTACCTGTTAGTTTATCAAATTGGAGATGAGTCACTGTACAGGCTGCTGGGAGGGTGGTCCACAGCCGAGGCACCCCTCTTAGGAGTCTCCTGGGGTCCTGATATTCTTAGTCCAGGCTTATGAAATTATTATTCTGATTTTCTTTTGGTTCTGAGTTTTAAAGAAAGACTGGAAAAAGAACATGGTTTGCAGTCCCAATGAGTTTGAGCTATTGCTCAAGACTTTCTTGGCTGAATGTCTTAGTCCATTAGGTTGTTGTATTGACCCGAGACCATTGTGTGGAGTTGGAAAAGTCACTTACCCTTCTTGAGCCTTTCTTTTTTTCCTGAATAAAACACAGCTTACAATAAATAGCACTTTGTAGCTACCGAGATGATCAATTGAGATCAATGTAACTGATTTATAAGCTGGAAAGTTATGCATTAGCATTTCGCAAAGTGTGTTCAATGAGATACACCTAGTTTCAGCAAGTGCTCTGAAGGAAAAAGAAAATGAAAAAATTCAGGTCTGTCTGGGCCTGTACCTCCCTGGCATGCCTAGGATGTGAAAGTCCCTGAGTTCAATCCCAAACAATGAGAAAAACAAAACAAAAACTGCAGTCAAAATACTAAAACAAAAACAATAACAAAAGCAGCAGTAACATCGATGACAGGCTACTGAGAGATAATTTCTCAGAATGATGACGTGTTCAGTCCATCCTAGAGAGTCCCCATAAACCTTCAGTATTTTACTATGTTGCTGGCTCTCAAATAGCCCTAATATCTAACAGGCCTGGTGCTCGAGGCCCTGGGTTCTATTCCCATCACTATCAAAAAAGAAAGTATCTATTGAGCCTTATATGAAAGAACCATAATGATGCCCCATCAAAGCTTAGCCAGAAAGAAAAAGGCTACATAGCATACACGTCTTTCTTTCTTTCTTTTTTTAAAACTCACCGTGAAACCAGAGATGGAGTGTGAAAACTCAAACTTTCCCATCTTGAAGATTCTTCATAAGCTCCCCTCTTTTATAGATTTAGTGGCTGAAACCCCAGCCTTCTGCTGTGTGTGGTGGCACATACCTGTAATGCCAGCACTTGGGAGGATGAGGCAGGCTGCTTTGAGTTCTAGGCCAGCCTGAGCTATAAAGTATGATCCTGTCTCAGAGCAGAGACACACAGATAGACAACAGACAGACAGACAACAAACTCCTAAGTGAAACAAAACCCATTCAGTGTTCTTGAATAAAGCAAGAAAAAAAAGCAGGATGGTCTCTGGTCTGAGCAATCCAAGTGTTGGGGCATGAGGTGTCCATACTGATGAGGACACTGTCTGACTTGTGTGATGGAAACATGAGCTGCTCACTAAGATGGCAGAGGTGGTGTGCCTTGGGTGACCGGCACACAGGGCGGCAGGCTGGTAGAGGACAACTGCTGGCAATCCTTGTCATATTTCCAGTTAAGTGTTTTTTTGACAAACAGTTGCATATTCTCTGTAATCTTGCATACATGGTTTCCTGGAAGTAGGCTGCCTCAGGGCTCCCATGTTTCCCAACACAACACATCTGGTTTATTCCTCATGTGATTTGAGGGAAAGCCTGGAGCTTCTGCATTCTGCACAGGGCAGTGTATATATGGGATCTTCAAGTGCCACTGTGGACTTGAGCAGCATCAAGAGCTGGAGATTGTTGAGTATGCCGTTTGCCACACAAAGTGACAAAGACAGGGTCTAAGGCAGGGGAGAGGGGTTTCTGTGAGGCTGCCTGAAGCCCCAGTCTTATACTGGAGCCAGCTCTTATGTTGTCTGTAACCATGGTAACCAATGGCTGAAAGAGTCTCAGAATGCCAATATGCCACCCCCCACCCTCAGCCCAGCCTATTATTTTTCCTCTGTTCTTTCAACCTGGAACTCCCTCTGCCCCATAGGATAGATTCTTCCTTGGCACTCTAAACATTAACATTTTGTACTTATTTATTTATTTTGTGATATATATATATATATATATATATATATATATATATATATATATTATATTATATATAGGGAAGGAAAAGAGGGGAGCAATTTGTGGGAGTAAGCTATTTTCTTTGACATGTGGGTTCTGGGGATCAGACTCAGGTATTTAGGATTAGTAGTAAGCACCTTTACCCACTGATCCATTTTGCTGTCCTATTGGTGCTTTGTGTGTGTGTGTGTGTGTGTGTGTGTGTGTGTTTGCATCAGTGTGCAGGTGTGCTTGCCTGCCCATATAGGGACATTTGTAGCCAAGAGATTAGATTTGTGACACTTTCCTCCATAGTGACTGCCCCCCCCCACCCCACCCCTGCTTTTGAGGCAGGGTCTCTTGCTGCACCTAGAGCTCTGTGATTTGGCAGATTGGATGCCCTCGAGGCCCTGGCATCTACCTGTTGTACTCTCCAGTTCTGGGTTTACACTTTTCCCACTCAACCCCTGCCTCAACCCTAACTGGGTGTTTTTAAAAAAAAGATTTTATTTATTTATTTAATATATGAATGATATCTCTGCATGTATGCTCACATGATGCAAGAGGGCATCAGATCCCAGTATAGATGATTGTGAACCACCATGTGGTTGCTGGGAATTGAACTCAGGACCTCTGAAAGAGTAGACAGTGCTCTTATCCGCTGAGCCATCTCTCCAGCACTAACTGTGTGCTTTTAACTTTCTGCTAACTGTGATCTTCTGGAGGCCCCAATTTCTTTTCTTCTTTTAATTTTAGTTTTATGTGTATGGGTGTTTTACCTGCATGTGTGTCTGTGAACTGCACAAAAGCCTGGTACCTGTAAAGGCCAGAAGAGGCCAGGTCCTCTGGAACTGCAGTTACAGATGGTAACTTCCAGAACCTGGAGGGTTCTAGAAGTCCTATTTTCAGTTCCTGGATCCACAGTGTGTTCATTAGGACCTAGGCCAGGCCACTTACACATAATGTACTCAGCATTTCTGCGTCTATCATGAAAAGTTTCATAAGACTTGGGTTGCAGATGCTGTAGATATAATTACAATGGTGCTCGATAACAGTGATTCTCACTCTGTGTGGCTCACAGTGTTACTCCACTGGCAACCTGGTGGGATGCTGAGGGTTTTAGATGTGTTCCCAAGGAAGAGAGAAAACCAACAAGGCTGGATAAATCCAAACTCTGGTCTTTTGTCAAGAGGCTTTGATGTTGACTTGACAGGGATGTGTGATATGGTGACTTAAGGGTGGTGACATGGTGGTCACATTGTGACTAACACAGCAAGTTATAGACTGGGCACTTGTTTATTTCTTAAGGATAAATGGGATCTCCAGGAATAGTGTGACACAGGATGATGACGTTAAAAGTTTATTTTAAAGATTCTTTAAACCACATGAAAACTGCACAATAAATTTAGCTAAATGTTTACAATGGATAGCTGGCATGTGGCCAAAATAGAACTGGGTACTGGTCTTCACCAGGACATTTGGACCTTCTTAGAAGACGCATAGGAGTTAAAAAAAAACAGTCAGGGGTGGGGACGTTTCCTGACATCTTTGGCTTATGAGAACCAACTATGCAAAAGGGAGGCGTGTTGTTGTACAATGCCTGTCGCATATTCAATTTCTCCCTTGAAAGAATCTTTTCTCTGGCTTTGTCACTCATCCCTTGATTCTATGGTAATTTATGCATGTGGAGTGAACAAATCAATAAATGAAAAGCTATGGCGTGTCCGTCCTCTCCTAACTTCAAATGATTCTTGGAAGCATGCAGCTGCCGGTCCAACATAACAGGCCCAGTAAAGATTGCCAGCATCCCCTGCGTGGCGGCTGCCGCTCTGTTCCCGCTGTGTCCGGAGGTATTGTAACATCGTGGTAGCTTCCCTTTGACTCTAATGGGACCCCCCCCCCCGCCCCCCACTCCCTGCTTGTCCTTGTGGCCTCAGCTCAGAAGTCCTCCTTCAGGCCTGAATTAATGAGGGACTATGACTCATTGATTCCTTTCTCTGGCCGGGTGAGAACATGGTTTCTTTAGGAGCATGAATGCTGGCTTATCAGGCAATAAGTTGTGCATTCAGGCCCGATTATAAGGAGAGGCAGAGCAGACAGCCACAGGGGTGCTGGATTTTTAGGAGCTTTGTAAATTCCTCGTCCACTCTGACACCGCTTCCCATGGCTGTCAGGATGCCTTTGCTTCTTATTCACCAATAATTGTTATTCATCCATCTGGTTATTCTGAACACTTACTGAGTGTGCATAAACAGAAATGGGCCTGGGACTGAACACGGACACATGAAAAAGTCCCAAGTCTGGGTGGGCACCCAGAGAAATCACATTTTAGCCATTGAGACAGTGCCTACCTGGTCAAGAAGTTACGATGCACCACGAGAAATTAATTGCTAGAGCTGTGGATTAAAACCTGGTATCCAGGCCACACGTTCATTCTGTTCAACTTAGGGTAAAGAATCTCCTTTGTTATATACTCCTGCTATATATATATGCTGCCATGATGTCCTGCCTGAATGCATGGAGACAGGCAAACAAGAATTGGACCCTCTGAGACAAGAAGCCCAAACGAATGATTGCTGCTTCTTATGGATTGAATCTACAATGCTCCTTGTGGGCTCATATTTTGAGGGCCTTGTCCCCAGCTGGTGGCACTATCTTGGAGCCTGTGGCACTTGAGGATGTGGGTGTGGCTGGTGGGAGTAGGTTAGGAGGGGTGGGATTTGAAGGTTAAGGGTGGCTCCTGGTCTGGTCCTGTTCTGTTTCTTGGCCTGCTGTGTGGTGAGGAGCCTGTGACACGTGCTTTCTTCTGCTTTCCCTCTACGATGGGCTGAAATCTCTCTGACATCATGGGAGCAAATAAATCTTCCCTCCTTTAAGCTTCTCAGGAGTGTGTTTTGCACAGAGCCTCAGTTTCTTCACAGTGATAACTCACATGATACTGTATCTTTTGTTGGTTTCTTAGCAACCTTCCCATCTGTGGCTCTCTTCTCTAATTCTCTAACGGTGCCTTTTGAATATCCCTAACAAGCTACTGGTGATCAAATTCTTATTGTAGGTTCAACTTCTTGGGGGAACTTAGAGGAAGACATATGGCAAAGGGGTACTATTCCTCGTGGCTCTGCCTCATGTATCAGGCACCAGCCTTGATGGTGAAATGAGGGGGGGAGGGAACAGCACCTCAGGATACCTAACTTGTCACCAAGGCAAACAGCTCTCAGGGGATAGAATCTATAGCTAAACAGCCACTTTCTCCCCTTGGGTCCTGGTTCTGGCAAATGAGCCACACAAATATGGTAAGCTATGGCTGGAGGAGGGTCATCCGAGCCTCGTCAAGGCAGTTTGTTTCCATAATTCTCCTTCTCAAGAGAGGAAAAAATGAAGTGCAGTTGATTTTCATCATTTACAATAATTATTATGTTCCACAAAGTCACTACAAACACCGAATTAGCAAATGAAAACCCTTACTGCCAGGGGAAACACAGGGCTAGGTTCCTGCCAACCACTGGTCACAACATTGTCGTCAAGTGATTAGATCAACCATCATCCTATTGAATTTGTACTGTTGGTTCATTTCACACTGACCTCCTGGCTACAGCCCTGTCACAGGTGCCTGGATGAAGCCCACCCAGCACACGAGCTTTTCTCTGAAGTCCCTCACTATCATCTCTGACTTAGAAACACTGGGTAGCACTTCTATGTAATGCTTGGAGATTTTAGGCAGTGAAATCATAAATAGATCATACAGAGCACAGCTGCTGATACTATGAGAGCTGAAGTGAAAAGGCAGCAGCTTGGCTGGTCTTCAGCCGAGGTTGTGCTGGTGACTGGGTTCTCCCCTACCCCCATTGTTTACCTCATGCCTGCAAATGACCACATAAACACCACAAATGTTCATTGTGAGGTGATCCATACAAAACGTTCAGGTAGGAGAATACATAAGAATAAAACTTGTGACTAGTAATGAGAGCCAACTGGTTTTCTTATTTTTTCCTCACTGAGATTTGATTTCAGTTTAGTGTATTTATAAACATGTGAAAACATGTGAGCCAGGCTCTGTGACTGATGCTGATACTGCGATGTTAATGGGATGGTCCTTGCCTATAAGAGTCCATTCTGGTGGTTCGGAGACATCCATTGACATTATATATACCCATATATATATGCATATATTCTCTATATGTGCATATATATATGTACACACACACACACACAGACACACACACACACACACACACACACACACACACACACACACACACACACGAGAGTAAACGGGAAGGAGGGAATTGAGAATTCCAGCCAGAGAGGACTTGGAGGAAAGCCTCAGGTGGTCTTAAGAAACAGGTTGCCTTTTGAGCACTCTATATATCATAGGGAAAACAAGGTCAGAACGACTTTGTTTACTGTGATTGGCTCTGCCAGGCTAGCTACCCTTGTGCCCTCCGGTAACACTCATTCTTCAGTGAATCAAGTGTGTCTTTTAAGATCAACCTTTCCACTTACACTGATGATCCTTTGCTCTTCAGGACATCCTTTCTTCTTAGAAGCATTGGTTTCCCTCTCTACATGATTGCTCCCATCAATGTTTAAGTGACCTTCAGCATTGCCTTTCTTCTCTTTGACCCTTCATCTTCTCTAGCCATTGCTTCATTTCTGGAGAGAGTGGCCTAAAGTTGCTGTCTTTACTTACCTCACTTTCTAGCTGGCCACTGCTTCCCAGGGTTAGCTTTCTTTATGAGGATTTCTCTATCTGCATGGCGTGTTGAGTATGATTACCATATTTAATGCTGTTGGGTAGTCTCATAAAAACTAAACCAACCAACTACCCATCTACCCCCAATCCACCCACCCGCCCAACCTACCAAAAGATACTAAGTAATTCATGTTGGCAAGACTCAGCTAGAAGTTCCTTATACAATACGGAACTGGCTGTTAAGAGAGTCAGATTCTGGGAGGCAGAGGCAGGCAGATCTCTGTGAGTTCGAGGCCAGCCTGGAGTACAAAGTGAGTCCAGGCAGCCAAGGCTACACAGAGAAATCCTGTCTTGAAAAAAAAAATCGAGAGAGAGAGAGAGAGAGAGAGAGAGAGAGAGAGAGAGAGAGAGAGAGAGAGAGAAGCTCATCAAATGAGGGAAATTTTAGGATTAATTTGCTATTTTCTAACACCATCAAGAATTCTATTCTTGTTGATTTGTTCAGTTTCCTATTCTGTGTCCTTGCATTTTACCAACACAGGTCCTGGTGGCAGCACAAGGATCTAGGAGCTCCCGAAGCCGTTTTACCCTAAAGACAGAGAAGAAAATAAGGAAGTGAAGGGGTCTCCCTCTATCCTTCCCTTCTTGGATATTTTCTTTCTCTTTCTCCTTTTCTTCCATTTTTCTTCCTCCTTTACTTTCCCTTCCCTTCTTTCTTAGTGACTGTTCTATTGCTGTGAAGAGACATCATGACGAAGGTAACTTAGAAAAGAAAACATTTTAACTCCGGGGGGGGGGGGCGGGTTCCTTAATAGTCTCAGAGGTTTAGTTTGTTATTATCATGGTAGAAAACATGGTGAAAGGCAGGTGTGGTGCTGGAAACTTTTTTTTTGTTTTGATTTGTTTTTTGAGACAGGGTTTCTCTGTGTAGCCTTGGTTGTCCTGGGCTCACTTTGTAGACCAGGCTTGCCCCGAACTCACATCGATCCACCTGCCTCTGCCTCCCAAGTGCCGGGATTAAAGGCGTGCACCACCATGCCCCAGGTGTGGTGCTGGAAAAGTAACTGAGAGTGACATCCTGATCCACAGGCAGAGAGCGAAGGCTTGGGTCTTGCGTGACTTTTTGGACCCTCAGAGACCAGCCCCCCAGTGACACACTTCCTCCAATAAGGCCACACATTCTAATCCTTCTAATCCTTTCAAATAGTGCAACTACCTGGTGATTAAGCATTCGAATACATGAACCTGAGGGGGCTATGCTTATTCAACCCACCACACCTGCTTTCCCCCTTTTTATCCCTCACTTCTTTTTTTACTCCCTTCTCCCTCCCCTCTTCTCTCCTTCCTATGTCTTTCCTTTATTTTTTGAAAGACCTTCATATACTTCTTGCATATTACCTGTCACTAACAGAGGGAAATGATTTATCCTTCTTAGCATAGAACAATGACTCATTCTTTGCTTCTGTAAGTGGGGCTCATTGTCACTGGCATATTGCCATTTAAACAATCTTTAAGTAAAACTGAGTGTGATAGCAAATAGGAAGGCTGGTGAGAATAAAAGTCCCAGGCAATATCTACCCCATATTCCTGGATACACTGAAGCAATTTTCACTTTTAGAAGGACAACTGAGCCTTTAAAATTTTTTTCCATTCTGGTTTGCAGCAGGATGGATTTTTTTCTTTCACGATTCTTTTTACTCCCTGCTTTCCTTTTGGCTATTTCTCTTTTGCTTTTTCTCTTAGACTTGAATACTTAGACTTGAGGTCCTTCTAGTTTGGGTATGCACATTCTTCTTGTATGACCTCAGCAGCCGTTTAGTGTCCTGTAAACGCCATCATTTCTAAGGGTGTGTGTGGCCTCCTTGATGTTTCCACTCACATGCCTCAGTGTCCCTTTCACTGTGGAGACCAACACAGAACTGTGGACTTTGCATTCCAAACCCGTTCTTCCCCAGGTTTTTTTTACCTCAGAGGATGATACTACCTTATAAAATCTGATTAGATCACACATGTCCTTTCTTTGCTGTCTTCTCTCTTACACTTACACATTCTATTTACCATAAGTCCTGTCCACTAGGCTTCTAAACCACACCTAGAATCTCTCTTTCTGCCTGCTCCTTCTCCCCCCACCCTTGTTCTGAGTGTTTTCTCAGTTGGACAGCTGACAGTGCCTTCACATTGGTCTATTTACATCTATTCCTGGTCAATGGTGTATCGTTTCAGCTAAGCACTCTCTACTGCTGCTGTCCTACCAAGCTGTGTGTGTGGGGCTTTTGCTAGTCGGCCTGAAACCCTGTTCTGAGCCACCTCTCCCAGTTTCCTTTGCACCTCTTCTTTTCCAGTGTTGGATTTATTGAAGGGCCTTTCCAAAACCTGCATTTCCTCCCTTGATTCTCTCTTCTATCCAGTCTTCCCCACCTCTGAAATCTCAGCCAAAATGTCATAGCCCCAGAGAGCTTTTTCAAACCACCCACTCTCACCAGCCACCTTCTGTTATAATTCTCTGCATTGGGCCTATAGTTCCCTGAAAAAAAAAAAACCTTCTATTTGGCAGTTTAATGAGCTGAAACTAATGAAATTACTAAACTAAAAGCACCAAAATGTTATCTGCATGACATTAAGGGAGCAGGTCCTCTTAAGGAAGTGAACACAACCAGCAGCATTTCATGCTCTTGCAGAGACTGAAGATAACAGTAATGATAATTAGGATGGAGATGATGATGATGGTGATGATGATGATGGTGATGATGATGATATTGATGTTGCATATCACAGTGACAACTGATGTGGACCAGGAACAGTGCCAGAGATCTTGCATACATTGGGATATTTAATTCTGATAAGGTTTGTGTTGTCTGGGAATACTGTCATTCCCACTGTACACTGGGACTTCTGGTGTTTGGTCATGGAACTGTCAATGAATGTTTTCCGTGTGGGTAAATGAGTTTCCCCCAAGACCCTGGTAAATAGTAGAGTCGAGAATCTACTTTAGGTCTGAGTGACTCCAAAGCATGCACTTGCAAATTTTCTCTGTATTTTTTTTTTATGTGATGATTAAAATAGCCCTTAGCAGATTAATAAAGGGAAAGATAACGTAGGATAACTGGGTGACTCTTTTCAACATGTGGGAAATAAAATTGGTTTCCAGGCCAGAATCCCTTGACTTTTAGCCTCTACTCTGATTAATGAAAGGTGTAGTTGAGTTTCATAAAGGTATTGGGGGTGAGGAATAAAGTCAGGCATAATGGCACATGGCTATAATCCTAGCCCTCAGGAAGCGGAGGCAAGAAGACTAAGAGTTTGAGGCCAGCCTGTGCTACAAGGTCAGTTGTTTTCTGTTGTTTTGAGTAGTGGTTGCTTTATGTCTATTGCAAAAGGAGGCTTTTTTGATGGAGGGTTAAAGCTATACTTATCTATGGGTAGAAGGATAAGTATGTACTTAAGAATTTATTGGTTTAAAAAGGTGGTGGTAGTAGGTTCTCTTCTAAGATTTATGGCCTCAATAGCCATGTGCGATTGGGCTAGACTTACAGTACCAGGATGATTTCCTTCCTGTTGAGCGGGCCTTAAGTCCAATGAGACAGTCATTGGTTACCACCAAGATATAACTACCGCTATTGCCCTTTCAGAGATAGCTTGTCCTGTTGGTCATTGGTATGATCTACAGGTGTTACAGCTGGGTATGACTGTTAATTGCTTTCCTGTCTTAGCAACTTACAAATCACCTTCTGGTGCTGTGAGAGCTTGTCCTAAGAGAGGAGGTCTCTTCTGGTCAAGTTCTGCCAGTCCTATGTCTAAAGAATATGGTGCCTTCAGCAATAGAGATAGGTCTACCTTCATCTACTGGGAGGCAACCAATGGCACTAGCAGTAGCTTATATTATGCTGGAGGTCTCTGAGACGCCCTCTAATCAACACACTCTAAAGAAGGTTTCTTTTCATACTGGAGTTTTTATTAGATAGTCTTTGGCTCTTGGGGAGAGTAGTATCATCCCAAGAAGTGTAACTTTATTTATAAAATGTATGTATGTATGTATGTATGTATGTATGTATGTATGTATGATATATAATTTTAGGTAAATATAGACTAATGACACCCTATGTCTTTTTCAAGAGTCCTTAGTGTTATTTCCCCCTCCTTCTTCCCTCTTTTTCTCTATTGTCCCCCTTCCCTCAGTGTTTCCTATGCCAGCTTCACTTTGTATTTAATTAGCATTTTTGAGATTGGGTCTCACCATGTAGGCCAAGATGGCCTCAAATTCTTGATTCTCCTGCCTCAGCCTCCTAAATGCTGGGATTACAGATGTATACCATCATACCTGCCTTGACTTCACTTTTAAAGACTTAAAAAACACCAGCTTTCCTTTAAGCAGTGATTTGTACCATACTTAGGACTTTTATTTAAATTTATTCAACCATTTAAAAAAAAAGTATAGACTTATTTCAGGTAATAGCACCTATGTAGTCATTGGGCATTATATTGATTTATTTTTCCTAGTGTATACTAAGTAAACCCAGGTTGTAGCTATGTGTTACCTACTATTATTTCACATACTACCACTGACTTGTGTGCTATACTTTTGGAAACATCCAAGGCACTATTGTTTAACTAAACACAGCTCTGAGACGGGCAATTTCTTTTCTTTTCTTTTTAATTTAATTTTATTAATTTATTCAGATTATATTTAAATTATTATCCAATCACTTGTATCCTCCAGGGATGGGTAATTTCAGTTGTCATCTTGATTGGATTGGTAGCCTAGACAATTAGTAAAACACAGTTCTGGGTTTGTCTATGGAACAAGGTTCTGAACTAATCAATGGTTTAATCAATCACTGTTTAAAAAAATCTCAACAGGTCCTTGGGAGGTACTTAGAACTACGGGGGGCTGGGGTCTTATTGGAATGTGGACCTTTTTGTCTGTGTCTTTGAAGGGTATGTCTTGGTTCTGTCACTTCCTGTTACTCTCTCTGCTCCTACTTCAAGGCGAGGAGCATTGCTTCACCACACACTTCTACCATCATCGTCTGCCTCACTGTGGGCTCAGGGACATTGATGCCAGATGACTCTAGATAGGAGCTTCTGAGACCACAGGGTGAAATCAGCCTTTCCCCCTCTAGTTGCCCCTTTCTCAAATGTCTTGTTACAGCAGGGAAAAAATTGACGTGAATGAAGCCAAACACATGATACTCAGCCTACGTTTATAAAGATGTTTAGTGCAGTCAACCTTACGTGCTGCAAAAAAGTGAAAATGAGAACTGTAGTCCGTCTTTAATCTTAGTGTATTTGGAGCAAAGTGACTGGACAATGGCACACCATGAAGAAGATAAGGTGTGGGTGAGCTTCATGCGACCAATTTCAACTGTGTGATAATGGCTCTTATGCATGCCACTTGACACTAGTTTTGCCAACAGAGTAGCTTTTGTGAGCTCTCAGTTTGCAGTCAGGCCTGGGTAACCTCTTTTCAGAGTCAGTTTGCTCCACTATTTTCGAGGGACTACAAGATGCCTTGGGGGGAAATTTATGATGTTTTATGGAGCAATAAACCAGAAACTAAAGGATGGAGCAGAAGGCACAGGAGAGTAGGATCACAGATGAGATGCAATGGGTGTATGTTTGAAGCCTAAGGGAAACCGAGTTCGCTGCCAACTCTCGGGGCCAGGAAAGACTGCCAAGTAGAGGTAGCAGGATGTAGGTGGACTTTAGGAAGAGACGGTGCAAAATGCAACGATAGAGGGAGGTTCCTGTGACAGGTAATGAGTTGACCTTCTGGAATTTAAATGAGAGGGAGGGAGAACAGCAACCTCAGGAAGAAACGGCAGCCACCTGGGTGGCAAACAATGAGACTGTGTACTGACTGTCACTGTGCCCAGGTCTGGGCTAGAAGGGTCCTGGGGAGAATGGAGTAGGAGGAAGATGTGAATGGTATAGAGAAATGGACTTTGACCGGTGACCAACAGAGCAGAGGCAGCTGTTGCTCTTACTTAAATGACCAGGAGCTCTGTGTCATCTGTGAGCCATGGGTAATGGGGACAGTGACGACCTGCTAAGAAGATGATAATTGCAGGTCCCTATGCTGAGGCAGGTAATGGATCAGATGCACTGATTATCCTTCACTGTGAAAGACCAGAGGAGGTCCAGGCCACACTTAATTTCCTATTTCATCTTTAAGTATACTCAAGGATAAGTGGCGGTGTAATTTCTGTGTAGTTCTTCATGGTCAAGAGGCAAAGACGTAGACCCAAACACAGGCATCATTCCTTTTAACTTGAACAAAGTTAACTTGCCCTGGGAAGCTGGCCCTCTGCATTATATGAGAAGTCACATGAGTGACTCATCTAAAAAAAACACCAGTTTTTAAAAGAATTTTGTACAGTCTACCAACTATTCTTAGAACCCCTCCAATCCCTATGCACCCATGTTTGTGTCTTTTTTTATTTAAGTCACTGAGTTCAATTTGTGCTGTCCACATACTTTGTTCATTTACTGGGGGAATACACCTTTAAAGCTGATCCCTTCTCTCCCAGAAACTATCACTTTCCAATAGCTCCTCTGCTGGGAGTGGGACTTTATACCAATCTCCTCTTTCAAAGCTAGGGTTTTGTCTGGCTTGAGATTTTGAAGATCTTGTCACAACCACTTTGAGTTCGTATGTACAGCTCCTCCGAGTGACTACCTTTTGTCTGCCAAGTAGGTATTTCCCCTTAAATGTCTTCAAAATAAGGAGTAATTGTATGGCAGTTTCATCTGTTTTGATGCCATGTTTCCAATCTGAAAAGGGCCTGGCAATTTAGTGGCTGTGGATGCAATTCTGCCTTCATATAGATGACTATATGCTGGCTATGTTTAGGGAAAGAAGAGTCAGAAGGCTTACTCAGGTCATAGTCTGGGATTTGATACTCCCCTGAAGAGCAAAGAGTAAGGCGGACGTTTCTCCAGAGAACTTTATGAGTGTTTGAATTACTAAAATTCACTGGGAGATGGCTTCAATATGCCTGAGTTCAGATTCCTAACATACACAGAAAAATCTGGGACTGCTGGAGTGCGTGTAACCCCAGCTCTGGGTGGGGTATAGTTTATTGGCCAATGAGTCTAGTTGAGTCTAAGAACTCCAAGTTCAGCAAAAGATCCTGTCTCAAAAAACAAAGTGTAGAGTATTCAAGGAAGACATAGGACTAGATGTTTACACCTGGTTTTCATATATGCACATCCACCCACATAAACCCAGATATACCCCTCCGCTCCTCCCAATCAATCCATCATATTTTCTTTTTTTTTTTTTTTAAGATTTATTTATTTATTACTATGTATACAGTGCTGTCTTCATGTGCACCTGCAGGCCAGAAGAGGGCGTCAGATCACATTATAGATGGTCGTGGGCCACCATGTGGTTGCCGGGAATTGAACTCAGGACCTCAGGAAAAGCAGTCAGTGCCCTTAACCTCTGAGCCATCTCTCCAGCCCAATCCATCATATTTTCATCTGATCTTTTTTTCGTGATATTTTACTTTTTTTAATCTGATGTCTACCCCTGTACTATCTGGCATGAGATGTGTCAATTTTAATTGCAACGAATTGGCCAAAGCAACTCTTGGGGGCAACTCTGCTTAGGGAGCGGAGGCTGGGTTCTTCTCATGGAAACTTCTTTGGGAAACATGACTCATTGGTCTTCATCCCCATCACCGTGCAGGGACTGTTTGAATGCCAGGAAACAGCTGCAGGTCTACAGCTAATTTGGTGGTACAAAAGAAGAGAGATGGTACTGTTAAACGGATCTCCGTTCCCAGTCAGCAAAGATGCTGATGCTGTCTCCTAACTAATAGAAAACTCAAGTATGCCCCCAAGGATGTTACCAGATGTTTCCAAACAAGCATCTTACATCTATGGTCTCAGATATTGAACAAGTAAACATAAGATAGCCTTTGAAACTGGCTATTGAATAGACACTGAAGTTTTAAGTTTTATTACTGAACCAAGCTCTAATGTAGTGGGTACATGTTGTTTAGAGTGAATTTCACTATTATTTTAAAAATGCATTCTAAGTGGAAGGCTGGTGAAATGATGAGTATTTGGTTTTAAACTTAAATTTCTTCTTTAGGTAACAGTGGCCTGCAGTAATACGGCTGTTAGGAAAATCCATGTATTCACATAGGTATCTTTGTTCATTAAAGGCATATTCATTCACTGGTTGCCGGGCTCTGTTCAGGAGTCCGAGAAGCAAGCCACATTTTGCATTTGTTATGTTGTATCCAGAGAAATGCTCGATTATACTGAATTAATCCTAAAGCCCATTTTTCTGATTTATCAATTTTGAAATAAGAATGCCACCCACCTACTGGTTGTTTGTCTGATTATTTATTTATTTTTTTGAGGATAGAGATTGAACTTAGGGTTTCACGCACAACAGACAAAAGCACTACCTTATAGTTATATTCCCAGCCATAAAACATATTTTTCTATCAATGACATCAATTTAATTAGACATTTTAATTCTTATGAGGTATATAGAAAGATGATACATTTTGTAACTGATGGTGTGATGGATTTGATATGAAATATTTCCCCAATACTAAACTGGCACCATACTTTGATCAAATTGAACATCTTGATTTGTAACTTACTATTTGTTAAGCCTCTAATTTTAGGGGTAGGGGTAGACCAAGAGACCCCAGGACTCAGGTGCCTGGATGTCCAGGTCCAGAGAAGAAGAACCCGAAAGTAGATGAACAGCCCCTGCTGTGTAGACAACAGCAGTAGGATTGAGAGAAAATTTCCAGTATCTTCCATCCCTGTATCTTCTCACTTTTTCTGGTCCTGCTACATAAGTTCAGGGAATCAAGTAGTGTGACTCTGTCAGACACCAGAACAAAACAGGGGGAATGAGAGACAGCAGGAAGGGCTGCGGTGTGTGAGATGGAGTTTAATACCAAATAAGATTGGGACCAATGGGTATACCTAGCAGTCCCTGGAGCCAATATAGTGGCAGTAGCATCTCTTTATCAACTGTTCTACCACTGCCCATTTCAAAGCAGATCTTACTTTCAGCAAGAAAAAAAATCCCGCAAGCTTGATATTTATTAAGAGCCATTACTACCCTTGCTTCATGCATGAACCATGCAGGTGACCTGTCTAACATTACACAAGAAGTGGGGAACCAGGATTCAAGGTTTGGTGTACACGCATCAACACCTTTTCCTTTCCTTTCCTTTTCTTTTCTTTTCTTTCTTTCTTTTTTTGAGACAAGTGTTCTCTGTGTAGCCTTGGCTGTCCTGAACACACTTTGTAGACCAGGCTGGCCTTGAACTCACAGCGATTTGCCTGCCTCTGCCTCCTGAGTGCTGGGATTAAAGATGTGTGCCACCATGTCCCGCCAAACATCTTTTTCATATTCAAGGTGTTGCTTTGTGTCCCCAAATGTCATAGTATACACAGACTTTGCAGCCAGTTTTATGTGTCCTCAAAAGCTGGCAGGGCAGAGATTAGGAAATATACAAAATAAGACTCAGAGTCTAAAATTATGGTTTCTGAGCAAGATTCTACAGACATCTTGAGGTAACATCGGTCTTTAAGCCCAGATGAAGGGACCAGACCAGGAATGTGCTAACAAGCCAGGGAAGTAGTTACTTGCTTGGTAAGTTAAGAATTTATTACTTTATTCAGGCAGTCAAAAAACCAGAAGTGCTGCTGTTGCCAAGACTCCAGAATTCAGTGCCTGGGCATTTTAGTCAACAGGCCCTCAGAATGCTTTTTTAGGGTAGGCTCACAGTCCGCTCAAGGAGCTGATGAACAACTTTAATTAATTACTTTTCTAATTATTGGGGCTATATTCTCATCCTGGTTGATTCCCTTTCGATTTTGATCCCAGGGACCTCAAGGAAGTGTAAAGTGTTTTGTTTACGTGCTACACTTTGAACACTTTTTAAACACTGTGCCTGTGTTTACATAGTGTTCAAAATCACTATTTCCTAGGAGCTCCTGAGGAGCCTGGAAGATTTTTACAAATTATACTAAAGAGTCCAAGATTTCAAATGCCAAAGGCAGTTATTCAAGTCTGGGAGTGAAGACAGATTGTAAGCTGTTCAGTTAAGCCTGTCACCAATTTCTTCCCACTCACAAGACAGAGCAAAGTAGTTTTGTTTTTTTAAACTAGATTTGGAGGACAGTGCTACCAAAGGATCAGAAAAAAAAATCTTTCCAGTGATGTGTGGAGTAGGGCTCTTACTATCTTGGTCATCAGGATTTTTGCCACCAATAAGCACTTGTACACTGTGTGTTGCCTCAGTGAGGTGTCTGACAAACAGGCTTACAAACTCTTATTCTTCTTCTAGAGCGTCTAATATATAATACTAGCAAAGAAAAACTTGTAAGACGTGCTTTGAAGAAACTGGGTGTATTCTAATTTAGCACATTAATGAACGTATAGTGAGAAGTTTAGTGAAGGGTCAAAGGTGACTGTTTTTGAACTGTGTTCTAATGGGTAGAAAGCAACACTTGTAGAATGCCTGAGCAGGTTGGCCAGCATCCTGGAAGCTGCATGTTAAGTTTAGATAGAGAAAGAGAAAGCCTGCATGTTTCAGTAAGGAATTGATCCTAAAGGCGACACATTGTTGCTGAAATTGGTGCTGGAGACCAACCAGAGTCTCTTGTGGACTTTTGTGCATGTGGGCCTGTGAGGATGTCTGTATGTTTTCAATTCCTTGGTACTTGAGACTCCCAGAACAGCAATGTATCCATTTCAAGTATCCAAGAATGTGGCACTGGTTGGACTCACATTCTGGGCACAAGTAAACCAATTGCCCAACTTTTCTGAGCTACTGTTAAACTGTGGCAAGAGCAGACCCTCAGGACTGGACTATCCGGGCATTTGGAGAACATTTATGTGAACTATGGGACCTGACCTGGGGCAAGCATCCAGAACAAGCTACTACAAACTGGATGGCTGAAACAATATGAAACTGTATTCTTATATGGTCTTTCTGGTCCCTTATTCTAAATAGTTGTGTGAGCTAAGGTGAATGGTTTTAGTTAATTTTTTTTGTTTTAGTTAATTAATTGATTGATTGATTAATTGATCAGTTCTTCTCTCATATATCATAACTCCATACTGGAGTTCCTAGGAGACAGTCTTCCCTTGACTGCCCGCACGGAGTACAGCCTCCTCACTCCGCTGCTCAAGCCTTCCTTTTCCTCTTCATGTCCTGGCTCGGCCTTTGCTTCTTCTGTCTTCCTCCTTTGTAATCTGTAGTATGTGTCACCGCAGGAACCCATAGACCACGTCTGGACCCTCTCGAGCTGCCACAGGCAGTTGTGAGGCACCTGGCATGGGTCCTAGGAACCACTGAGCCAGCTCTCCAGCCCCCTGCTCTCCCTCTTTCAGTGACCCCGGTCATTCACTGGGATCACCCAGAAAATCTATGGTCATGCTGCCATCTCAAAGTCTTTAACTTGATCATATCTGTAAAGTTCCTTTACCATGTAAAGTAACATTTGACAATTTCTAAGGAGTAGGGGGGAAAAAGACATCTTTGAGGAACTATGATTCTGCCTACCACACTATATTTTTATTTTAAAAATATCTTTTAAGTAGTTACTGTGTGCTAGACACTCTCTGCTTCAAAGTGGGCACAAATGCTTACATCAAAATAAATAATAAGGATGGTGACAGTAACAGCCAGAGGAGCTGACACTTAGGAGTGTTTGCACTATGTTAGGCGTTGGGCGAAGTGCTTGCTGTGGAGTATCTTGCTAAAGTTTTACCAATGTGAGGACGCTATTGTTCTCATTTTAAGGATAAGAGCAGAGGGTCAGAGGTGCATTTTAAGAACGCCCTTCCTTCCCACCAAAGACCACATAACTGCTGTCATGACGTAAGTCTGTCTGAGCCTTAGCTTTTATAATTCATGATTCTGCTATGCACATCCTGCCTTTTGACGAATGGGTGAGTATACTTTCTGTACGGTGACTGTAAAGATGAGCAGCTGACTTGGAAGAGCTCACAGAGCCTCCTTGACGGATGGAGGGCCTAGGGCACAGTGCCTAGGAGGCAGGTGCTGCATCTCTCCCAGCCTGCCAGGGAGACTCCAAAGCCACAAGTTCATGTCCCTGACAGTTGGGCAAAAGTGGGATTGAAATAAAAGGAAATGCAACCTAATTCGTTTATCACTACGACAATGGAGTCTGTTTCAACCCGAGGGACTGTGTGAACAGTGGATAAAGAGCCCAGTGCATTTGAGATTCATGATTTGAAGTAGCTGGTGGTTCTCAACAGTGAAAAGGAAGTTGCATTCAGGAGAGTCAGGGGGAAAGACAGCATTTGACTCATTTTTTAAAAGTTTACAAAAGATTTAATAAACACACACACACACACACACACACACACACACACACACACACGCACTTGCAGAGACTGGAAGAGGGTGTCAGATATGTTGGAGTTGGAGTTGTGAGCCACTGACTTGAGTGCTGGGAGCTGCATGTGAGCACCCTCACCACTGAGCCATCATCTCTCCTGCCCCAGAACTCAGCTCCTTTTTTGTTTTTGTTTTTTGTAAATTTTTAAAAAATTAAGTAATTTATTCAGCCTATCAGGTCTCTTCCTGGTAGCCTGCTTACTCTTCCTCTGAGTGTCACCAGGTCTCCCTACAAAGGGGATATCCCATGAAGGTCTTCACTTAGCCAGAGATTGGGATGGATACTGTGACTTCCTATTGAGACTCTAGGTGAGAGAGGTAAGGGAGAATGAGGAAATAGAAGGATCCAAAGGGTCTTAGAAACCTACAAGAAGACCATCAAGGCTGGCGGATCTGGACCCAGGCGGGTTAGCTCCAATACTGTACCAACCAAGGACAATACATGCAGTAAACCTAGAACCCCTATCCAGATCCTGCCAATGGACAGCACAGTTGTGTGGAGAGCGGGGACTGACTCGAGCGCTCAACTCTTGAGGGCCACAGCATTCCTTTTCTGTGTGAAGATTTCCTGTAGTAACAGGAACAAGAGTTTTACATGGAAGTCAAGGCAGGGGTGCAGGCATGACTCCAGACTGATTGAGTCTCTCTCTCTCCTCCCCCTTTTCTTTTCTCCTCCCAGGCATATTACCTCAGAGCTACAGCCCCAACTGGGATTAGCTGGGCTTCGGAGACTGACAGGGCCCAGGGAAGAATAGGAGCTGTGTGGGGTGTTGGGGGGGGGGAGGGGGGAGAGTGGGAGGGGGGTGTCTTCTGTCCAGAGTGTGCTGAGGCTGGTGACTCCGGAGGTGAATGCTGACATCATCCCGCCCCAGACCTCCAGGGTCACCTGGGCGTTGGGTGGGCTGTTTGCAGAGTAGTGATGGGGACTTGTAATCTCTCAGATTCCCAAAGCTCAGCTTCTGTCTCTCAGTCCCTTTGGGGACACCACTGATCCTGTAAGGGCCAGAGTCCGTACCTTCTGGCCTTTTAAAAGGGCAGCCTTGATTTAAAAAAAAAATGATGATCGATCAAATGAATATTATGTGTAGCTTATTGTTGAATGTTTCTTAGACTTTTCATCTATAAAAATCCACAAGTTAGAAACGTTCATCTTATTTTTGTTCTCTCCTTCGATTTCCTCTGTTCCACCTTGTCTTTCCCTCTCTCCTCCTCCCCGGTCTATGGGATAGACATTTGTCTGCGAATTTGAGACACAAAATTTCTAGTTTCTGACGGTCAGGGAATTATGGTCTGGTAATAGGATGTCATTCATTTTGCTCAGCATTTAAAAACAAATTTTGTGTGTCTTGATTTTTTTTGTTTTTATTTTTATTTTAGATTTTATTTTAGAATGGGCAGGTTTCCTTATGCCACTCCCCGTCATCCTCCTGTCCCAGTTCCCAGTTCTCACGCATTCCTTTCCACCCCTAACATTGCTCCTTCCAACCTTAACGTCACACTTGTCTTGTTACCTTTCCTACCCACATTGCCCTCCACTTGTTGGAAGTCTCTAATTTCCTCTCTCCTGGGACTCTTTCTAGTTTTATGATCTTTACTCATATCCTATAAATACAGATGTATAAAAATTACTATCCAGGACTTGCACAGACAGAGAACATGTGGCATTTGTGCTTCTGATCCTGGGCTGCCTCACCGAATATAACATTTTCCAGTACCATGCATTTCCCTGCAATTTTGTAACTTCATTTTTTTTATAGCTGAATAAAATTCCTCTGTGTATGCATGTATCCATTCATCTTAACAGCTATCCATTGGGTATCAGTTATGAAGTAGGCACTAATCTATAGACTGGACCACAGGCAATGAATAAAACCGACGATCTCTGTAGGTGGGAGAGTTATTTTTGTTGCAAAGAGGCACAGAATGAAACAAGCAAATACGTACAAAATACAACAGTATCTCAGACAGCGATGAGAGTAAAATGCTGTGAAGAAATTATGGTTTACGAAGCAAGCTCAAAAGGGGCTGCTGGGGAGATTGGCCATTTGCCACGAGGCAAAGATAGGGAAGTGTTAAGAAGGAGCCTGTCTGGAAAGAACTGAGAAAAACATTCCGTGTGGAAGAGCAGGAACACTATCCCAGTGGTTGGAGATAAGATGGACAAACTAGAAGCCTGGTATCATTGATGGGCACAGAGGGAGAGATGGCAGCTGGTGAAGTTGAGGACATGGGCAGGAACCAGAATGTGAAGTGCTAATTTGATGAGTTTGGTTGTTCTCCAAGAATACACGGGGTGGGGGAGGAGTCCTCTGGAGGCTTTCAGCAAGGCGGTGGATGGATTGCATTCACATGCTGGCTGCATGGCGGAATTTAGACTGGGGCAGCTGGAGTTGGGGATGAAGTGGTGTAAATCAATAGCTCTTTAGAGGTAGAGTTGGCTGATGAGCTGTGGACATCAGGGCAACTGGTGAGTCTGGATGAAGTCCTGGCAGAAAGGCAGCAACATGAGTGGAGGCACAGCACTCTTGGGAAAGAAGCAAGGGCAGCTACGTAGTGAGAGCCTGAGTTAAAGGACATTCTAGAAACGTTAACCAACCAACCAACCAACCAACCAACCAACCAACCAACCAACCAACCACTATCACCCCTAAAGTCTCCTCAAAACAAAAGGAATTGTGGCGATGTAAACTGTGATGTCATTGTTGAGAAAGGAAGTTAACATTTTCACAGAGGGTTGACGTTCTGCCCAGCGCTTGCAGGATGACTCAGATATATTTTTTAGTCACGGGACATAAGACTGGAGAAGCACCCCAAGTGTACTGGGTCAGACTCTGGAGACAGATGGCTAAGATCAGTTCCCAGCCATGCTTCTGACTAGTGGCATGTCTGGACCTTGCTTATATGTAAAATCGAGTAACAATTGTGCCTACTTCAGAAAGTAACTGTCACACTGTATAGAGTTGACGTATGGGAACTCCTGGAAGTGACATCAGCTATATAAATGCACTCAGTGGGCGACAGTGGTTCTAATGTCTCCATATGGTGTACATGCACTATACTGGGTTGCTTTGGAATCTCGTTTCCGCTTTTTTTTTTTTACCAGCCAATGTATAGGATTTTGGGGGTTCTATTTTTGGGTTTTAGCCTGATTCAAATTTTTTTTATCTGTTCTTGTTGCTGTGTAACAACTCGCTGGCAGAAAACAAGCATTTTTATTATAGTCACAGGCTTCGGCAGCACAGAGGAATGGCTTATGTTCTGCGATGTTTATGATTTCACCAGGGAAAGATGTGAAAGCTACAGGAGCTGGTGGCCTGATGGTGAGAGGAGGAGGAGGAGGCTGGAATCACCGGGAGGCGTTGCAGCTCATGTGACTAAGGGCTGAGCATCTGGGGATCAGTCTCTGGTGGCTCACTGCGTGACTGGACTTCTCACACCACGGTCATCAATTCCAAGACTGAGTGTCACAAGAGAACCGGACAGATGTGGCATGGCTGTCTTTTCTGCCTTAGAGATAGCCTGTTCAGAATTGGGAAGAAGTAGCCTAGATTCCACCTTTTCATGGGTAGAGTAATCATTAACATAAAAAAAAGTAGGATGGGGTAAATGGTTATGGCCATTTTTTTTTTTTGAAAAATTGCATTGGTCTCATTTGGGAAATCACCTGACTGAAAGAAGCCAATACATGAACTATAGTAATGGTCCCAAACATCAAGGAGTCAGCGTTTTCCGGATGGAATGGGGGCATTTGTGTGTAGAAACTCACAGCAATAGTGACAGCATCTATAAAATATTTGCATGCTCATGCCAGATGCTGTCCCAGTGTGGAAGGGATGGAAGAGGTGGGCATGAAGTCTGCCTGTAGTTGAGGAGCCATTGGCATTTGGTGACTCCTGGCAGGTTGATGGTACCCCAGACCGGCCCTACATATAAGAGTAACTGCGCAACACAATTGGACTTGATGTGTTTATAAGAAGACAGATCACAAAGTAAGGTGGTGGGGGGTGGATCTGAGAGGAGATGGTGGAAGAGGTGAATACGATCAAAACACAGTGTATGAAATTCTCAAATAATTAAGAAAAATACATTAAGCAAAAGAACGCAATACGCTTCTGGATTCTGGACATGGTCTGAGATCAGGGTGTCTTCTGTGGATCAGGAGGTAGCCTTTTTATTAATTAAAAGGTCTTGAGTGCTCTTAGCCTAAATCGTTTCAGAATTCAAGGGCTGAGCCATTACAACCAGCAAGCATTTGTTCACTTAATGAACACTGAGTACAACTGTATGGATTCTGAATTGTGCAAGCATCTGTGCTAATTGCTGTGAGAGTCTATTGAGATGCTGTGAAATGTCAGTGAGCTAACAGGTGAAGGCAAATACTTTGGCTTTCAATGAACTGGTCCCTGGAGAGACAGAAGCCACTGACAACCCTTAATGATAGTTAAACCTAGCCAAAATAAGACAGAAAATGAGTTTAATGGAAACTTTTTAGTTGGCACTGTAGCCCCAGGTGCATATCTTCTATTTTATAGAGATTGCCTATTAATTAATCATAATTTCAGCTAGCAATTATTAAGTGCTTACTATAGCCATTCAATAGACTGAGTGCCCTGGCAATATAATGTATTTAAATTTCTGTGTTTTATTGTATGCATTTACAGATGACAGCGAGAGTTGTGCAGAAGTGATGTAATACAGGCAAAGCGTTTGTACCCAGGTCACTTGGCCCTACTGTTTATGCTCAGCTTAATTCAAAGCTGGGATGAAAATCCAAGTTCCATATGTGTGTGTGTATGTGTATGTGTGTGCATGTGTGTGCATGTGTGTGTGTGTGTGTGTGTGTGTGTGTGTGTGTGTGTGTGTGTGTTTTCCCTCCAGCCTCACAAAGCACTCACAAAGCTAAGCACGGGCATCTGCACGGGCAGATGGCTGATGGCTCAGTCACGGAGAACTTCTCTTTGGAGTCCGAAGGAAAGCTACATTCCAACCACGAAGCTGCTTTTGATATGTCGTATAATATAACATACATATAAATATATATCTCGAATATAACTTATTTATACATCCAAGAGAGACTGAACAGCAAAAACCTGCTCAGGCTTTGGACCAAAAACCCTTCTTTAAATGAAATTTCATATCTATTTTCTGCAATTTCTCCTGAATGTTTGAAATTGATTCAGTTGAGTTTCCACTTGAAGTTCAAACATCAACTTATTTGATGGAAGGGTTTTGTTTCAAATGTTCAAACACTTCCGGTCTGTTCCACACTGTTCTGGGATGCTTTATTTGGAGGATTCAGTCTGTAAGTGCTCTCTGTATTAGTATTCTAACTCCAAGCCCAGGCTCTCAGTCTCTAGTTAGTCTTTCCTACTGGCAGAACCTGCACCACCATCTACAGTAGCCTTCAAAGTACACATGCAAGTACAAATCCATAACTGTAAATGTAGCAAAAGGAGACATTACTCTCGCATTTTTTTCATTACTCTAGTTTTTAAGAATTCAATCTGAGGGGCTGGAGAGATAGCTGAGCTGTTAAGAACACTTAGTACTCTTGTAGAAGACCTGGGTCTGGCTCCCAGAATGCATATGATAGTTCACAGTGGTCCACATCTGGAGGATCTGATGCTCTCTTAAGGTCCTCCATGGTACCAGGCGTGTACATAGTTATATGTACATAGATATATGCACCAGCAAAACACCAGTACACATAAATGTAAAGAATATCTCAAAAAGACTTCAGTTTGAGGGGGCCGTGGAGATGGCTCAGTCGGTCAAGTGCCTGCTACACAAACCCACGTTCAGAACCCTATCACCATGTAAAGGCTGGGCATGCTGAGACACATGGAGTGGATGAGGGAGTAGGGCAGATTCCTCAGTGTTGTTGGCAAGCCAGGGCAGCTGAATCCATGAGCTGCAGAGTCAGTGAAATGCCTTTGTCAAACAAACAAACAAACAAACAAAAAGGTGGAAAGCAATGAGGATAATGATAACGATCTTTGACAGCTATAGGCACACACACACACACACACACACACACACACACACACACACACATCTCAGAAAAAATGATCAAACTGAGATCTTTATTTCTGCACATCAGAGTCTGCTGATGAGAAATGATTAAAGACAATCTTAAAGTACAATCTCTCCTACAGCAGGCAGTGAAGTTTTATAGGCGCATACAGCAAGTCTTCATCTGGGATTAAAATAAACGTGAGTTTTCTGATGCAATGGCATTTTTAAATGTAATCTCAAATAAACCTGACATGAAGCTGAACCAGATCTTTAGGTAAGGGTACCATATATGTCTGTGCCAGTTGGGTACTGGGCATCTGTGAATGGCACTTCCTAAAATTATGCAAATCGGACTACTCACTACAGAGGAGTCCAGCCACCACCGATTTTTCAGCATGGGAGTCTCGATACCAAGTTTTAAGGTTATAAGAACAAAAAGATCTTGTGTATTGTCATTTCCAAGGTCATTCCTCTGTGAACCATTCGGGTAGAGTGTTTCTTCTGGAATCTTGAGTGGATTCCTAGGAATAAGAGTGTGGTTATTTTAACGCAGTGCATGATGTAGAATCCCTGGGGCGGATGTAGTTAGCCTTCATGCCGGTAGCTGATTGTTTTAGCGTGTTGAGACTTGTATTAAGATATTCCCCCCAAATCTGGGGTCTCCCAATCCTCGGCACTCAGACTTTAAGGTATTGTCTGGCTCTTTTCCTTTTGCTCACTTAGCCAGTGTAGCTGAATCCATGAGCTGCAGAGTCAATGAAATGCCTTTTAAGTAGATTATTTTATTTTATTTTTTTTGGTATAACTGTCTGACTACTAACTTCTTACTTTTGATATTGTTCATTCATCGTAGTATCCACTAAGTGCTCACTTATGCCAAGTACATGTAGTGTGTAAGAGTGAAGTAAACGGGCACAGTATGCCCCCCTCCACAGGGGATTTGTCATCTACTGGGGATAATGGCATATTAGCAGTAGATCATCACTTAGAGCAATCCCGAAGGACAAAGACTGAAACCTGATATGACTGGAGGGCGTATTAGCACCAAACTGAGAACCTCAAGCCAAGTTTCCAAACAACTATGACAGCGTGGCTTCAGCAACTCTGTCATGGAATTTCTTGCAACAGAACTCAAAGGTGGTAAGATGTCTTGACAGAGCTTGCACTTGAGAACTCGGTAGATGCTAACTTTGCCTCTGGGTTCTAGCACTCCCCCTTGGGCAAATTCCGCAGATCTTCTGAAGAAATTGGGTTAGCTGCTATCCAAAAATGCCTTCTAAGTAGATTATTTTATTATGTTTTTTTTTGGCATAACTGTTTGACTACTACCTTCTTAACTGTGATATTGTTCGTTCATTGTAGTATCCATTGAGTGCTCGCTTATGCCAAGTACATGTAGTGAGTAAGAGTGAAGTAAACGGGCACAGTATCCCCCCACCCCCCAACACACACACAGGGGGATAATGGCATCTTAGCAGTAGATCATTAAATCATATTCTTACAGTCATGAGCCTCACGGTGATAAGGAAAGAGGAGGAGGCCGTGCGGTCCTTCGTGTAAACAGAGCCCACCGGGCGTGTATATATTTTTAGTTATAAAGATTTGTCCTGCGTAACTGAGGAGTTGAGCTGGCCTCCAGAGCTGCAGAGGGAGTGAGTCAGCAAGCTGCAGGCCCAAGGGAGCCAACGGTTTAGTTCAAAGCTGAAGACTTGAGAGCCAGGTGAGTCAAGGAAGACTTCCTTCCCACTGGGAGGCGAGTCTGAAGGCAGGAAGAAGCCGCTGTTACTTCAGAAAGCTCAGGCACCTGGTTCCATTCAGTCCTCCAACTTACTATGAAGGTCACTCCATCAAGGAAGATGAACTGTTTTCCTCAAACCATTGATTTAGTTGTTAATTTTATCTAAAGGCAAGCACTTTCACAGAAACACCCAGAATATTGTTTGCATGGATATCTGGGCATCTTATGACCCTGTCTAGTTAATACAACATTAATGTAGTTATGTAAAGTGGCTAGAAAAAAACCTCCTATGTGGCAACTTTTAAACAGAAACCAAAAAGAAGGAAGGAAGGAGCTATTTTCCCAGGCCATTTTTTTAAATTGATAATTTTTGAATCTATACAATGCACAATGCATTCCATCTACAAATGGCTGTGCTTCTCTCTGGTACTGAACTTAGGGTTGCCAGATAAAATACCAGCTAGCCAGTGAAATTTAAGTTGTAAAAGAAAATTTGGATAAGTATGTTTCAGGTAACACTTAAAATTTTGTTGTCATTATTTATCTAAAACACAGATTTAACTGGCTGCCCTGCATTTTTGCGTGCTGAATCTGGCAGCTCACCTTGAATGGTCATTTAACAATGGTTAAAGGGGGTGAATTTTAGCTACCAGTTCTGGTGATAATTAATGCAGTCACTAAATTCTCTTAGCACACTTCATAGCGTGCTGAGTACACAGTCGGTTCTCATCAAATGCTGGGTTGCTAGAAATTACACTGTGGGCTGAGGCTGTAGCTCAGCTTGGCATACTGCTTGGCTCGCACCCGTGAAACCCTGTGTTGGATCTGCATTACCACATAAACCAGCTGTCGGTATCAGCACCTGCCTGCAATCCCAGAACTCAGGAGGTAGAGGCATAAGGATCAACGTCTGATGTCATCCTTGGTTAATTAGTAGTTTGAGGCCAACCTGGATGCATGAGACCCTGTCCAAAAAAAAAAAAAAAAAAAAAAAAAAAAAAAAAAAAAAAAAAGAAAAGAAAAGAAAAGAAAACTGGGCCTCACATGGAAGTCCTTGGTGAGTTAGTTAGTGGTGGGGCACTTTGGTTTGTGAGATCAAACTCCTTGTGGCCATGGGCAGATGTCTGTTGAGTGGATCATGTCCTCAGTACGGTGGTCTAAGTGCCAAGTGGCCTCGGAGGGGCCATCGAAGGTCTTTAAGTGGCAGAGAACTCTTGGAAATGCCCGCAGATTCCACAAGAGCCAGGCAGAGTCATTTGCTCTTTTAATTGCCTACCGCAGTCTCCTTGCTCCTCTCTCTCTCTCTCTCTCTCCTCTTCTCTATGAGGTGGAGGAGCCGTAAAACCACAAGACTACTCCAGATGACCTCTTTAGAGGCAACTTCAGTGGAATGAAGCATGAGCTGGTTTGAGAATGTCTCATGAATTAAACATGAGCTAGGATTTTCTGCAGATATCCTGCTCCTTGGCTCAAAGCTGAGAATCTGAAGGTTAGATTTTGCTTTCTATGAAAATGGCCTTTTTCCATCCTGTGGTTTCCCCTGGCTATGTTATTTAGAAGGGAGCTCTTTTCTTCTACACCAATTACTTAACACTGCTGTGCTCTACTGTTAAATACCTAATTTGATTTACATTTTCAAATAATAAATCTCACGGTTACTCAGAGGTAAATATGCTTATGGTGGCTCTCCAGTGGCATCCAATCAGCCATAGAGATTTTGCCTGGTTGACGGTCTTGAGTCTGAGCATCTACGGTGAGAAAGGTTTTGGCTCTTGAAAATGGCACTGGAGCAAACTTCTGTCCACCCTTGCTTTTGGATATGCTACCTTCAAAGAGCGTAAGGAGGGACATGACGTCTGGCAGCTTTCTATAAGAGCGGCGTGAGAATGTGTGTGACCTCTGAACCCTAGAACGAGTGCTGAGGCTCCCTGTGGGGGCGGAGGTGAAGGTACCCTCCTGTCCCTCCAAATAATTCCTTCCTCCTCAGTGCTCAGCTCCTGTGCAGCGGGGACTCTGGTGCCCACTTCTGTGCACCTGGTGCCTCGGTGACAACAGACACTCAGGCCACTTCTGTCGGATTCCTTAACGCGGACTTTAACCAAGGCATTTATATTCTGTGCATCCAGATTGGGAATAGGGGCGCCCCAGACAGAGCTGCAAGGGCCCACTGTCAAGGGGCCTCCTGAGGAGTTTACCCTCTGGCAGAAGGAATTGCTAGCAAGAGAGGATATTTTGGGCCTGGGATGAAGTGTTCAGCAGCTGGTGTGGAAAATTCCCTAGGAGTCTGATTCAGCCGTAAGATTTCCCAGTGCTGGCTCCTGTCTTCAAGCGGAGGCCAGTTTTTCCTCCAGAGGGGCTGTTACCAGGAATCCAGAGGGCTGTCTTCCTACAGGGATTCTAGCTCCCCAAGTTTTTAGTAAGTCTCTTGATTCCTTCAGGACTTCCCTAATCAGAGCTATTACTATCTCAAAGTAATGGATGATGAATAGATTCTTATGCCTCTGACATCACTGTCTGCCCAGCCTCATGAGTAACACTGTGGGCATCCTTTCCCTTCTAGTGTTCTTTTCCTGCGTACCACACCCACTCCTCGCCTCTGATAGCTGCATTAGCGGTAAGTCGCACAGACGGTGCTGATGTCAGCAGCACGGATGCCCATTTAGAGGAACCTTTTTATAGGGGAGATTACCCAGAAGCTGATGCTAAAATGCAAAGCTGTCTTGTACGATGTTTTGTACAAACTGCCTTCTCCCTCTGACAGATCTTGTTTATTTTTGCCGCTTAGTAGGCAGAGTGAAGGAAGAAGCGTCTAAACATTTTTTTTTCCTATTCAAGTTTTTTTCTGAAGGTGGTTTCAGTGGATGCAATGAACCAGGAGCACTGAGCAACCAGGCTGGCCAACGGAATTAGCTGGGGCGCACAAAGCAGGGCACGAGTCTCCATTTCAGAGACCTGGAATAAGAGCAGCGGGAAGGCACACCTCATGAGACATTAACAGTTTATTCCTTAAACTATATAGATAGAGGCCAAGTCCAGTTTAAGTGAAACATTTAACACATTCTGCAGAAAATCCTTTTGTAAATATGTATCTTGTAGAGTATCTATGTCCGTCTCATGTCTACTTATAGTGAGGCTAGCTTTAGCGTCTTCATAACATTTATGGTGGCAGCAGGAAAATAGGACAGGGCCAGTTGAGGAAGGATACTTGGGATTGAGAAGGTGACCTCATTTGTCCAGAGACAGTCAGCATCCTACCTTGCAGAGGCAGAGCAGAAAGAAAGAGTAACTGTGAGAGGAACAGGCCCAGGTGCTCCAAAGATACAGTGTTACTTTTCCAATGCTGCAACAAAAATACCCGGCAGAAGCCCCTCAAAGGAGTAAGGCTTTATCCTGGCTCATAGTTCAAGGGGGAAGTCATGGCGGCAGGAACTTGAGGCGGCCACTCACCTCGTGCCCACAGTCAAGAAGCCGAGAGATGAATGCCTGATGTACAGTTTATTTCTCTTTTATTCATTCAGTGGGATGGTGATTCAGGGTAGGGGATTCTTTGCTTGGTTAAACCTTTATGAAAATACTCTCAAAGACACAGAGGTGTGTTCCTGCGGTGAGTCTAAATCCAGTTAGGATGACAACAAAGGTTAACTGTCACACGGGGGTGGGGTGGCGGGGGAGGACAAATGGAAAGGGAGTTGAGTGTGTTGGCTGACAAGAAGTGTTGAGCATGAAGACAAAGCTGGATGCAGAAGTGATAGGCGGTGCAAGGAGGAGGCAGCGAATGGGAGAGCAGAGGCAGAATGTGATGTGAGAGCAATTAGGGAGAGAGCTGGAGAGAAGATGCTCAAGTTGGCATCTTAGCTGGTTTGGGCTACTGTAACAAAATACCACAGGCTTCCCAAAGCACAGAAATATATTTCTCACGAGTCTGTGAAGTCCAAAGTCAGGGCAGTCTCAGTGTCCTGTGAGGGCCTGTCCCACAGTTCCTAGGGGTGCTGTCTTGTGTCTGTACCCTCTCATAGAAACTGTTGTCTCTCAGAGCTGCTCATCCCTGTATGGTATCCTCTAGTTCTGTGAACGCTTCTCTCTCTGGCTTGTACCAACAGCCTTCTTTGGTCCACTGGGAACTCCTTCTTGATCCCCCAGGGTTTTCCTGTATGTGGTGACTGACTGAGTAAGAGGGTGCTGGGCTTCAAGGTTGGACAAATGCTGAAAAAGACTCTAGCGCCCCCTCTCCCCAGGCAAAGGCTGGAACTTCCCTTACTTCGTGCTTCCCAGCTTCTCTCCCACAGGCCTCTTCTAAGTAAATTGAGTTGCACTGAATCACAGCAGATCTGCTTTGGGAGACCCTTTCTAAACTCCTGGTTAAAACCGGGAGGCAATGATGGTGGCGGTGAGAAATAAAGGCAGTGAGGGGCTTGGATGTCGAGAGTTTCGTCTGTGAGTTCCTGACAGGAGGAACGTGATCCTGATGAAAGGATTTGGGGAATCAAGACGAGAATTCAGGTCTACTATTAATGCCCACAAGGAAGATCAGGAATGGAGGAACCAGAAAGCCAGAGTCTTAGAGGAGCAGGAGCTTTTGACACAGGTGTGTGTAGCACAGGGTTTGGGTCGGGGCAGCATGACCCTGCCATTGTTAAGATTCAATAGAATCTACCCAAGAGCCACATGTGGAGTATAGTGGACCCTCAGAAAACGTGCAAGCATGTGCACCAAGAGGCCGAGGAAGTAGGCAAGGTTTTGAGCAGAGGCTTGGGTTGGGGGGTCAAACCTGGGATGGGGCAACGGGAGGGTAGTTCAAAGAAGAGGAAGCTGAGAGCAAGAGACTGACACTCTAGGGTCAGCTGGGTGTGGGGGCGCATGCCTTTAGTCCCAACACTCAGGAGGCAGAGACGGACAGGTTTCTGGGAGTTTGAGGCCAGCCTGCTCAACAAAGTGAGTTCCAGGACAGACAGGGCTATATAGAGAGACAAAAACTAAACAAAATAACAACATCCCCTCGCCCCCACCAAACTCTAGGGCAATGGACTATTTTTGCTACTGTTTTTTGCTACATTTGGCTTTGCACATGCCAGAAGGATGGTTCTTGCAGTCTCCTAATCAACGGTATCCCGGACACAGGGTGTTATGGAGCATTCCATTCCTGGTACAGGGTAAACATTCAGTGACTGAACACACACACACACACACACACACACACACACACACACACACACACACGTTTTGTGTCCTACTATGAATCTGTAAGGAAAAGTGGCAGTATCAGAACACCACTTAAGATCTACTTGACAATGACTGAAGAAGACTTTGCAGAGTGAGAGAACAGCGCAGGGGAAGGAAGGCTGGAGGAGTGAGGGGAGCCCTGTCCACACAGGCGTTGGAAGCCTTTGAAAGTGCTGTGGGGTTTTGAATAAGAACAAGGTAGAGATTTAAGCAAGCTTTCTTGGCTGTTGGTTGGAGCCTAGGTGGGAGGAGCCTAGGTAGGTGAGACCTTTTGACAAGAGTTCTAGGATAGGCAAACCCCTAACTTAAAGGAAAGACCCTGCCAATGACATTTTTGAAATAGGATTTCAAACACTTGGTCCCAGGGCAACTGCATATATTATTTTTAATCCTAAGTACGGGGAATGGTCTTTCTAGTTAATTTAAATTGCGGCGGGAAAAAGCATGGGTCATGAATCAAAATATATCAGATAGCATTTTGGACTAGAGTAAAAGAACCCTGGAGGTGGCTGTTCACCTCTACAGTTTTGACCTTGGGGTCAGGACAAAGGAGAGAACAACGTGAACTCTAGGTCCCCAGCCTAGCAAATACAAGAACCATTCTGGGTCCCAGACTCTTTGGGTCTGAGAGGGTGGGAGAGGGTTGACTGTATTGGGGGGGGCAACAAGTTCACCCCATTAGTTTTCAGGAGTTCTATCACACCTCTGAGTCCTAAAGCAGGGATTCTATTGAAGAGGGATGCCTGGCAATCAGGAAGAAGATGTGGTGAAAAGATAAACGTGATTTTTATAGGACAGTAAAAATTCATCTGGCACAGCTCCCATGGGCAAGGCCACACGAGCGACGCTGTCTGTACCACCGGTAGAAGATCCATCACCACACTATCTGCAAAGCTACAGCTAGGTTGTCCCTCACTTCCTCTCTGTGCTTTCCCAGACTCCTTGGCGCGTTTTGCTCACTCATGGTCCCTTAAATGCTGCTCCCTTGAGCTCATCTTTCATTCTCTTCTCGTTTTACAGGTCCCCCTGGACTATTTCATTTAGTCCTGCGGCTTCAGCACCACTCAGATGCTTATCACACTCATACCCAGGGGTCCAGACTCACTCCCGCCCCGCCCCCTCTGAGTTCCCGTTCCTTGAGCTTGGTGCCTTCAGGACAGTTCCTTTGGATGTGCTGTGGGACTGCAGATGCAAGCTTCCTGCCATTTTCTGCCTTGAGGACCACTGTGCTCTTGGGACTCCTTCCCGTCCAGCGGTCCAACACATATGACTTCACATTGAACATAGGGACCCGTGTTCCCTACTTTATTTTATTTTATTTTATTTTAGTTATTTTACAACCTGACCACAACTTTCTCCTCCCAGCATCTCTTCCTATCTCCCTACTCCATCCACTCCTCCTCCCTTTCTCTTCAGAAAAGGGCCTGTTGCTCACCTCTCCTCTTCTCTGTGATTACACAGGTTAAGGGCAGGATGATGCCCAGTAAACTATTTACTTACTTATTTGTGTGTGTGTGTGTGTGTGTGTGTGTGTGTGTGTGTGTGTTGTATGCGGACATGTGTATAGCTGTGCATGCCTGACATAGAGACCCGAGGAGGATGTAAAGTGTCTTCTTTTATTCCTCTATGCCTTGTTGCTTTGAGAGAGGGGCTCCTGTATTTTTGGGTGTGAGCCTAGTTAGGCTTCAATGGCTGAGCTACCTCTCTAGCCTAAGAAAGGGCTTCCTGCTGGATCAGGAGCTTGTGGTTTTTGCCTAGGCTGGCAGCTAGCAAGCCCCAGCACCGTCCTGCTTTTGCTGCCTCCAGTGCTGCTGTTACAGACATGCAAGGGACCATACACAGCTTTTGTATGGCTGCTGGGACCTGAGCTCTAGTCCTCACGTTTGTGCAGCAAGTGCTCTTGCTAGCTGAGCCATCTCTCTAGCCCATGTCCCACTAACATCTACCCACAATCTCTCCTGTTAGTCTCTCACTTCACAGGCTTTTATAGCATTGCTAGACTCAGCTTGTTCACCCCGCGTTTGATTCTGTGGCTCTTCTTGTGCTGCTCGTGAAGGCTTCCCATGCTCGTTAGTGAAGCCTTCTGTGCTTCCTGCTATGTTTCCAGCTTTGCCTTAAACTCCTGTACCCTGACCTACAGACCTGCTTAAGTGTTAAGGATCCCAGGTTGATTCATAGCTCAGTATGTCTGTACTTGTTGCTCCCAGGGCTGGTGTTTCTTACTTTCTCTCTCTCCTTGCTCTACAGCAGACTCCTGGTCTTCTTTCTATATCAGTGGACACCCTGGCTCTGAAGTCTCTTCTGGTCTCTGTACATTCATACCTCTGCCTAGCAGAGTCAGTTGCATACTTGTTGCATTTATTTGCATATATCCCACAGTCCTTTCCATTCTGAGGGATGCAGAAGGCTCGTGCTCATTGAGCACTTGCATAGAACTAAACACGGGGCAACATGTCCTGGCCATCCTGTGTGGACCCCTCTGAATAGCACGCTACCTCCTTGCCTTTCTGTGTAGGGGAAGGGGACATGCTTGGAGCAGAGTCAGGAGAAGAGAGTGGGGGAAATTAAGCCCCCCTTTCTCCCGGATGCTTGCGTTCTGCCTTGCCCAATGTTCTATTTGGCTGTAAATCCACGGCAGGGAGTGGACTGGATGACCGGTTCTGAGTCTCAGGAGCCTTGCTCACTGGGCTCCTTCTCATTCTCTTACTGCCATTGTTTTGTGCTGTGGTCTCGCTTTATAGACACAGCAGATCCTGGGAAGATCAGGAGATAACCATGTGCTTACCAGTCCCCCAGATGGAGTTGCTGGTCCATTAAGCCTCAAATGAGCCCATCTTGTTTACGCTCTTCCAACTTGAAGGATGCAGTAACAGAGCATGGCAAGAGAAGCCCGCAGTCTTGGGTGTCTTTAAATCCAAGTTTGTTCTTAGTCAGAAGGAAGGCAGACGAGAGGGGAGTTTTATTGCATTAGGACGAGACATGGCTCACTGAGAGCGATTTCCGTTTGATCAAAAAGTTATTCTGTGTAGATGAATGAGAGGAATCTTTTAGCACTCTATTAAGGGAACAAGAGAGCTCAGAGCTGAGTGTTTGGAACAACAGTGCCTTGCCCCCTTCTTTTTTTTAAAAATTTTTATTAATTTATTCTTGTTACTTCTCAATGGTTATCCCATCCCTTGTATCCTCCCATTCTTCCCTCCCTCCCATTTTCCCCTTACTCCCCTCCGCTATGACTGTGCCTGAGGGGGATTTCCTCCCCCTGTATATGCTCATAGGGTATCAAGTCTCTTCTTGGTAACCTGCTATCCTTCCTCTGAGTGCCACCAGGTCTCCCCCTCCAGGGGACATGGTCAAATATGAGGCACCAGAGTTCGTGTGAAAGTCATACCCCACTCTCCACTCAGCTGTGGAGAATGTTCTGTCCATTGGCTAGATCTGGGTAGGGGTTTAAAGTTTACCGCCTGTATTGTCCTTGCCTTGCCCCCTTCTTAATCCTTTCTAGAAATCATGCACCCCATGGTGTGAGGATCACTTTATCTTTTGAGAACTTTAATACTGGAGCCTGGATGACTGCCTCTGGAAACACACAGCAGCATCAGGATGGTTTCTACATGCTGGTTTACCAGCATCGGCTTTCCTCTGGAGTCCTATCGGTATATGGACTCGATATTTTTAACTGTGGTTGAATGGATGAATGGATAAGTTCAGGAGTGGAACAAACTCTAGTTTATAAGTGCTCATAAATTCCACCTTGAGGCCGAGAGGTATGTGATTATCCTGGGGGATGGCCAATCACGGAGGACTTCTCAGTGGTGGTGACACTTATGAGTTGCTAACATTTGTCAAAAATAGAGTGAGGAGAAGAGGACAGGGAAACAAAGCCCTCTTTCTCCAGGACAGTGGCATAAGTAAGGTAGCTCAGTGTTGGCAGGCTTGGGTTTGGTTGGAGCAAAGGTTGTTCGTAGGGGTGTGGAAGTGGGCGGGACAGGGAGATAGGCGAGTGCCACGCCCTGGATGTGCGTCTTGGAGTCTTGGCGTCTGGTTTTCACCCTGGACCTGTGCTACCTGCAGCGGATCTGCTTCACTGGAGGGCTCCGGGTACCTGTGATGTGCGGGATGGAACTCAGGGGTAGGGAACTGGAAGCGACCGAGGCTCTGATTCAGGTGAGAGAAAATGGGCATCTTGTCGAGGAGGTAGGAGAGAGCAGGTGTGAGGTAGGGGGACAACCTGCTGCTAGCCACCTCTTTCTCTTTCTGTTAGCTCTTGAGAGTCTTAGACTTTGGTCTGTTCTATCTTGAGTTTATTTTTTTAAGGTTTTTATAATCATATGTTAATTATACATAATAATGTGCTTCATATGACATCTTCATACATATATATTTTGACCACATTCACCTCCTATTTTACTTACCCCATTCCTGATGATCCCTTTCCTCATGTCATTCATTTATTTATTTTTTCTTTTGGCTGTGAGTCAATAAATTTCATCATGGCATTGGCAGAAGGAGTTATTTACAGAAGCGCAGCCAACTTACCAGTGGCCAGAGCACAGAAAGGATGCTTCCCCTTCCCCCGGCAACCATTGACAGCTTATAGATCCTCAGGAGGGGCAGTAAGGTTGGAGTTTAAAGTCATTTAAAATTCTCTTCTTTTAAATTACATAAGGCTATTTTCATACAGGTTTATAATATACTTTGGGTACTTTCATTGTATCCCACTACTTTCCCCTCCCCCACATGTTAGTCCCCTTTGTCCCCCCCAGACAGTCACACTTCTGCTTCCCTGTTATCTGTATGTACATAATTTTATATATGTTTCTGTAAACATTAGGGCCCACAAATGAAAGATAACATGTCATATTTGTCTTTCTGTGACAGGCTTAATTACCTTAATACAATTATCCCCAGTCATATATGTTTTCCTGCAGTGACATACTTTCATGCTTCATGGCTGGAAACAACTCCATGTGTGTATAGCACATGTTTTTGTTACCTAGTCCTCTGTTGATGGACACCTACGTTGCTTCCATAGCCTAGTGACTGTAAATGGAGCCGCAATAAGCTGTTGAAGCTTTGGTGGGTGAGGATGGGGTAGAGAGAGCAATGCTTAGCTTAAAGGCGTAGCTGCCCTTGCAGTGGAGGCTTGTTAGTGTATATAGACTGGGCTATGTTTCCTTTCTCCTGTCCAAGTACACTAACCAGGCCCAACCCTGCTTAACCTCTGAGGCCAGACAAGATCGGGCACCTTCAGGGTGGTATGGCAGTAGACAGCATTTCCTTTCTCAAAGGGTCTAGTGTGATTTTCTCCACAGTAAGGAACTTTCACATGGAAACAGGGCAAACCAGGCGTGGCTGCTGGGGTATCTGGAATCCAAGGAAGGCACACTCCCTTCTAATGGCTGGCTGCCTAGACAGCTACAGGCAGGTATGGTTGGAGTGCTGGAGGTGGATTTGTTGGCCTTTTGCCTCTTCTGGCCTCATCCCAACCCCTAGGTGGATTCTACCTAGGCCTGGGGAAGCCATTTAGGGAGTCTGAGTGAGCTTTAGGCTGTGGCTTGTGGGATGCTCTGAGGCTGATGGGCACGTGTCTTGGGAAGGATTTCAGGCCTTTGGGGGTGTGTGGGAGGTGAAGGATGGAGGTGAAAGAGGGTGAATTGCTGCTTCCGGTGAGTGTACCTGAGGTCATGGCTATCCAGCCTGGGTTATCAGGCCGACTCACACTGCTGCGCGATGATGGAAGCTCTGAGGTGACTGTGTTTCAGGTTTTCAGGAGAGCTTCAGTTCTTTGGATGCTGTTTGCATCCAGTAGTGTGATGGTGTGGAGGTGCCCATGGTTGGACGGTCTGAAGACAGAGTCAAGCCGGCCGCTGATTATAGAAAGGTTGCTGAAGTGCTGCTCTCTGGGCCTTAGTTTCATTTCCGGTGAAGGGGAAACAGCTAAGAGTCATGCCCTCCATAAAGGGCTTTGTGAAAGGAGGATAGACTCGTGTATGCCTGGGTGTGCGCCATTCCATGGCTCCCTCTGAAGACAGGAATGTGTCTTATTCATTTACACACTCCCAGGACCAAGCACGGCACAAGGCAAACTCGAATGTTTGCTGATGTCTACAGGACATGGGAAAACCATGTAATATAACATTACAAAGCAGTTACTCAACCACTAAAAATCTGACTTCCACATGTATTCCTGTTTTCATCTGCACACAAGTAATAACACAACGTTTTGAAACATTTAAAAATGTTTCGTGAAAACATTTAAAAATGAACACAAAAGAGAAATTGTCTCCCACTATATTCTTTCTTTTAAAAATATTCTATGAGAACTTCATACATGTATTAAATATATTTTGACCGTACCCACCCTTTACCAGACATTTCCTTTCTTATCATCTCTTTGAAGCTCTGTTACTGCTAAATACCTTTCTATGGGAGCTGTGAGGTATGACAGGCCATTACTCTATGGGGTCTATTAATTATTGATATACTATGTGGGAGAAACTCCATCACTGCCAGGAAATAGAAGGCGTTTCCTCCACAGATCAGAAAACATTTTCATGCCTGTCTGAAACAAATTCCTGTCTCAGTTTTGAACAGAAGGGCCTCTCTGCCTGAAATCGCCTTGTTTCTTAACTGTCCCTTTCCTATGCTCTGCTGCAGAAATCATTTCCAAGTCAGATTATTCTACTTTTAGTCCTGGCTCTGCAATCCAGGACACTTGACCTTGGCTTGGTCATCGAACCTGCCTGGCTCTCATTTTCTTTATCTTTGGAGTGGAGCATGCACTCGCACGCCTCCAATCAGAGGGCGTGTACCTGGCTAAGAGCTGAGGGAGTTTCTGTGAAATCCATCGCGAGACTTGTATGGCAGGTGTGCTTCCCATGAGCTATTCTCAGCCAGAATTAAACTTCCAAGAGTGCCGTAATGGAATTGTTCATGGGGGGGGGGGGGACCTAGAACTTCCCAGATGGCTGATTTGGCTCAAGAACTCCTTGACAGATTTTCTAAACCTTCCTTAGACTGTAGGTGGTCCAGAGTTCCTACATCCACCCCTCTCTTCTTCACTCAAGGGCAGACTAACATAGTGCCTGATGGTTACTCTAGCATTCCTGTTCTTAGCCTCCATGGACCCTCTCATTTCTTCTCGCTTATGCATTTCCTTTAATAAAAATATGAGCACATTTACCTCCTGTTTGTTACCTGCTTCTGGGAGAATCTGGACGCATATAGTGTGGTAAATGACATAGTGAGGATCAATGCAGTGGTGTCAATAGCGTTTGTTAGAAGGACAAGCATTGATTGGGGCTCTTACACCACCACCACCACCATCATCACCATCATCACCACCACTACCACCACCTACCATCACCACCACCACCATCATCACCACCTCTCCCGCCGCCGCCACTACCACCACCACCACCACCATCACCATCACCACCACCAATCTATCCAGTTTCATTTCTTTGCAAAAGAAGACAGAGACCATTATGACTCATCCCAGGTCATTAAGCAATTTTCTGCTAGAGTGAGGGAAGCTCTAGTTTCTGAGAATAAGCAGAGTAATGAAAACACCCTCTGAAAATTTATTCAACCTCAAGGGGAAGCAGACTCCAAACCCATTTCTAGCTGCTGAAATGTGCAGTCAAATTTGCTAAAGCAGCCAACTCCATTTTTAGTCAAATGCACAAAAGGTTTTGTAACATTCTGAAGTCCCTGCCAGGACTCCTGACATCTGCAAGTGTACTCCAATCAGAGAACCAGGGCAGCTCATTTGCTGTTCCTGAGAGCCCTGTGAGGTTAGAAAGAACTGGATTTACTTTCACATTTCACAGATAAGCAAATGGAAAAGGTAAGTGACAGTTTCAAGGTCACCCAGTTGATGATGGTTTGGGGATAAAGCTGGTTTTTGTTCCTGTGCTTTTCAAACTGAGGCATTATCAGATTTGATTCAGACTCTGTTCCCGGGGACAGTCCTTAGCAAACTGGTACAAAGAACTGGCCTAAAGCCTAAAAGAGCTTTCCCGAGCCCAGTTCTAGCTAGCCTTGGGAGTGCTGGGATTTCTAGAACCATCTATTCTATACTGACTGTAAAAAGATCTACCTACAATAATTTTGAATGAGTTTGTAAGAAAAGGTAAAAGAATCAATATGGAGGGGCTGGTAAAGAGAAGCAGCAATTAGGTAGCAAGGCCTTATCCAACCAGGTGCTCACACGCAGCTCCAGTAGAGATAATGGGAATAGCCCGATTCTGAAAGCAAACAAAAGGTTACATCACCAAATCTGGGGAGAGGGTGGGGCTACAAACACTCAGAAGAAAGTGACTGGGGAAGCCCCTGTGAGGTAGCCAGCCAGGGTTTCCCAGCAAGGGTCCTGTGCAGAGCTGAGTGGACACTTGGTGAGGCTTCTGAGTGAAAGAACAAACAGTAGCAGATATCACCAGAACACCCAGAATCAGCAGAAATGACCACGGAGGAAGCGAAGGCAGTCAGCTGGGGTCCTGGTGGACAGACTTCTGGACAGAGGACCCTGTGCATCCTCTCCAGGCATGACCTCTGGCTTCCTGTTCCCACTGTGGGCATGGGTACCATATAGGATGAGACATAGCAACCTCAGAGCTCACCTGCTTGCTGTCTTCACTGACACAGGATTGTTAATGCCCTTAGATGTTGCTGTTTTCCTCTTCTTTGGTACAGAGTTAAGAGACCAGTCTTCCCCAGGACAGGGAGCTTTGGAGGATACAGGGAGGGCCTCCTTGCCTCCAGAGTTGTCATCTTCATTGTCTCCTTCTCCTCCTCCTTATTCATTTATTTTATTAGGGCAATTCAGATGACCCAGTTGGCCTTGGGGGGAAGTGGTCATCGTGGCCAAGAATGAACCTCCCTTAGTTAGCATTGTTTGAAATTTTAGGGATTGGAATCTGGATGTTGTCTATCACAAGGATGCAAAGCAAATAAAAAGATCCAAGGTATGGCCTGGTGTCCCAGGATTCAGTCTGGGAGAGTATAGGGCAATATATTGTTGCACGGCAATGTGCTGAGTTCTGGAAGCAGGGAACCCACAGCTTCTAAGGAGGCAGGAGGTTCCTCTGTAGCCTCTTAGGTCCCTTCGGTGTTAAGCACATGCTTGCTGTTGAGGTAACTAATGTTAATTAATGCTTATTGTGGTGGTAATTCTGAGGTTGTGATTGTGTGCAGTTTAAAATACTCATTAATAACAGTGACACAGCAATAGGAAACAAATACTCTCCCTTTCTTTGGTGATATTCCAGCAACTAAAGATGGCCTTTCTGCTGCGTCATGGCCCATACCTCTAACCCCAGCATTTGGGAGACAGAGAAAGGAGAATTTCAAGGTTAAGTCTAGCCTGGGCTATATAGTGAGACCCTGTCTAAATAAGAAAGAAGAAAGAAAGAGTGATGATTTTTCTCTGGCTCCAAAAGCAAGAGGGCTAGAGGAGGAGACAGGCTAGTGAGTCTGCATGGAAGAATCCAGAAAGGTCTCATAGGCGGCAGCTCTGGGCTGAGCACCATGTGGATGTGAGTTTATAGATTCTGGGCTGCTGTGTGGAGGTAATAGCAGGGCCTGCATTTCCGTACTGGTGCATCATCATTATTTTTATTCCGGCAGTGTTTATCTGCAGTGTGTGTGTGTGTGTGTGTGTGTGTGTGTGTGTGTGTGTGTGTGTGTGTATGTGTGATGGCACTGTCAACTCTCCTTTGTTCCGTCCATATCACCTTATCCAGTCATCATCAGTTGGCTGCCTACTGTGTGCCAGACACTGTGTAGGTCTCTGAGGACACAAAAGTGAGGGTGTGTGTGTGTGTGTGTGTGTGTGTGTGTGTGTGTGTGTTATGATACCTGCCTCTGTAGACCTTCAGTCTAATGAGAGCCTGTTATGGTAGTAACCTGGGGAGGTGGGTGCTGAGCCAGGGACACTAATCTAGCAGAAATATATTTATTTCTTGAGGTTGCTAATGAATGAGCACAAACATAGTGGCCTCAAGCAGCAGCTTATAATTAACTGGTTTCTTCTGGAGGCTTCAGGGGAGGACCATTTTCTAGTGGAACCATATTGCCTGATCCATAGCTGCATGATCTCAACCTCTGCTTTTGCCTTTATTCTTCACCTATGTTACTGTCATGTGGGCCATGTAATGACACCCACAGTCTAGGACAATCTCCTCACCTCAGGACCTTTACTGACATCTTGCTACGTAAGGAAACATTTGCACAGGTGCTAGAGCTAAGATGTGGGTATCTTTCGTGGCTATTTTTTTTTCTGCCAACCTCGGGATGGATGGGGAGAGATACTTCCAGAGATGAGGTTTAACTTGAGACTGATGGACTAGCGCTGGGTAGCAGTGGAAACAGGGGAAGCGACTTAGGAGGCTGCTGTGCTGGTCTAGATAAGACAGAATGATGGCCTGGATGAGGCTGGTACATACCATGCATAGGTAGAATGGATGAGAAGGTCAGGCAGTCTTAAAGAAAAGCTATCTTAGACAAAAAGACTCGCCTCAGTGTCTACAAGGGCAACTGAGAAGCTGAGTTCAATGTCTTTGGTGGGTGGGGGTGGGGCGTCAAAGAAGATAACGCCTAAATGGACTGGATGATTTTAATTTTCAGAGACTACACGTAGTTTTGTATTTGTGTTAAATCCCAGAAGAATTTAATATTGAATAACTGTTGAACAGTAAAAGATGGATGGTCAGCCTGGTTTCAAAGAGAGAGAAAAAACCCCCTGATTTCTAGGGCCCAGGAGAGCAGATATTTATAGCCACAGATTTTTCTAAGCATCCATCTCTCTATCCAGGTGTGGTCAGGATCAGGCCATTTTCAAGGAAGAGTGACATGACAGAATCATTTTGACACCCAGTACAGAGACAGAGCAGTTTAGCCCCCACTGGGGGCATATTATTTGTCACATATACGTGCTAATACCTTATTTACTCAACAGCCAGGGTACTGCCCAAGCAAAGGTCATAATGAGAATCAGGATCATAAAAGCAAGAACAGCTCTAAGTGCCGCTACTGCTGTTTGCTGCACGAGACATCTCTGGATGCATGACACTATCTCCACCTTCCTGCTCTGGCAGGAGAACTGCCAGCTTAATGTATTTATTTCTAAGGTAATGAAATTGCTTTTATAGAAAACTGGGGACCTTAACAAATTCTGTGTTCTGAGCATCAGGGGAAATTTCATTTCCAGTGACTTCTTATTGGATGACAATTGGGGGAAAAATTCCGTTGCTAATAGCTCAGGAGTGGTTACACCAAAGTTATTGCATTTTCTATTAGGCAATGCACTTGGGATCTATTTTATTCTTATTATTTTTTCAAGTAAGAGGGCTAATTGACGCAAACCATCACTCTTGCTTCCTTCCCCAATTATAGCTATCTCCTGATATCCCAAACCTCTCTAATATGTCTGACCTCTATTCTTCTCCCCCTTAGCAAGGGATTAGCTTCTATGCTTCATTTTATGAGAAGGCAGGCTTTTGATTATGCACTCCTTCATCTCTCTCTCTCTCTCTCTCTCTCTCTCTCTCTCTCTCTTTGTATGTATGTGTATGTGTGTGTGTGCCTATGTGTGTGTGTAGAGGCCAGAGGTCAGAGGTCAGTGTCAGGTGTTTTCTACTGCTCTCCACCTTAGGTTTTGGAGACAGAGCCTCTCACTGAACCTGACTCTCCATCATTGACTAGTTGACCAGCGAACCCCGGCATCTGCTTGTCTCCACCCCTCCAGCGCAAGGGTCATAGATGTGTGCTGTTGCACCTGGCTTTTCATGTGGGTGCTTGGGACCCGAACTCACGTCCTCATGTTTCCCTGAACCATCTCCCCAGTTTCCAAGATGGACTTTTAAAGTCACGGGATGTCCATCCTTCCTCTGCTTCTGTACTTGGAATAGCTGTGTGTCCCTCTTCTGTTTGGTTTTTCTTCTGTCTGAATGATATGCTTGTTTTTCAAAAAATGATGTTTCCTACAGGAGCCGAGGGGAGGAGATGAGGTATAAATGAACATAGACAACTTTTCAGTTCGGATCCTTGTAGGGAAATATAAGTGTTTTAAACCCAATTGATACTCTTTCTTTTTAGAATTAGGACTCCTGATGATCACTTCTAAGAACACATTAAAACAGCAATAGGCAAAAGCAGGTACTTAACAACCAATCAAATTCCCCAGCTGCAGCTTTCCATCCTCACGTTTGGAAAGGTGGCTGAAGGAAGAAAGGATCTGCTCTCTTTTTTTTCTGATGAGTATGCTGTTGTGTTTTTGTAAACGGATTTTCTTCTCTTCTCTCCTCTCCTCCACCTGCTTCCTCAGTGGCCGTGCCTGCAGCAGCTCCACCAGTGTGCCAGCCCAAGAGTGCCACTAACGGGCACCATCCTGTGCCCCGCCTCTCCATTTCCTCCCGAGCCACGGTGGTAGCCAGAATGGAAGGAGCCTCCCAGGGAGGCCTGCAGACAGTTATGAAGTGGAAAACAGTGGTTGCCATCTTTGTGGTTGTGGTGGTCTACCTCGTCACAGGTGGCCTTGTCTTCCGGGCATTGGAACAGCCCTTTGAGAGCAGTCAGAAGAACACCATCGCCTTGGAGAAGGCAGAGTTCTTGAGAGATCATATCTGTGTGAGCCCTCAGGAGCTGGAGACTCTAATCCAGGTGAGCTGGGGGTGTGTCTAGCACACAGCAGCCTTTGGGAAGGGATGATGGGGTGGATGTCTTCTTTGTGGGTCACTGAGTTTTGTCTGTGGTGACCAGGGAAGTCTTCTCTGGGGTGGCATGTGCCGATGTGGGACCATGACCTGGGGATAGGTCATTGTATTATGTATCATCTGTTTCCAGGTCTGATGGCCAGAGGTGGCGGCAGGCAAAATAATTTTAGATTTTCTTAGATTCAAGCCCACCAATACGTGTTGATTAACTCTGGTCTGAGCTCTCTGAGAAAGAGCTGGGACATCAGAGTGCCTCATAAGTCAAAGGCAGGCAAAAGTGTCAATAAGCATGGCTATATTAACCAATTCGGGGTCAAGGAACATGAGAAAGAGAAAAACAGTCTGTAGATAAATGGATGAAGAAGGAATTTGTGGATCACTAGGAGAATTGTTGAGTGGGCTTATGGGGGAGAAATAATAAAGATCAGAGTAACATTAGTTGTCAAATGGTTCTTAAAATTATTTTTGATTTTTTATAATTTATTCACATTACATCCTGATTATTACCCCTTCACTCGTGTTCTCCCATTCCCAACCTCTCCTCATCTTTCCCCCTACTCCCTTCCCCTAGTCCTCTGATAGAGGCCCTTCTTCCACACCACCAGACCCTAGCCTATCAGGTCTCATTAGGATAGCCTGCATCCCCTTCCTCTGTGGCCTCGCAAGGATGCCCCACCAAGGGAAAGTGATCTAATCTGGCAAACTGTTTTGTTTTGTTTTTAAACTCCACACAACAGAAACTGTGTTAAGGTCTTTATATTCTCTTAATATCAGTGGAAGAAAGATCCTCAAGACCATGGAGGTAGAGGACTTGGGGTGCAAGCAGAGGAAGCCAGCCAGCATCAACAGTAGGGGTGGGTTGGTTGCCAGGGGTGCACTGGGTAGCGAAGGGCTAAGAGTCATCTAAGGTGATGTGACTGGAAGGAGTAGACATGAGAAGTCTGGAAGCTTAAGGAGGAAAGGGAAATGGTTGAGGGCCTGATGAAGGACTCCTACTTTGGAGGTGAAGGAGATGCCTCGGAAGTGGAAGGCATCCCTTCTCAGGCATCCCTTTGAGCTAGAAGAATAAGGCAAGATAGCAACAGATGTGGAGACGAGGACCAGGCCCCCAACCCCTGTGTTTCTAAAGTTTCTAAAGTTTTTAAAGTTTGGAAGGAGAGGGGTGGAAAAGATGGCTTTCATAAGTCCTTCTGGCTCTGGGGTCTTGTGCTTAGAATTCTTATGCATGCCACATCTCAGGATGGTGTAGTAGTCACAAGTCTGGGCTGTTCTATTCATTTATTTCAAGTGACATGGACAGGGCAAGGGAATTCAGATGCTATATGTGATTTGGCACCCTTGGAATAACCAGTCTTTTGAATTTGTCTTGGTAGCATGACTTCCTTCTTAAATAAGTTAGAAATCAACTTCTCATCTCTGTGAATAAATATGGTCTCATAATGGTTTCTTCAGTTTTTATTTAAAAAAAAAAAATGAAAGGTTAACGTCCAAAGGCAGTTTTTCATACTATTCTTTTATAATAATTCAATTCTTTGCATGTCTTTACCTTTTTTGAAAAAGATAAAAGCCACCAAATCTGTGTTAGGAGCTTGTTGTATGCTGTGGTATGTGGTAAGGTCCTTATATTTAATTGCAGTCAATGTCATAGCCTGATAGATGATCTGTCTTGAGTCCAAAATTTAGACCCTAAATCACATGTGAAGTTCCTTTCTTATCCAGTGGGACTGTGAGGAAAGGGACCATGCCTTACTGTGTTTGCATCTGTATGTATGTGGTCTATGTGTTGCTTTGTGTCTGATTATTTCCTCATAGCTAAATACTTTGGGAAATATCAAAGTACATCTGGGGATTGGTGATGTCATAAGGTATCTGAGCTTATCCATATATTGGATGATTAATTAAGTATTGTTTTGTTGGCCAGGCCTTGACCCCTCTACTTTATGAAAGGACTCAGAGGCAAAGTAGAAGGATGATGTGGAAAAGCACGGAGGCTTCATTCTGACACTGCCACTACACGTGTCTTTACCCAACTCACTCAGTTTTACTTTGTTTGCTTTTTTTATATTTATTTACCTTAAGAGATGTATGAAACTGCATATGAATTACCCAGCAATATTTTGCAGAATGTTCAAACCAGGGTAGATGTATTTATCTTCTTAAACATTTACCATTATTTATTCTATACTATTCTTACATTCTGTATATGAGCACAAAGGTGCCATGGGTTGTTTGCCTCTATGATTCCTGTTACATGAGGTGTGCATACACCTAGGACACTGTAACAACCATCAACAGAGCATTGTAGATGCCTGTTAGGAAGTGAACAATTTACATATACGATGTCATCCAAAATTCCCAGTGATGTTCACTCTGGTTTGGATATGATGTCCCCCCCCCCAAGGCTTAAGAACTGATGGCTTGGTTGACAACTGCAGAACTTTTAAAAGAGTGGCTGCATCATGAGGAGGTACTCTCATCAGTGGATGGAGCCACTGATGGATTCTTACCTTGCTGGCATTCTTAGAAGGTGGTGGAAACTAGGAGGCGAAGACTAGGTGGAGGGAGTAGGTTGGTTGGAGCCTGCTTGTGTTGGCATGTTCTTCCTGGTTTCCTAACAACCATAAGATGAGCTGCTTTGCTCCACTATGTGCTTCTTCTAATGCTGTTCTGCCTCAGTACACACCCCCCAGTCATGGAGCCAAGCAAACATCAATGAAAAGCGCTCAAACTATGACCCAAACCACTCTTTCTTCTTTTCAGTTGACTTCCTGAGCTGACTTTGCATGGTAATGAAACTGACACAACGTTCCATGTTGGCATTATTCTCCCCACTCATGAAATGTAGACACAGGTTCTCAAAGAGACTGAGTAACTTCCTAAGTGCTGAAGTGTCCAGAGCCATCTGGGATTTGCAGTCAGGGATAGTAGCCTGCCTCATTTATTGGACCCACAAATCTTCCTCTAGGATGAATTTGATTCTCTCTCTCGAATATTTGCCTGCGTTCAACCTTTCTATCATTTAGGAGGGAAAAAAACCCTACCAGAGTGCCTTGCGCCTAACAGAAGTATTTTCTGCTTCTCTTCATACTCAGCGAGTATCCGTCTTAGCCCTGATACATCTTCTGGTCTCTGCCTTCTATGACTTAAGGGCTTATTCTTTTGTCTATAGACAGTCTTTATCACAATACATGTTAAATAGTTTTAATTGCCACATATGCGCCAATCAAGAATAAGGTGACTGTGTTTGTCCTTCAAGTCTTGATACTTATTATAATTTATCCATATTACATCCCTGTTGCTTTCCCCTTGCTTGTATCTTCCTGTTACCACCCTCCCTCTCTCTTCTGCTGTATTCCCCTCCCCTACACCTCTGACAGAAGGGGACCTCCTGCCCCACCATATGACCAAATCCTATCAGGTCTCATCTGCATAAGCCACTTCCTCTTTCTCTCTGTACCCTAATGGTCTCCCCACTTTGTATGCAAGCATCCACGTGTATGGAGCAGTGCAAGCAGGTTTCTCACTTCGTATCCACACAGCACTGGATAGAGACCTTTTAAGAAGTATAGTATTTAAAAGTGGTTTTCCTCTTGAAATGTTTTTTTGTGAGTTGTGATCTATTGGAAAAATAATACTGTTGAGTCTCACCCTAGTCTGGACGAGGTGACCAGTGGCTAGAAAATTAGATTTCTTGGACAGATTGCATGAAACTATTTTGATGCCAAGATAGTCAGTTTGCATTACTGAGAACAAATATAGAGTATTCAAAACAGCATAATTCTAAGAAAATGCCCAGATAGCTTGAAAGAACCAAAGCTAGGGATGGATTTTCCGATAAATTGAATCACTTGGGTATTGTGGAACCCTTGAGAGACTGATAGCGCACAGTCCCTGAGATGCAGAAAACAATGTGGAGGAGAAGGTCTCATTCATCACTCCATCAATTCATGTATTCATCCGTGTGGTCCTTCTTGGAATTGCTACAGAACTCCTCTGCAAGCAAGTCATGCTTTAGATGCTGAAGTCAGGCAGGATAGGACCAAGACACAGCCTGAGTATGTTGCTAGCCTCCCTGTACTCCACTTTTTATTGCTAACAAAACATAAAATCTGCTGCCTTTCGGGTGCTAGAAGGCTAAAAGCAGTAATTCATCACAAAGAGTTTAGACTGTGGCATGTGATGAGCCCTCTGAAGAGGCTAGTGGTGGGTGCGGCTGTTTTTCTCACTTGGAACTTCAAGTAGTAGTTCCTTTAAGGGGCAGCACTGGAATTGATAGGGTGAGCCCAGGGTCTTTCACATGGCAGACAGATGCTCCCATACTGGGCTGTATCCCTAGGCTTAAGGCAGCATTTCCCAAGGGAGGTCTGGTAACATGGTAACGCTTGACTGTATGGAGAGACATTTTTGGTTGTCACGCAGCAGAGATGCTACAGATAGATATCTAGTGAGTAGAGGCCATGGAGGTCACTAAATACCTTATAAAAATACAGCCTAAGAGATAGCCGAGTTTAACAACAAAAACATTGGAGAGCTGTACAGGAAGGGAAATGTAGCAAATAATCTGGACTCTCTAGTTGGAGCGTTGGAGCTATTTGAAAAAAAAAATGTTAGGCCTAGAGAGGCCAGGGAATTGGAAATGCAGGTATGATTTATGGATATTATTTCCTTTCATCCTCCAACTATCTACCCCATAAGGACTGTTTCTAGTGCTACTCTACAGATGAGGGACCAAACCTCCAGGAGGTGAAGTTACGTGTTCGTGGTTACCTGCAGAGCCAGTGGGAGATGCAGCTTCATTGCCAGGAGGTCTGATGGCATTATCTCATGCCCTCCACCAGTGAGAGAGGTTCATTAGGTAGACCACAGCTGAAGGGCATGTTTGTGGGGGGGGGGAGAGAGAGAGAGAGAGAGAGAGAGAGAGAGAGAGAGAGAGAGAGAGAGAGAGCGCGCTACAACTGTCAGGACGGGAGGAGGTGCGAGGAGAAGCATCAGGGAGATTTGCAAGGTCCCTCCCCCCCCCCCCCCCCCTTGCACAGGAGTTTGTAAAGACCAGTAGGGAGAGTATTGCAACATCGTGTGTAATGTAAAGGAGGGCAAAGGGTAGGAGTGTTGGAGTTGCGTGGATTTGCCCTTTTACCCGCTCAACCCAAGGCTCCTCCTCCTTGCAAAGGGAGCAGTTGGTCCTCGTAGGGATTCCAGAGACTGCTGGATGCTGTAGGTGCCTGGTGGAGGACCTGAGTGCTACTGGCATTCAGCAACTGTGGCTCCTTTCCCTGGCCAACCGTCTGTCTTCCTCCTCCAATGTGACTTGCAAGGACTGCAACGAAATGAAAAAGGTGACCCTGCCCAGGGATTCCTTTTGCTGTAGAGTAGGCTGCCTTAAGTGTGGTTTTGAACTTAGAGTTTCCACGGACTTAATGTGACAGTCACTTTGTCCTGAGAATTCCTTTATCCCCAACGCTCTTACACATCACAATTGCTTATCTCCCTGTTCCCGGTGCAATTGTGCCAGACACTTCTGCACTGATAGTCTTGGTGACAGCCACAAAACATTCATCTTCTGTAATCCATAAAGCATAAAATCATGAGGAGGCTGCAGAGACTGACAGGAGGAAGGAAGGATGCTTTGGCTGTGCGGATGATGGTTTGCTGTAGTCGCTCATCATCAGGATTTGAGTTCTTGGAGGTTTTGAGGCTTTGAATGTCCTTGGAGGTTTTGAGACTTTGAACGTCCTTGGTGGAGCTCACGTGGTCACTTGGCAGCCTTTCCCCCCCTCCCCCCCCCAATAGATACACACTGCTAAGGCAAGATATTTCATAGAAGAAGGCTGCTTGCTGCATAAGGTGCCTACCACATTGGCACCTTCTGTTTGTGGCAGTCTTTCTGTCTGAACAATCCCATGATTTTCTTTTTTTTTTCCAGGTTCATAATTTATTGTACAAATTGAATATTACATGATGAGTTGACATCAGGTTCTTCAGGCATGGGACTTAACAGCTGAGGTCAGACATTTCAAAATCCATTTATGTTGCTTTCACAGCAGGAGTATTTTTAGGCCTTAACTTGAAGTATAAGACCAACAAAGCAATGCTTCCATATGTGGCCGGGACACAATTCATTCTACCTGTGCGAGTATAAGAGTTGAAATACTTTTTAATACCAGTGAACTGGAACTGGCTATCACTTTCTGCACCAGCCATGACTTCAGTCTTTGCCCAAATCACAAATTCCGCAGCCGATGTCCTTCAACAAACCCAGCAACCAGCTCAGTCCGACCGGAAGATCATATCCCATGATTTTCATTTGCCCAACGTTAGCCTAGTCCAGACTGTGGTGGAGTGTGTGACAGAGTCTGTTCTCATCCTGCTGTTTCTTACCCTCTATGACTGGTCCAGTGACACTCTGATGACACACAAGAACTTTCTTATTGGATTTTACTTTATGATTTTTTCCTAAAGTTTAGGGTTTTTTTGGGTGTGTGTGTTTGAGGAGAACAGAAGTGGGCTTCCAATCCCCTGGACCTGGAATTACAGAAGGTTGAGAGTCTATACATGTTTGCTGGGTACCAAACTTGGGTCCTTTGGAAGAACACCAGGTATTCTTATCAACTGAGCCATCCCCCCAGCCCCTTTATGATGTCTCACAGATTTTTAACATTCCCAAATGGATTCTCAGGTGTTGCTTTACTCAGAACCCGGGCCTTGAGCAGTATTTGGTGACTACCACTTGGCATTTCCCTTGAGTATTAATTGTGTGCTTGCTTGCTAGGGAGTTTATATATAACTAGGCTTTACGTGATTGTTTCCATGCTCATATAGGTGACTGTCCTCACTGTCCTATTTTACACAGAGTAAGGTTCTGGTACCAGGTAGAGGCAAGATAAGAACAGATTCAAATGGGTCTTGAATGTTGCCCTCTTTTTTTCTTCTTTTTTAAATATATATTTTATTAATTTATTCATATTACATCTAAATTGTTAGCCCATCCCTTGTATCGTCCCATTCCTTCCTCCCTCCCGCTTTCCCCATACTCCCCATCCCTATGACTGTGACTGAGGGGAACCTCCTCCCCCTGTATATGCTCATAGGGTATCAAGTCTCTTCTTGGTAGCCTGCTATCCTCCCTCTGAGTGCCACTAGGCCTACCCATCAAGGGGACATGTGGGTCACCAGAGTTCATGTGAAAGTCAGACCCCACTCTCCACTCAACTGTGGAGAATGTCCTGTCCATTGGCTAGATCTGGGTAAGGGTTCAGAGTTTATTGCATGTATTGTCCTTGGCTGGTGCCATAGTTTGATCAGGACCCCTGGAAGCAACCATTAAAGAATGTTGCCTTCTTAAACATTAGAATTATGCTCATTTAATTAGATCCCTGCTTTGGCAGGACACGATGGACCGATAGTGTAGTACAAAATCAAGAGAAACGCCTCCTCACTAAAGAGATCTACACTAAATTGGTTCCTTGGTGAGGCTTGATGCTTGCCATTGGACATGTGCCACACTGTCTCTTCCTCTTTCGTGGATATGTAATTTTTCTGTCCACAGTATCTATGACAAGGCTCTGGGGCTGGACAGTTGATCTCTGGTTAATTACGCTTCTTGGGCTTGATGCCACCATGTTTTAGTCAAAGAGGATTGAATTTAAGATCTGGGCAGCTGCACGAGGGCCCTGGGTTTTCTCGTGTGGTATTGAATATGGGCATTTTGCTCATGGTGACTGAAGATAAGATGAAGCCTAGAGATGACAGCACATTACCTTTAGACTCAAATATGGGGTAAATTACATGATGCTTGTAGGCTGTAGGCATTGCCATTTTCTTCTGCTAATACCTTTACCACGCACTGATTCATTCATTCAGTGACTGTGTTGATGGTCCACTCTGTGCCGAACATGATCCTAGATCTTGCGGATTGAATGGTGAGTCAGAGACAAATGAAGATTTTGTGTTTTTGGGGTTTATAACTAAGACGAGCTACCATACCTGCTCTGTGCTTCTGGAGTAACTGTTAATTATTACTCACCTCTTTCAAAATGCCCTGCCTTTGAACAGTTATATCTGTAGATACAAGGAAGGGCAAGACCTATGAATATTATTATGTAAATATTTATAAGTAAAACAAGGATGAAAAAGGAAATTAAGGTTCCCTATCTCCCAAGTGCAGAGACTATAGCCATCTGCTACTGTGCCTGGCCAGAAAATCCTTTTCTCCTCACCCCCTTTTTAAAAGATTTATTTATTATGTATTCAGTGTTCTGCATGTATGTACAACTGTACACCAGAGGAGGACACCAGATCTTACTATAGATGGTTATGAGCTACCATATGGTTGCTGGGAATTGAACTCAGGACCTTTGGAAGAGCAGCCAGTGCTCTTAACCTCTGAGCCATGTCGCCAGCCTCCCCTGACAATCCTTTTCTTAAGAGCGTGGTGTCTTAGAAATTCTACTGGGGCGAAGAGACAGCATGGCGGTTGAAACTCTTATGAAAGAAAGCATTTAATTGGGGCTGGCTTAGAGTTCAGAAGTTTAGCCCATTCTCATCATGGCGGAAAGCATGGTGGCACACAGGCAGCATGGCGCTGGAGAAGCAGCCTAGAGGTCTACATCTGGATCAGCAGGCAGCAGACAGAGAGTGTGACACCGGGCCTGCTTTGAGCATCTGAAACCTCAAAGCCTCAGTGACACACTTCCTCCAATAAGGCCACAACAACTCCAACTAGGCCACACCTCCTAATAGCCCCTCCCTATGAGCCTCTGCTTCTGAGATAGATATGGTTTCTGAGATAATTGTGCATCAGGCTCTGAGTCCAGACTCCCAAACCAGGTCACCTCTGCTCTCTCCCTGCCAGTCAGCCCGGCCAGCAAGTGACCTCTGACAGTGCCCAGGGACACAGCTCTGAAGGGTGACATAATTCTTCCTGGTTGGTGACTGGCAGTCAGAGAGCTTGCCCTTTAGTCAGCAGTTCAGTCACACAGAAGATTGTTCAGTGTGTGCAAGACCAGGCCTGCAGCTCCTGGCCTGCCTCCGCAGGCCTCCACAGGCCTCTGCAGGCCTCCACCTCATTACTATTATTATTATTATTATTGCATCTTCCCCCCCCCCCAGGGTTATTGATTCTGTCACTGATTGGGCAGAGGATCTCAAGCATTTAAGCCAGAGCTAATGGAAATTGGCATGGCCTTGGAAAATGAATCAGCAACCAGGGACTCAGCATTTAAAAAAAAACAAAAACCAAAAAAACCAAAACTCTTTGAAAAGAAATACCAAAACCCAGAAATAAATGCTAGTGAGTCTGTGTTTCCACACAAAAGCCCGTGTTGGCTTTTGTTTAGAGTGTTGCTGTCTATGTTGTGGAAGAATGAATTTTTGGTGGTGGTTTGTACAGGTAGTCTTCCTATTTCTAATCCATGCCATTCATTTGGATAACTAATATTTGACTACTTGGCATAAAGCAGGTGCCACGGTAGGCTTTAGCAATTTTGAGGAAGCATGAGGTAAGTGTAGGACGCAAACACTGCCCTGTCTTCCAAGCACCTTCGGCTGAGTATGAACTGCGCGGCTTGCTCATGTAGCGTAGAGATTGTTGCTCTACTGCTTTGGGGGATGTGCCTCATCTAGTCTCCACGAGGAGGCAAGATTCTCTCAGAAAGGGCCAGGGAACTGAGAGGTAAAGACTCACATAACGTGCTCAAGCTTTGGTCAGAGGTAGAACTGAGATGCCAAACAAGATTCCGCAGCTCCAGAAACTTTGCCTTTTAAACCACAATGAGTTGAGGAGACACGCTTGGCTTGGATGGAGTCCAATGTGATTGGTTTAAAAGACCAGGAAGCACTTAGGCTCCCATTCATGGAAAGGGAGAATCTTAAACTCCAGCTACAGGACCCCTGAACTGGGGCTACCCACCCATGAGTGGACGGTAGACAGTGATGACTGGTTGCTAGCTTGCTTCTATGGGAATCTGGCTTTGTGTCTGAACACAAGTATTAAGACTAGACCAGTGTGATTTGTTTGAAGGCCAGAGGACAAGAGCTATCACTAAGAGAAGGTGTTCAGTCTGTGTTGACAATACTTATTTTTCTCTTCTTCACAGAAGTGGGAAGAAGAGGCGAAAAACTTAAGGGTTCAGGATGAACCACTGAGCAAGTAAAGGTTTTCTTTAGGCTTCTCTAAAACGGGGGCAGTCGTGTCTGTTCTGAGTTGTCTGCATCATCCTGCACGGTGAAAGAGCAGATAAGTTTAAGAAAGTGTTTAGAAGCCAACAGAAAGTTGCCTGTAGAAGACAGGAGAAGGCTGGTGTTAAAGGCTGTAAGCCGTCTTCGCCTTGCCAACTTACTGGTTTCGGAAACCTGGAACAAATTACTTTCGCTTCTTAGTCTTAGTGTGAATATACTCACTGAGAATATTCCACATAGCATCCAGGGCTTTTGTGGGTCTAGCATATTGCAAATGCTGGCCGCTATCATTATTTATAAAGGTATTCTAGAATTTTCTTCAGAGTGTCTCTGATTGTCCCAACTTCCTTGTTTCCACCTTAATCAAACTATGCTTATCAGAGACATGCTGGTAGTATGTATGGACTCAATTTTTACGGGGCTTGGGGTGTAAAATATGAATTTGGGGTTAAAGTTGAAACTAAAGAGCAATAAGGGGCCAAGCAAATGGAGTCAAATCCAATGAAGACCATGAGGGCTCCTTTTAGCAGTATTTTATACTGTCTTTTACATTCAGGCTCTCTCTAATACTCTCTGTAAGCTCATGCTGTAATGAATTGGATTGTTTATCTGATTTTGTAGACTTGTAAGTGATTTTGTTATTCCTTTATTTTGCTCTTATTACTATCCTAGCTACATTTATTTCTTAGTGAGTGCTGGTGGGGGTGGGGAATGCATGTCACAAAGCCTATATGGAGGTCAGAGGATGACTTTTAGGAGTCAGCTCTCTCTTCTCACCATGTGAATGGACCCCAGGGATCAGCCTCAAGTGGTCAGATTTAGCAACATGTCCTTTAATTTGCTGAGCCATCTTGCCAGCTCTACTGTCTGTTTGTCTGTCAGCCTACCTATCTAGCAATCATCTATCTTTCTATCTATCACAACAATTGGGCAGACTCATGTTCAGTAGAAATAGTCTAAAAGTATAGAAGCCGTGAAGCATCCATCAGATAGTCTCCTCAGGACTGGAGTGGTTTTCAACATTACTTAACAAATTTGTTATTCAGTTTGTAGAGGACAAATCCAAACTGGGATGAAAGACTACTGTTTAGCCAGTCTGGAGTTTATCGATCACATATATTCTTGTTTCCTTAGGCTTCTTGGTGCATTCATCGTGGTTTATTTTATCTTTCTATGTAATTAATTGGGGGAGGGGAGAGAAATTTTATTATATCATATGGCACAATCTAGAAAGAAGTTAAATAAGCTCCCCGAAGTATAGTTGGTCCACTATGATGATATTTAGCTAAGTTAGTCATTATATTCAGGCATTCATGAATTGAGTTTAGAATCTATTCTCCTTCCTTGTTCAAAGGATTTACTTGGGGTCATTAGAAAGTCTAGGCTGTCCCAGAAAACTGGTGATAGGGCTTCCTCAAGACCCAGCTATTCTACTCCTTGGAATATACCCAGAAGATGCACCAGGACATATGCTCAACCATATTCATAGTGGCCTTATTCATAATAGCCAGAACATGGAAATAGCCTAAGTGTCCCTCAGTAGAAGAATGGATAAAGAAACTGTGGTACATTTACACTACGGAGTACTACTCAGCTATTAAAAACAAGGAATTTCCTAAATTTGTAGACAAATGGATTGAACTAGAAATGATCATAATGAGTGAGCTAACCCAGAAGCAGAGAGACTCAAATGGTATATACTCACTTATAACTGGACACTAGCCCAAGGGGCATGTCCCATGAAAGTCTTCACTTACCAGGAGATTGGGACAGAGGTGAAGACATCCTATTGGGACTCTAGGTGAGAGAAATATAGGAGATGGAGAAATAGAAGGATCCAGAGGGTCCTAGAAACCTACAAAAAGAACACTATGATGGGCAGATCTAGGCCCAGGGGTTCTGCTCAAACTATGGCACCAACCAAGGACAATACATGCAGTCAGCATCAAACTCCTACTCAGATCTAGCCAAGGGACAGGCCATTCTCCACAGTTAAGTGGAGACTTTCACACAAACTCTGGTGCCCCATATTTGGCCATGACCCCTTGATGGGGAGGCCCAATGGCACTCAGAGGAAGGATAGCAGACTATCAAGAAGAGCCTCATATTTAGGGGGAGGAGGTCCCCCTCAGTCACAGTCATAGGGAAAGGGAATGGGGTGAAAGTGAGAGGGAAGGAGGAATGGGAGGATGCATGGGATGGGATAGCAATTGAGATGTAATATGGATGATTTTATTTTTCAATTAAAAAAAGAAAGAAAGAAAGAAAGTCTAGGCTGCCCAAGACCACAGTCTAGGGTTGTGCATGCCGGCTCATCGCGAGTTTCTCTAATCCTATAACTACAGCCTTTGCTCATCTCTCCCTTCTGGAGGTGGCTTTCAATATAGATCGACAGTCAGGATATGAAGTTCTGATGAAAGCCCGCTATCTGCCTCTCCTGGGATCTGAGGAAAGGCTAATATTTGCACATAACTGGATATTCAAAGCAGCAGGAAAAAAATACATCATGGTGATCTTCACCTGAGCCCTGCAGGTGCCTCTCCCTTTGTCCTTCTGAGAGTATCTCTTTCCAGGGAGAACTGAGTAGGGGTTGTTGAGGGCTTTGAAGTGGTGCAGTTAGGGTGGCCTCTCGATTATGGCTCCCAGGCCAGCACAGGCCTGGTGTCATATTGACCCTCTGCCTGGGTCCTGTTTTCCCATTCTTCTCACAAGCAGTTGAGATGTCTCAGCCTGGATGTGACAGGTAGGGTGAACTGAGTAAATGAGATGGTGAGAAAAAAAAAACCCAAAACTTGGGATGGACAGATCCATGTTTCTAGAGTCTGGCACAATGGTCTTCCTGTTGATGATTTTAATAGCATTGCTGGCTAGACTTGCCATCCACCATATGCGAGCTGTGGTCCAGGGACCCCACTATTCTCAGTCTCTCTCAACCCATGAGGATAGTAATGATGATTGTCATATATAGTCATTGTGAGGGCGCTCCTAGGAACTCAAAAAGAATTTATTATTATTATTATTATTATTATTATTATTATTATTATTATTATTATTATATGTGACTTTAATATCTGAACTGTTGCATACATTGTTAAAAGCCTTGTTAACAACTTTGCAAGGGAAATAGACTTTCCTCATTTTATAGAAGAGAGAACAGATTCAGGAAGCAGGGAGACTTTGTACAGTCCAAACATTTGTGGGTTTATTTATATTTGCAGGAATAATATTCACAATACTCTGCCTGTCTGCACCGAAGCAAAGATGGCCTCTGACCCTGGCAGTGTGCCTGTTGAGTATGGCTCCAGACTTCCTCCCCCCCTCACTGCTGTTAGTATTCTGAAGCAGCCCCAGCATGCTCCCTGCTGAGTCAATGAAATATTTATGTGTTAAGAACTTCTGAAGCAGGAGAAAGGAGGAAAGAGTGTTGCAAACAAATTAATGTCACCTTTCTGCTTCGCACCTGAGGCTCTTCCTTTACCATAAAGGAGCGAGAGCCTGTCTGCTGGGCTTTGCATCACTGAGGGTGTTTTGGGGCTGTTAATGCACTCGGTTCACCAGGCCTTCCTCATGGGGCTCATGGTTGTACCTCTATCCATTCATAGCTGAACATATGTTTACTTAGAGTATGCATATGAAGCCACTTGCCACACTCACAGACCATGCCACCCTATCCCCTGACTAAATATACAACTTAGCAGTTTTTTTTTTTTTTTTTTTTTTTTTTTTTGCTGATGGTGTTCTGTAGGGATGAAGAACCTCAGACAGCCAGAGATGTGGGTGCACCCTCAGATAAAGTCCTTTCTTTTTGTGTCCTGTGGTTAAGCTATTAGCGGAATGATTGTGGCCTGGATTAGAACTGAGCTGTGCTTCCAGTTTAAGTTTTAACAGGTCCAGTATTCATTCTGGAAATGTCCTGAATTGGAACTTAAAATCCAGTGGTTAGTTAACCCGAGCTCTCTGTGTGGCTGCGTGTGGCACAAATCTGTTGACTCCTTCAGCTAATCTGGGAGAAGCGGATTGGCTCTTTGGTTGTTTGTCTTCATGGTGCCTCATAAGGACAGAGAGAGAGAGAGACAGATGATCTCACCAAGTACACAGATCATAGGAGAAAAGCCCCAGACATTTATTGGTCCCCTGTGGGCTATTATTTATTCTTGTGCAGCACTAACACTCATGATGGCATCTTGTGCTGTATGGAAGTGTGATTTACACAGCCCAGCATCCTAACAGGAGCCATGATGGCATCTTGTGCTGTATGGAAGTGTGATTTACACAGCCCAGCATCCTAACAGGAGCCTGGCTAGGCGTCCTGCAGGGAGGAGCCACCTCTCCCTCCCCTGTTCATGCTCCCCTCACAGCAGGCTTATTCTGTGGGCTGTAGCTTCTGTATTATACTTTCAAAGTGGTCTTCATGCATGGCGTTGGGAGACAGGGGTTGGTGGAGATAGAAAGAGAATACGGATTTGTTTACATGCTGCCCTCCTCCAAGTCAGTTGCCCTCCTGTTTTTGTCTCCCTCTTCTTTTTTTCTTTTTTCTTTCTTTTCTTTATTTTTTCTTTTATTTTTTGAGACAGGGTTTCTCTGGGTAGCCTTGGCTATTCTGGACTCACTTTGTTGACCAGCTGGCCTCACACTCACAGCGATCCACCTGCCTCTGCCTCCCCTAGTGCTGGAATTACAGGCGTGTACCTCTATGCCTGGCTCTCCCTCCTCTTTTTTATTTTACTATTTAAAGATCCTTTCACCTGACAACACATGTATTTGTGGGATGGTTGTTGTTATTTTTATGATTCTCTTATATACTAAGAATTAGAAATGTTTTTCTTTCATACCTCGGGAAGAAATGTGTGCCTATGTCTATTACCTTAGCTTGTTCATTCATTTAAGCACTTGCTCTAGCGTTCCCTCTCAAGTCATTTGCTAGGCAGCCAGAAATTTCAACTTGGGTCAAATGAGAAATACAACAAATGGTGGAATTAGAAGATAATGTCTTCTTAAATGTACTATCTACCATCTATCTATCTATCTATCTATCTATCTATCTATCTATCTACCTATCATCTATCTATCTATATATCTTTCTATGAATCATCTATTAATAATATACCTATCATCTACCCATTACCTATGATATATCTACTATTCGTCTATCAATGCCTCATTCACCAATTATCTATTGCCTTTCTATCACTTGCCATCTGTCTTCTCATAAGACTATGTGAACTTGATAGTGATTGACATTGTAGATGAACAGGTTTTGCTCACTGAGTCTGAGATTGTGACCCAAATTGATGCTAACTGCGATTGAATTTTCACCATGTAACAACTTCAAGCCCTTGGGGGGAGGGTCAGATACTGGAGATTGAACCTAGTAGAGTGGTGAACAGCTAGGCATGTGCTATCTCCTCAGCCCCATATAATGTCTTTTAAACCCAACTGTATACAGTTTAGTTTCATTACCTGTGTCATTTCATCACTGGTATGCTTAAATGTTATGATATCCTGGTCCTTGGTTTTCCTTTTTATTTTGTCTTGAAACAAACTCATGAAGCCCAGGTTGTTTACTAAATTCCGGAACTAAAGGTACAATTCCCCTTACTCAGCTTTAGACTGACTACAAAAGTATATGATTTTAAGAAGCTGTATACATTTTAACTAGTTTCACTGTAAGTAAATGATAATTGTTCTGGGAGTATAAATATATTGACTATATTTAAACATTGTACAATGTATAGCATATACTAAAGCATTGCATGCTACCCTCAGAAATACGGTGATTTTTATCAATATGATCTTCCAAATTCAAGTGATAGCAGTTATAGTCAGGTTTATTAGTTAATTAATTGTTTTTGATTTTTTGAGACAGGGCTTTTCTGTGCAGCCTTGGTTGTCCAGAACTTTCTTTGTAGACCAGGCTGGCCTTGAACTCACAGAGATCTGCTTGCCTCTGTCTCCTGAATGCTGGGATTCCATGATTGCCCAGCTTTCTTTTTCATTCTCTTGCTTCCATATTACTGTGTGAGTGTGTGTGTGTGTGTGTGTGTGTGTGTGTGTGTGTGTGTGTGTGTGTGTGTGTTCTGGGGTACAGGTGAGCACCAGAAGACAACCTAGGATTCTGTCTTCAGGAACTTCCATTACCTTCTTTGAGACAGAGTCGGCCATTGGTCTGTTGTTCATCAGTTGAGTTAGACTGGCAGCAATGAGAGCTCCAGGAACCTCCTGTCTCTACCTCCCCAGAGCTGGGATTACAAATAAGGACCACCATGGCTGGTATTTTTATGTGGGCTTTGGGGATCAAAGTGGGGATCCTTATGATTTTGAGGTAAACATTTTGCTGATTGAGCCCACCTCCCCAGATCCCAATTTTGTTTTTTTTAATGTAGAACAATTAAACTACCACCATTTCCAACAGCCACATGGAGCTTGGGGTGTCTACACGCATGTGTGTTCAAGGAAGTGGTCTAGTTAGAGATGACCATGTGAGGTCCTCTTATCTGCATTCTAGGACAATGGCCGAGCTCCATGTTCATGTGGATATGAGGATGGAAATAAGAGACATGGAGTGTGTTCTGGGTGTTGTGTGTAGAGAATTGACAAAGGTATCCACTTTGGGATAGACAGGGTTTGAATGAAGGCTCCTCTTCTTTCTGGCTCTCTGGCTTCAGATGCATCCCTCTACTCTTCCACGTGTGTTGCAGCATCACCAAGGTGGGACCAATACTACCTTCTTGGGGTTTTGGGAAAAGATAGACCAAAGTTGTACTTCTGACGTATCTGCCTCAGTGCAGGTGCTTGATGAGTATTGCTTTCCTCCCATTTCAGCTGATAAACACTTCCTTTGAGGGCCACATGCAAAACTATTAAATATTTATTGGTTATGTTAGTCAAGAGAAATGAATCTGGAGAAGGCATCTTCTTCAGAGCTTTTCATGTGCCAGTAATCATTCCTATTTGTCTTTCTCCCAAATCTGTATTCATGAGCGGTGCTGGGTTTATTTATGATATTTGTATGAAATTCTCAGGTCCGTGACACTTGACTGGATCTAAATGCTCAAGTTTTATGGAAAGTATAAATTACCAGCTATTGGTGGTGTGATTTGAGGCCCGACTGACTGTATTGGAAGTATGACGAGTGAGTGGAGCCATCAGAGGCAGATACGCAGCGAGGCGATCAGCCTTCCTTAAGACCTTGTGACACGGTTGGATGGCTCTCACACAACACAATGAAAGTGAGGCTTTAGCATAGGAAAGGACTCCACATCTGTCTCTCTCAAAAGCAGAGTAGAGACCGGTAGATGGCTGAGTTGGCAAAGTGCCTGCCACGCAAATATGAGGACCACAGCATCCATATACAACCCAGGTGGGAGGGCATGCATATGCAATGTCAGTGTTGGGGAAGGGGAGGCGGGTAGACCCCAGAGCTTTTTGGCCAGCCAGTCTAGATAGTTGGTGAGCTCCATGTTCAGTGAGAGATCTCATCTAAAAAAAAAAAAAAAAGCTGGCGAGTGACAAAGGAAAACATCCACTGGTGACCTTTGGCCTCCACACATACTTGCACATGCATGCACGCACACCCACATGTGTATGGACAAGCTCACTTAGATCAGAATGTAGCTTTGGGTAAATAAGTAATCGTGTCACTCAACTCTGGTTCAGACCATTGGCAAAAATACCTGCGCACATCCTATGCCGCCAATGTTAAATTCTGGGGTGCTAGAGTTTATGTTAGAAGTCATAGCTAGCTCCGTCATAATTTCATATTCCTGGAGGCAGGAAGGATTAGACCAAAGACTTAAACAGAGAATACTCTGTCACCTAGTCAGTCTTATTTGCATGCAAAATGTATTCTACGTCTTGTTTTTGTATCACTTCTGAAATAAGAAAGATATTTTTGCATATTTAAGCAGTTATTTATAAAAGAACAGGAAGGAAAAAATAGGCAACAGAAACTCTACATAACCTACTAAAGCTAAATAAAATATTCACCGTGTGGCTGTTTATAGAACGGTTACTTGTCTGTATCCTAGAAGGCTTGAGTGATATCACTGGCATCCATATTGAAGAGAATAAGGAGTTTACACTTGTCCTCCAGTTTGTGACAACCACCACGTGCCTGTTTGAGCCAAGCTTAAAGGGGGGGGGGGATGTTGAGGACAAATAGCGACAAGCTTCATTATTTGTGCCTTGCCCTCTGTACATTGGCAAATCCCAACTTTGCCCAGAATTTGGAGTCTCAGTCTTTCTATGAGGTTCATGCCTCCGTCACCTCCTCCATGAAGTCCCCAACAGTTGTGGACTGCACGTGCCTGAGATACATCATAGCGACTTCTTCTGCACCTTCCCTGAAGCAGGATGGCAGGCCAGCTCAGGAAGGGCCCCTGAGAGGATTTATCTTCCTCTGCTCATGCTGCAGCTGGGGGTGGGGGCAGTTTTTAGGGTTATATGGAATTGGTGCACAAGGCTAAGGTGGCGAAGGGGGCATCTGCGGAGCTGCAATGCATGGACTGAGGCTTTGAGGAAAAGAAGGGTCTGAGTGATGGGCATGGTTGTGGGAGAATGTAATCAAAACCACAAGGGAATGAGGGAGCACCCCATGGAGTGGAGATATTGCAGTTGCTGAGAGATGGGACTGGGTCATCATTGGGAACAATGTAGTGGCCATATTTAGAGTATAGGTTCCAGTGGACACTGAGGATTCATCCTGGTTGATTAAAAAGAGGGATCAGGACTGGTGAGATGGTTCATTGGGCAAAAGGGGCTTTCTGCCAGATCTGATGGGCTGAATTCCCTTACCAGAACCCAAATGCTGGAAGGAGAGAAGTGACTCCCTCAAGCTGTTCTCTGACCTCCACACGTATGTGAGGGTGAGCGTGTGCAATGATAGTTATGTAACTGATGCTACAGTCATGTACTGCATAACAATTCAGTCAAAAAATGGGCTACGTATATGCTGGTGGCCCTGGTAAACTTGTTGATATCATAGCGACCTTTGTTTGTGTTGGCCCACTTTATGGTGTTTAAACATTGAACGACCATGTCCTCATGTTACGTGACTGGCTCTGATAAACCTAACCCTAACAAAGACAGACATGGGCTAAGAATATTAAAGGACTCAGCCCACCTCATCGAATCATTATAGCTGTGCAAGGGAGGGCCTCATCCTCAATTTGCAAATACGTTAATTAGGCTTAGAGAAATCGAGATAAAAAACTTAAGATTTTGATATTAATAACTGGCAGAAGAGAGCTGGCCTGACCAGGTGCCTGACGTTAAACTCCTGTGTTATTGGAACAAACTCAGTGGAAATCTGTCTCTAACAAGACAGAAAGTGATGAATGAAAAAAGGAACCTACATCCTGGCTTTCCAGAAACAACTGCTTTGGGTGGACTTCCTGATAGACATCTACCTGTACACACAGCACTACCTATGCATTTTGTGTAATTGAGACCGCCTATGCCTGTATGTTTTTATATAAAAGGCCCTATGCTCTAAACCCTTGATTTCCCCCACTTAAAAATCATCTGATTTTCATGGGTCTGTGGTATGCCACTCAATGCACGGCATACCTTCTTCAGCTTCCCTGCTGGTGCCAGATCCTTGCAGGTTCTTGAGCAGTATAGTAATTTATTGGAAGCTTAAAAACATCCTTCTAACCCATTCTTGTGCTCTCCCGTCTCTTTGCAGCATGCTCTTGATGCTGATAATGCAGGAGTCAGCCCAGTAGGAAACTCTTCCAACAGCAGCAGTCACTGGGACCTTGGAAGTGCCTTCTTCTTTGCTGGAACTGTCATCACGACCATAGGTACCCACTCCGTCACTGATATCCTTTCCTCTGCAGGCCCTCCCGAGGAATGCTTGCTCTCAGGAAAAAGCAAAGCTTGGTGAAGATTTCAGAATGAGCAGCTAGAGGGCATTTCAACAGAAAGGACCAAATGTAGATGCAAGAGTAGAGTGCACGAGTTGATCAATCGAGCTTGGATTGCTCTGTTGTGCTCAGATTTCATTTTAGGGATTGTATTTCTTTGTAGAATTATGTATAATGGTATGAAGACATTCTACAAAGTTGGGAATGGGAGTTGGGAAAAACACCCTTTGCCTCTCTCCATTTTTTTTTTGATTTGTTCTAGAGAAAAGAACTTTCATCTCTTTTGTCTGATGTTTTCAATATCCACCTCTGTGGCTTTAAATATTAAACTGGTATGGCCACTCCTAGAATTTTCAGTTCTAAGCATTGTTTCTCAGCTTCCCACTGTGCAAGTGGAAGCACTGGTTTCTTTCTTCCTTCCCATCCCACTTGTGGAGGGCTCCATGTCCGGTGTCCCTCTCTTCCTAGGGTAGCTTAATTACATGAAATCTGGGTGATTGCTGGAAGCTGTCTCTTTTGACTGATCCTTAGATGAACTTTCATTACTGCTTTCCCATAACAGTGTCTGCTTTATCTCATGTACTTATTTTTTTTTTTATATATTTCCTTATACTTGGGTGTTGTGAGTTTTTGTCATTGGGGTTACTTTATAATTATAACAGTGTATAATAGCTGTGATGCTCTAGTCATCGGCCAGTATGCATAGATCCTGATTATGAATGATGACATCTCCTTTTCCCATCTTTCTCCACCACACAGTGTTAGCTGACACCACCTTTTCAGTGTTTGCCTTAAGATGATTAGCACAGCTATTAGGAGACTTATCAGCTTTAAATAATAAGCATGCGCTCTTAGCCAGTCCACGCACTACAGTCAGTAAGCTTGTCCAGCATCTCAATTTCCTTTTGCACTAGGTTGCAAGCATCACACAGTCTACACAAGAGACAAGAGTGCGTTATTTACACTATGTTTGCTCCCCCTCATCTTTGCACTTGCTCTACATTAAACCTGTGTTGGTGTTGGTGCATCTCATCTTTTCATATTAGTTCCCTTCATCATCATTTGCTCGGCTAGAAATCACCTTGAGAAGTTAAGTGTGGCTCCTGGAGAATCTGATGGCAGTGGTGCACACCTGGGATTCTAGAACTTGGAATAGGGAATGACTTTAACGTTCCTAAGATGAACTTTCTACAGTGAGTCTCTGTGGTGCCCAACTGTTCCTTTTGAGAAGCCCTTAACTTTGGTTTATGGCGTGGACAGTCAATATCTTATGGGGGCATGTTTTAGAGGCTAAGGGCTGTTTTAGAGGCAAACATTTTTGGTTTTGGTTTAATATCTATTCATAAGGTCTAGGATCTTCTACGCTAGTGAAATCAAGAAAATTTTATGTGACACAAACATTTGGAATGAAAGAGAGTTTTTGTTCTTACTGAGGCTTGCGTCAGTTGAGGTCTTCAGGGAAGCAGCAAGAGGATTATGTATGTATAGACATAGGGCAGGAGAATTGGCATCTGCAATCATGGGCCCAAGAAGTTCCTTGGCAGGCTGCTTGCAGTGGAAGCTTGGGGATGCCTTCGGATGGTTTAATCCAAGTTCAAAGATCTCAGGGATGCTGATGGTATAACTCTTAGACTGGGGCCAAAGAGCTGAAAATCCAGAAAGCCAGCAGTATAAATCCTGGTGACTACAGGTCAGAAAGGTTGGAGTTTTGGTATTCAAGTGTAGGAGAAGGAGAAGGAGAAGGAGGAGGAGGAGAGAGAGGAGAGGGAGGAGGAGGAGGAGGAGGAGGAGGAGGAGGAGGAGGAGGAGGAGGAGAGATCTCTTTTCCTTTTAAAAAATTATCTTTCTCCCTTTACACAGTGTATGTAGTCACTACAGCAATTTATGAGAGAGAGAGAGAGAGAGAGAGAGAGAGAGAGAGAGAGAGAGAGAGAGAGAGAGAGAGAAAGAGAGAGAGATATATCTTTTCTATTTCTCCCCATTTTTGTTCTATGCAAGAGCTCAGCCAATTAAATGATCCTACCCACAATGACAATGGATTTTCCATACTTAGCCCATAAACTCACACGACAATGCCCCGTGGAAACATCTAGAAACATTTTAGCAGACACATCCAATACAGCTTTATCAGTTCTCTAGATATTCATAACCCAGTCAGGTAAGCACCTAAAATTAACCACCAACTAACTCTCTTAATCTAATTAATAAACGTAACAAGCTATTTTGCACTTGCAATTCTTAAATAACTTACACCAGCTATTGTCATAGTTTTAAGTGTTGATTAAATATTTAGGTGTATGCCTGGAAGCCTCTGGGGTCTCCAGATCTGGTTGGGCTATATTGGACTTCGCAGACTCACTACACCCAACAGAGAAGGCATGTGGCCTGGACCTCTGTGACACTATGAACCTCAGCCATCCAAATGACCACACTGCCATCCATCAGATAAAGATGACATCAGATTAGAATGTGCTTGTCAGTCTGGGTTTTAGGATGAAGAGAGGCATCACGTATTTTAAGAGGATTTGCGAAATAATTAAAAACCAAGAGAGTCTTGGCCATTTTGAGAAGTAAACTTTGGAAAATACTCTTAAGTGCCAATATTAGATTGACAACCTATTAGGGGATGCTACATATAATGGGAAAAACATATTCATTTCCTTCTGGTATGAAATTGCTAAATCAGGATTTTGTCTGATACATTTAAAGAACAATATCTATGCTGGACTCTCAAGTATTACAATAGTTTTGAGTTACTAATAGTATTTATTGGCCCTTACTTGTTTTTTCAGCCACCCATGCAGTTTTTTTTTAATTCACATTTGTCCTAACAACAGTATATCTAATCTTCCTCTTCCACTCATGACCCCCACTTTCCCACTCAGAACCCCTAGGCTCTGGAGAAGAATGAAATTATCTGCACAAAGAAATTTAGTCCATGGTCAGAGTTCAAAGACAGCAACAGGAATTTCTTGGAATTTTGCTTGAACTCTGGAGGGAAGGGCTTCCTCACTTTCTTACTGATGATAAGCCTAGAAAAGAAAGATCCAAGCCTCTGCCCCTTATGGTCTTCCATCAGTCGGCTGCTCTGCCTAGAGTTGAGCTAATGGTACCAGAATAAGGAAAGGGCCAGTGGTAAGTGGACCCTGCTCATCCTCTGAAAGCTCTGAAAGTAGCTACTTGCAAAATACTAACAAACATATTAAGCCTCCTATTTTTCCAGATACAGTGGGATTTTCCATTATTTTTAGGCTTAAGCTAGTCTGCCTTAGATTTACTATAATCTAGACATTCCTAATCAATGCATACAGATGCTAGAGAGTTCATAGAAGGTCCATACTTATCCTTTGACCCCACAACCAGAGCCTGATTCTTCTGGCCACTGCAGTTGCCATCTTTGGCCCACATGATTCAAGTCTTAGGCAGAGCTGCCGTATTGGATGAATCTCTGGGCTCATGTGTCCTTAGCTTGCCTATCTGAGATGCTGTTCCCTGTTTGAAAAAAGGCTGGCCACTGTGCCTGACCAATTGTTCATAGGATTGCAAATCATAAAGATGCTAGCTACCAACAAGTAACCACTACAAAGCAAGCATGCAGACAAAACCAAACAAAAATATAACCCAATACCTGAAGCCCACAGTGCACTGGATCCCTCTTCTATGCAATTTAGAAAATGTTACTTTTTCCTCTCTTTTTCTTGCCTAAGACATAATTAATTATAATCTGAATACTATTTACCCAAGTAAAATCTAATTCCAGAGTAGAGGGCCTTTATAAAGCCACACAGAGAAATTAAAAAAAAAATCAAACTAGCTTGATACAAGAAGTAATGAGCTGAAAAATAAATGGCCACATTAAAAAAAAAGCCAAGTACTTCTGGTAATTCATTGCAAGGCTTGTGATGAGGCTTACAAGTAATCTCAGGGCTTAGCCACTTTTAAAATTGTTCCTGAGGAATTTCCCACTATCTAGGAGTGAGGGCAATAGAGCAGTTATCTTGGGGAGCTTTGTCTCATTAACTGTGCAGTTCATCTCCTGTTCTGCTTGCTTGAGGTCATATAGTTTGCAAGCCGATGTTCACTTTTCCCTTCAACTATAAGCAATGTTAGAGCATCAGAGTTCTCTGCAAAGCCCATCACTGATGCCCCCTTGGGCTCATGTTGTCCCATGTTGTAGACGGATTAAGGTGTTTCTACTTTTGTAACCCTTTTAACATCAAGGTAAAAACCTTTATTAGAGAAGTTGGTTGTTTCCTTGGAAAAGGCCCAAAGAGATTGTTCTGTCAAAGGGCATGGAGCTTTTAAGGGCTTGCCCAATAATTTTCCAGAAAGACTCCCATGTGTAGCATGAAGCTATATGCATTAGGAATGGCTTTTTCTGAAAAGCGGTACTACCACACAGTATCAATACACTTTTTTAAAATTTTAATTTTATTAATTTATTCAGATTACATCTTAATTGTTATCCCAT